>NW_012267335.1:2453871-2470987 GCF_000151885.1 Dipodomys ordii | reverse complement strand
TCTCCCCTAGGCTTGCTTGACCCGGGATCGCCTGGACCCCGCCGCTCCTGTGGCCGGGGTTACAGGGTGAGCCTCAGCGACCACCCTCACTGTGCGATTGGTGCTCAATAGAAAAGACTAAAGTTGTGCCACCCGTAGCGGGCCCCTGGTCCTAGTGATTACTTCGGTTCCTTAGCCCTAGGTTGGACCAAACCCGTTCCCTGAGAGCCATCTGGTCTGTTTCCCGGGAACTCTTCATATGGTTTCCATTAGGCTCGCCAAAACCATGCATGGAAAATGCATCCTTGGAGCCGCTCGGGAACCTCCAGCGCTTCTGCCCGCCGGCCTGGCTGGGCGTCTTCAGCCGAGGGAGGCCAGGGCCCCTGCTTAGGTTCCGAGTCCAGTACCTGAGGCTCGGGGTCGGGGCTATCATTACTGTGCCCGGTGACCCCAGAGTCCCTCATGGCAGCTGTTCTGTATTTGACTGGCGCTGGATGCGAGGCATAGTTTGTTGGAGTTCTGTTTAAATTCCAAAAAAAGACCCATGTTTACCACTTTACAGATGAATTTATAGAAATAACCACACAGATTCAGCGCGGTGATCAGCAGCGTTAGTGGGGTTGGGTCTCTGTCTTCTCCCGTGTCTGCTCCCCAAGCCTCTAACACCCCCGGGGTGGGGTGGAGGGGCAGTCAGAATAAAAGAAAACAAAAGAAAAGCTAGGGTTTGTTGTCCTAGAAGAAGGGAGCAAGCAAGTTTGAGGAATCATGGAGAGCTATACCTAGAAAGTTCCTTAGAATTGATCAAGGGTAAGCGTCGGTTTATTGAGGACTGTGAGAGGCTTAGGCAAGGTCACCGACTGGTGAATACAGTTCTAGAACCAGCTAATGTAGGGAGGAGAGGGGCGGGAACTTGCCTTCCCCCCCCCCTTTCTAGATAACAAAGAGGATTCTGGTCAAACTGCATTCATTCATTCCTGCCTTGCATAACTTTCACTCACCTTAGTTTCTTTCTTTCTCTTTTTCTTATTTTCTTTAATTTCTCTTCCTCCCTCCCTCCCTCCCTTTCTCTTTCTTCCTTTCTTCCTTTTCTTTCCCCTCTCTGTCTCTGTCTCTGTCTGTCTGTCTCTATCTCTGTGTCTGTCTCTGTTCTTTTCCTTTGCTTTCTTTCCTTGCCTCAACCTTGTAATTTTACTTGGGGTTTTAAAATGAAACCAGGTGCTGCATAAAACAAAGGCAAAGCAATAACAAGGAAAGACTATCCAACGCCTCAGGAATGCGCTGAGTTTTATGACTCAGGCTGTCCTGGCAGAGGCCCCGGACAGACGCAGGGAGGTGGGTGGCACAGAGCAGAACCTACAGGGCAGCCTTGGCCCTCCCAGATAGGATGGTCAAGACAGCCATGACTCATTCCTCCGTGGAGCAAGACTTCCTGGAGGTGGGAGCCAAGCGATCATCGATGCTTCTCTGCAGAGCCAGACCTGTCTTGATGTGTAGCAGGGGCTGCGCGAGGTCTGCAGGAGAAGCTGGCCCAGGCACAAGGCCATCTGGACGAAAGAAGCAGGCACTCTGAGCCTGAGCCTGGGCCAGGGCTTCAGTGCTTTGGGAGAGGAAAAACACATGAACTGCAAAGTGACGTGAAAACTAGCATCTAGTATAGTGGAGCCAGTGCTTGAGAGCACTGATCTGGGGTGTCTAGAAGGAGGGGAGGGACTGGGACTCCCTGGAACCACAAGGTATTTTAAAGGGTGCTTGTTACAGCACACAGAGCACTAGAAGAGCTTATGGGTGCGGGCAGGGTTTCTGAGTGCAGTTCCTGGGGTGCCCTTCCTAATGCAGTTAGGAGGAATAACTAAGAAAAAAAATAACCATAGGCTTTGCATACATGCCCAGAGAGACGCCCAGGCACACATCCTCACATTCTGGGAATTCTTTTCAAATGAGCCTAGTGTTGGGGTGAGGTGTACATTTTTTCCTGTTACTAAGAGACCAGCTGAGAATGCTCGGAGAGTGCGGGGGGGGGGGAAATCTGAGCTTGGATGATGACTGGGTGTGCATGGGGTCCTGCATCACACCGGTCTGGGTGAACGGACATCCTGGTGGTGGGCTGCCCCACGCCCACCCCAGAGAAGGCTGTCAGGTTTTGGAGCAGGAGCCTTGCCAGGCACGAATGATATTGCTAGCACTGCTATGTGTAGCAGCCTTTTAGAATAGGGGCTTTGCCCCCCCCCCTCTTTCTCTCCCTCCCTCCCCTTCATTTTTCTTTTCCTTTCCATGGAGTGCGCTCTGAAGAGCTGTGGTGAGTATGCCACGATTTCAGGGGAAGTTCTGCTTAACTTTTTCACTGAAGTCTACTTACCCCCAAAAAATGCAGTCTTCCAAGGACGATGACTTCATAAATATTAATAGCGTGAGCAGACGTCACTCTGCTGCTGCAAGAGAGTGGACTCATGCAGACTTATTTATGAAGTGACACTTAGGTGAGTGACATCTGTCTTAGGTGTCAGCCCAGCACTCTTCCATTGAAACATACTTTTGGGGTGATTATGCTGGTGAGTATTTGCTATATTTAGGTCTTCTCCTCCCCTAGATCTCTCTTACCCAGGTGAGACTCCAAACCAGCAGAAAGCCAAGATTATGGTATGAAGGGACAGATTTAGACACTAAGGAGAAGGCACAGGGCTTGAACCTGTGCTGTGGAGCATTGAAGAATTGGGAGCATTTGAGAATGCTGGCTACTCTTCTAGGGCTCTTCTGGTCAGGTGGTTTTGGGGAGGCCCAAGTCTAGCAGGTGGAGCGCATGGTGTTTTCTCTAAGGTGCTCATGTCTGCTGCTGTGCATCCCATCCCTCTAAGGGTGGGTAGGCCTTTGTTGGAGGGTTCCTTGACCTTGGCTGGGTCAAGATCTCTAGGGTAAGCAGAGGCCTTTGCTCTCGGCACACCTGGCCCCAGGTGGGGCAGTGGCTGGCTTTTATAGCTGTGAGGGCCCTGACCTCTACATTTCCAGCTGGACACAGGCTCACTTCAGCACTCCGTGTTTGCCTCTATCAGCTTGGCCACATTGTTTGTCCTGGGAAGCGCCAGGTCTTGGCACAGGGGACGTGAAGTGTTGCCAGCATTTTATTTTTAGAGACAGGAAAATATCTGCTTTTCAGCAGCTGCTTTTTTTTTTTTTTTCCAGGGATGGTATAAAAAAGTTCAAGAGACTTCCAAGCCTTAAGTACACATGATGTATGAGTTTCTTCATGGCGCTAAGAGCGTTCACGTGAAGGCCGCCTGGGCAGGGCAGGTGGTGGCCTCGTTGGGACGCTCTGGTGGCAAAAGTCTTATCCACAAACTTCCTAACCTGGCTGTCTCTTTTGAGGGTATCAGTTGATCTTAGAGTATTGTTGTTCTGACCTCCATTCATCTCCTTGCCTACTAAGCCAGAATCTAGCCAGTGTGAAGGAGAGAAAGGAAATCTACCCAACCTCACGTTCTTTGTCTTCCTCGGATCCACTGATGCGGGAAGTCAGCCAGCTTCCACGGCAAGAAATGTACAATCGTACTTGAGAGTTGCATTCCCAAGTTTTATTGGATTTAACATGTTTTCCTAATATGGTTCTCTCTTAAAACACATTTTTGGTAGGTCCTGTCATTCTGGCCATTGTCTTTCTGAAATGAAAACATTCTGTAAACTGTAGTGACATTGTACAGAAAGGTAAAAAGGAATGAGATCAAAGGAGAAACTTAAATTGTTTTCCTCCCTTCCTCCTCACCCACTTTTTGGACAAAAAACCAAACATGTATATGTCATGCTTATAGCATGATCACCTTTGCAGTCCCTTTTTCTTTTTGATGGAGTGTATTCTCTGGTAGGTTTCCTTTTTTTTTTCTTCCTCCCTTCTCCATCAAAGAGTAGGTAATGCATTTTCCCAAGCGTTTTTATGAGAATTTATATTGGTCACTTTCTCCGTTTGGCTTGTTTGGGCCTTAAGTTTGAATTTGTTTTTCCTGAGTATTTCTAGCAATGGTTGCATTGTTTTCTTGAAATGGCTGTGGTGGGTGAGGGATCTCCTGCTGTTCTGAATCTTACTCCTTTGTAGAGAGTCTCTAAATCCTATTCTACCTGGTAGGATTGTCTTTTTCGCTTTGATGTTCTGGAGTTTTGAGATTGTTGTGGGTGACATTATTTTGAAAGTTTACTTCCCTTGAGACTAACAGGTTCTTTTCAGTCTGGTGGCTCAGGTCTTTCTTTAGTCTGGTTATGGGGTGGGGAGGAAGGGGGCAGAAAGGTTACGTTGGTCTATATGATCAGGTGTGGAGGAGGGGCGGGGCTAGAGGGACAGGGCTGTGCTTCAATCCGCGCGCGCGTGTGTGTGTGTGTGTGTGTGTGTGTGTGTGTGTGTGTGTGTATGCTGGTATTGGAGCTTGAACTCAGGGCCTAGGCCCTTCCCTTAGCTGTTTTATTCAAGGCTAGTACTATATTATTGAGCCATGGTTCTATTTCTGGCTTTTTAAAGGTGGTTATTCGGAGATAAGAGTCTCATGGACTTTAAAACTCAGGCTGGGTTTGAACCCTGGTTCTCAGATCTCAGCCTCCTGAGTAGCTAGGATTATAGGTCTGAGCAATACTGCTTCCTGCCTGCCTCCCTCCCTTCTTTCTTCTCTCCCTCCCTTTCATTTTTTCTTTTAACTATAATAAAAAATGGAATTAGACACTGAAGTCCTATTGTTTCTCTGTTACTTTTATTCTATTTTACTCATTGATCATCCACCTACCCAAGCATTTTTTTCCTATTGCTAACAGTTTGTATGAGCCCCAAATAGTTTTTCCACTCATTCAGTGATCTGACTTGTCACCAATGAGTTATTGTAAGTGGATAATGGACTTGCCCAGTAGCCAGGCTCAGGGCAGGCCAGGGCTCAGCGGAACATCTGGAATGTGAAGCTCCTCTCCCCTCCCCAGACCTTTTCTGCTTTAGCCTGAGCCATTCTCTGTGCAGCCTCTAGATCTGCCCATTGGAGCTGGTGTGCAGCATAGAGAGGCAAAACCTGGAAAAGGCTCAAGCACAAACTGATACTGACCAGTGGTCTCATCTTTGAGCAGATAAAGGATGAAGGAGTAAGCAACATCGAGTTTTGCTTCTTTTCACTGTTCCTGAAATAGGACCATTGAATTGGTGTTTTTATTACATGCATGCACATATGTTATCTTTAGAAAAAAAATCCTGAGAATAGTTGTCTAACTTTTGAAAGGATAAGGATTATAGGACTAATCACTGAGGATTCCGATTCTTTTAGGGGCCATGGAGTCCACAAAGCCTTGCTCTTCAGCTTATAATACACACACTGAGGAGTCTGATGGGACACTGAACATCAACAACCTGTTTAATCTACAATTCCTCACTTTCCTGCCATGTAGGTAGTTAGGGGTTGCGTTGCTGTAGCCCCAGCACTGGACCAGTAATGAGCTCAGATCAGTACTGTTGCTTTTAGCACTGGAATTTGAGACTTTTTGCCTGGGTGGTAGTACAGCTTATTAATATGATGTTTAATGTTTTGGATGACTCCATAAGAATGGAGCGTCGCTAGGTGATGTCTGATGATGGTGTGGGTGAGATACATGAAGGAATGAAATCTAAAGGACTGAAAAGCTCAAACTCTACTGAATACCGACTCTTTCAATACCTATTCTAAGGTAAGAGTATGTTCTGAAGATTTTTTTTTACATCCACCATTGCAAGTGACAAGTGTCTCCGGGCAGGGAGATTTTGGAAAGGCTCAATGTGGAGCTGTTGTTCAGCCAGCATAGCATCCCTAAGTGAATGAAGGCAGAGCTGCCAGTTTAGGGAGTTGCGTGCAGCCCCTGGCCCACACAGACTTGGGTCCTCCAACAGTGAGTCCACCCCTTCAAATGTCCATCAGTGTGTTTTTTCTGGAGTGCAAGTTTTCTTCAGCTTTGTACTAGCAAGTGCAGTGACCATCACTAGAGAGAGGGGGAAGTGTTTTCTAAGTTAAAATGACATGTTTCTGCAAAAAAGCAATAGACTGAGTATCACAAAACAAGATCCATGCAGTTCCTTGATAATTGCAGGATGCTGTATTTTCCATTCTTGCTTAATGTGTAATTAATTGTAGCTGCCCACTCATCAGATTTCCCTGCATTCCTGCTCTGTTTTTATCCTTTATGTTAAACAATTCATGTTTTATACATCTGTATGTGAATGCTCTTCTAGAAGTAAGTGCCTATGGGGGGGATCCATCTTTTAAAGTGAGATTCTGAAATAATAACCACCTTTTGTTTCAAAAATAACTTTTCATAAAACAGTATTCATCAAAGCGGGCCTACCTGTAGGAGCATGTGACAAAGATCTAGAGGGTGTCATTACTGCAAATCACTCTCCTCCAAACCCTTAAAAGTTCCACTATCTCCAGACTTTCTGGTTTAATGAAAGAACCAACCATGGAGACACAGAAGCTTCTCAAAGTATGGCCTGCCAGATGATTCCATTTCTCAGAGTACCAGCTTTAAATATGACAATTACTATTTGTATTTCTGGTATGAATGAATAATTTTGCCATTGCGTTGAACAAAAACCAGGTTATTCTATTTCTATCTATAAAACCTAGTGCCTGTCTTCCCATGCTATCTGTGGTGGGGGCTATTTTTTCCCCCTTGCTGGTGAAGGTGGCAGCCTGCATGGGCAGGGTGATGGAGCTCTTCCTCTGAAGCTGGAGTGGATCTGAGACCCATTGCTCCTTTCCACAAAGGTGGTGTTCGCAATGCCTCTGAAGAGGTCAATTAGGGTTGACATGACGCCAGGGCTCCAACCTGAGCAGGCTCTTTGAAACTTCAGCTGCTTCCTCAACTCTGATTATGATGGCCCTTTAGCCAGGTCCATCATGATTGTAGAGGGCTGCCGTAGTCATGTCTCATGTTTTATTTTCCAGACAGAATCTGGTCGTAGTAGAAAGGTGAGGTAGAGAGACTTTCCATCCCTTGACTTTTTGTGGTTCTTTGGACTCCTGTGATTCGCTGGGGGAGGACTGAACTTCACCCCTGCAGCTCTGTTTGCTGAGACATCTGACTGATGGAAGCTGGTTCTGGCCGACAGCAGGAGCAGGCATGGGCTGAGGACAGACTGCTCGCCAAAGAAGAGTTTATACCAAAGAGATGTGGACAACTGGTATGGTCCGTGTCTGTAAGTTTCCTTTTCTCTTCTTTGAAGGTGTGTCAAGAAGAGACTGGGAAAGCTTAAAAGGGGAAAGGGGGATATGGTATCTTTGGGTTAGAGCTAAGTATGCAGCAACAGTTATAGCTCACCCAACTTCTCACTGCCAACATTCTTCAACCTATAGGAATTTAATTTCTAATCCTGAGCTGAAACAATGTCTTTAAAGGTCACTGAAACAATGTCTTCAAAGTCACCAACGCCCATCACATAGGTAAAGGCCAAAATTCACCCTTTGTTCATCCTTATCCCAAGTCCACAGAAAGTGCCTCTTTTCTTGGCTTCTTTCACAACATTCTTCACTGTTGCCACCTGCCCCACTAAAGTTGACACCTCTGGTTTTGTGTGTCCTTCCTTTGTTGTCCTCACTCCGAGCCTGCCATCACCTGGTCTGCAGGCTTCACTGTCACCATTGCATCTACAGATCTATGGTGAACTTTCTTCTAAACTCCTGGGGTGCAGGCTTCAGATGTGCTAATCTGCGAGGAAACCGTGGCAAAGCTCCTGAGAGGCTGTGGAGCATGGAGAAGTCTTTGTAAAGCCACAAAACATTCAGAGGATAAAATAAACAGGCCTGCGTGATGGAGTTGCTGGCCAAAGAGAGGAAAGAGGAGAAGGAAAGAGGAGGAATGGAAGTGGGCAAAGCTGATCCCAAGTTTTGTCCCATGGTGACCTTTGGGGGTTGCAGCAGTCCTTTCTTGGGGGTAGGGAATTTGTGATCAGGGGTAAACTTGAGGGGAGATGGTATCTGCTTGGGACATGGTGAACATTACTCACCTAAGTTGTTGTTTTTTTTTGGCCTTTCCAATCCAATCTTTTTTTTTTCTTTATGATGCTAGAATTATCTTCCTAAAACACAAGTCCAATCACACCCTTCTCTTCAAGTTTTTGGTGGCTCACATGAACTAGACGAGTTTCAGTGGAAACAGTAGAGTTTGGTCTTGACAAGGGATTTGAAGCCCTACACAAGCTGGTTTTGTTTCGTTCCATCATCATCTTTCCAGATGACAGAATCTACCAAGCAGCTCCTCACCTTGCCTCTGCTCATGCTGTTCTTTCAATCTGGCAGCCCCCCCCCATTCTTCCTGCTTATAAAGCTTCCTATTCATCCTTTAGATTGCACATGGCCTCCTCTCACCCCTGCAAGATTTAGAAAGTATTTATCCATTATTTCCACCTCAATGTGTGTTTATTTCCCTGGTATTATAATGCATCTTCTCAAACAGTATCTTTTGGTTGGTAATTCCTTAAAGCTGGGATGACTTTCCACAAGTTTGTTGTTTATAATAATAATAAAAAAGAGACATTGGTCAAGGTTGCAGCAGACAGGGAGTAAGAGGGGGAAAGAAGTGGTTGGGTCAGACATCTTGGACTTGCATGATTAATGTGTTGAACTTGGGTGGCAACTCTGGGCGATGAACAGATAAGGAGAATCACAATGGAGGAGGAAGTGAATTAGGCCTGCATTAGGGGTCCATTGCTATATACAACCCCGCAACACAACGACACAGGTTTCTGTTTTGCCTTTTATACACAGACAAGCCAAACTGTAAAGTCCTTCATTCTCAGGAAGTTGTAGTCTGCCCATTTAAAGAGACGCACAGTCCCTCCCTGTGTGTGAGGCTCCTGCGTGCTCAGCTGCCGCCGCCGTGTCTATTGTCCGATGCTGTGAGTCGACGGACTAGACTGATGGCACACTGGAGCCCGTCTGCTCTGCCCATTTGTTTAATTGTAGAGAAGACAGACAAGGGGTCTTTTGATTAATGAGGTTTCTTTGACCCTTAATTATTCTTTTCATACGTTAGCCTCTTTCATCAACTTGTTTTTATTTTTGGCAACACAAGGGAAGTGTGAAAAAAAACATTGTCTTTTAATATGAGTCCTGGAATAATGAGATTATGGTCTTCATTCTGGCTGCTCACACCCATACATTCTAGCACGCTTATATCTAGATGGGGTGGTGGCTGTAGGCATCCCCTCCTTTTTTGTGCCAGTTTTGGGGCTTGAACTCAGGGCCTGAGCTCTGTCCCTGAGCTGCTTTTACTCAAGGCTGGTGCCCTGCCACTTGAGCCACAGCTTTGCTACTGACCTTTTGGTGGTTAATTGTTGAGAAGAGACACTTTCCTGTCTGGGCTGGCTTTGAAGTGCAATTCCCAGATCTTGTCTCCTGAGTAGCTGGGATTACAGATGTGAGCCGCTAGCGCCTGGCCCTGTGCATGTCTTTTACATGTATTCTATGTACCCCTGCAATCACCCATGATCCCGTGCTTCCTGTCACCTTCCGTTAGGAACTGGACTGTTAGCTGCGGAAGCAAGGGAAAGCAGCAGAGAATGCACAGCCTCAATATTGAAATTTTCAGGCAGTCATTTCTACTAATCGAGCCTAATTTTTTTGAAGGAACTTTAAGCATAGAGAAGCTGCCAGGCAAGTGTAATCTTAACGGGAAATATCCCCAGTTGAGCCCCAACTCACTGTTGGACCTCTGTGCGTGACAGCTACCTGGGTGGCGGTTGCTTGGGTTTGACATTGGCCCAGAGCTCTCCCCTGTGGGCCTTTGGGCTCTGGTGGTTCTCCCATGTCAAAGGGGCTGTCCTAGCCACCTTCCAGGTGGCTTCTCCAGAGGAGGTTTGGAAGACTCCAGGACTGGGGTTATAGCTCAGCTACAGAACTCTTACTTACTATGTGGGAGATTGTGGGTTCCATTCTCAGGTCCACAAAACAAAGAAACACCCTCTTTCCCTGGCAGATCCTAAATGAGAGCAGATTCACAGGCACTCCTGCTCCCGTGGAAGAGAGCTGCGCGGCCTCTTCATTCCTTAGCATCGTAAGCTTCTACTGTTCTTGACTCTGCCCTCCTCAGGACTGGGAGGAGTGGGGAGGAGCTTTGAGCTAATGGTTTTGGTCAAGTGAAGAGCCTACACTGGTCTACAGGCTAACATGATGGCAACACACACGACAAATCCATTGGACTTCCTCCTGCCCACAAACTCCCCGCAGCCTTTGCTGGCAGGTGTAACTGTCAATGCCTCTCCATGGTATTACCGAGCGGCTTTTGTATTCTGCTCAGGCTGCTCTGCCATCTCTGTAACTACCTGAGAAACCCACTTGGCCATCCCACAGTATAGGCACATCTAAACACGTAAGAGCAATGCCTGAGCTGCTCTGCCTTCTATCCTTGGGTTGTCAGTCGTGAGGCCCATCTACACAAAAGCCTACCAGAGCCCCCACGGCCTGTCAGCTTGCGTGTCCACAGCACGGCTAGGTCATAATGCAGCCTGGAATCGGCTTTCATTTCCTATCTGTTATTATTATTATTATTCCTATTTCTTCGTCTTTGTCTTCACTGTCTTCTTTCTTCATCCTCCTCCTCCTTTTTGGCTAGTTTCCTTTTCTTTGAGGAACTGCTTTCCAAAATAAGTGATTGCACAGAAACTCAGAGCTCTGAGAAAAAGCCTTTTTATGGGAAGCTAGAAAACAGATGGATGAGAGATAGATCTAAAGAGAAGACAGACAGATTGAAAACTGAGATAGATTGACAGGAGAGAAATCTGCTGTCTACAAATACTGGTCAAATGCTCCGCATGGCGAAAATCCTAACATCCTGCTTTGAAATGATCTATTAGCGATTAAAAAGTTTCACGGTCCGCTACAATGAACACCAAAAAAGTCTAAAGACCTCCAACTCAAGATCCTCATTCAAATTAAAATAGAACCCTGAAGCCAGGTGATGGCCTTAACATCTGGAAGCTGTTCACCTGTCTGCCATGTTAGGTGTTGGCTGGCATTCAGGCATGGTCCCAGCTGTGTGTGTGTGCGCACAGGCCCTCTCTGCTTATCTGTTGGTTCCTTCCAGTGTCTTTAAACATATAGGAGCCTTTCTAAAGTACTTAGAGTCCTTGGGCTAGGAGTCTTCACAAGACAGTAGTTGAGTGCAAATATTTAGATATTCTTTCATGATGCTAAAATTAAAATGATTCCCATGACAGCTGCTGAACTACTCTTCTACAGTACACCCTTAACTGGTGGTCTTAGAGCTCAGTGGTGGCCTGGGGGAGTAGAGGCAGCTGCGTAGTGGGACACGGAGGGACAGATGAGGGTAAGGACAGGACCACACCAGCCCTGCCTGGGTCGCTCTTAACACATCTCGCCAGATTGAGTGCCCACAGGCTGAAAAAGCTGATTAAGCTACTCTCGAGATGACTCAGGGTTTTAAAGTCATGGTGACTTAGCTCTAATCAAGAGAAACATTTTAGACTCCTCATGCTCGGAAGTGGGCAGAAAAACCTTTTCTTTTGCCTCTTTCCTTGCATCTGTTGTGGCTTGAAAACATCATGGTGCCATGTTTTTGTTGAAAGTTTTTCAGGTTCTATCTTACATGACTTCTGATTCAATGATTCACTGTTTCTTATGTACATAGAGACACCACATCATGTTTTAGTATATATTGAGGGCTTGGGTGGGAGGGATCTTAGGGATCACCTAGTTTATTCCCTTTGAATGGGATGCTTAATGGTAAGTCATAATCACGCCTGCTCAGCCCCAGGCCCACGGCCACGGCCTGGTTGGAAATCATATCTTCTCACTAACCAGTAGGGATTGGCACCAGTGGAATTAATTTTGAAGTGGGAATTGAAGTGTATTATCGGCTTCAAGTCTATTAGAAAACAAGAACTAATTAAGTACTTCCCCTAACTCTTTTAAAAAGGAGTTCCAAGGCAGGGGTGGGGTGGGGTGGGGAGTAGGGGGGGCAGCAGTTGGCTTTTCTTCAGTCCCCACCAATGTGAGCAAGATTGGGGCTTTCTTATTTTGCAGATCCAACTCAGGAGAAAGAATTATGAGCTGGAGATCTACTACCTCATAAAGAAGTCTTGATCAATAACTCCACACCACCCAGACCTTGGACAGCGGAAGGATGGAGGTCCTTGGTCCCTGGGTATCAGTGTACTTCACTAAGCCCAGGGATTCACTTCAGGGTACTTGACTGCTTGGTCAATCACAATTATTCTCAAACTTCATTTGGTGTGATTCTCTTCTATTGTGAGGGAATGCAATGAGTAAGAATATTAGCAGGAGTGACTTGAAGTTTTGTGACTGACAGCTCCTTTGGTTCTTTTGATTTTGCTCCCTGTCTGGTTTTGCGTTCTGTTTCTCAGAGGCAAGTATGACACTCCTCTGTGACCATTTCCTCCCCCTGCCTCCCCAAGGGCTAAAGGCACAGGGGGTTCCATCCCTGTTTGGTTCACTGAGCATGTGTCTTCTCCCTCATTCCCAGGGCTACAGCTCGGTTAAGTGGTCAGGCATTAGTGGTTATTGACCACAAGACAAACCATCAGCTACAGCCACATTACTGAAAACACAGCAGCCTTGAGTCTTAGCATAAAGTTGGAAGAAAGATCCATGATCTTGGACTTGAATTCATTTCAGGGCCAAATGCCAGGCTTGAGGATGGCCAGGCCCATCAGTAAAGACACACTTGTTCTCTTTGGTCATGAATGGCGCTGTCCTCAGATCGTTCCTCAAAGTCCCTGGAAGCCCAGTATGGGAGACACCATTTCCACAGAGATGATTATTTTCTGTAGATCGCTGGCTTTCTCAGTAATAGACAACAGGTAAGGTAATAGACAACAGGTAAGGTAAGCCATGAAATCTGTGCATACTGTAGTTCCTAGCAAAAAGCAAAGAAATCTGGTTTAGTATTTTCAATGAGAACTGATCATTGCAAAACAAAATACTTGAATCAGAAATGTTTTAACCACCTACAATAATTATTGAATAAAAAATGAGGGAGGAAATAGGATTTGATAAGGGACTGGTCACTTGTAAAGTGTTTTCTACATTCTCTCTTTTTTAAAGTAAACTTGATCACTTTAAATGTTGGACGGAAGCAGCTCACAATTTCCTGAAATAAGCAAAGGACATTATATTTATAAGCATGAGAGTTGTGAGGCTGGCCAAATACTCTCATCTGCTGCTTTATATATTTTTATCAATCACAGATCCCCAGGAGATGATAGAACTTAAAATGGATTAAAAAATATAATTTAACTTATCAGTGTGTTTTTCATCTCTTTCCTGCTTCTCACTCTCTGTCTCTGGTGCCTTCCCTTGAATAGCACACTCTTACTCTGTGCTTGGGGGAAGGCTCTTATTTCACTTGCAAATGTATCATTTCTGTCTTATTAAAAATGTCCTAGCCACCAAACTTTTATTAAAGAAATAGAACTATTCATCTGTTTTTCTCCCCCCCCCTTTGGCTGTGGGGTCCACAGCACAATATTCGGCTGGAGAGGGAAAAGCTGCTGAACTCTCTGACATGCTGTTGGATAATCTCAGAGGAGCTAGCTGCCAGAGCCCTGCCTGATGGATAAGTGCTTAACATTATTGGACACAAATAATCTACACAGTAACTGCATTATGACCACTGATGTTCAAAACCTGGAGTGGATATTTCCAAAACCTAACTCTAAAATACACTGAAAAGAAAAAAAACAACAACCCTAAAACAAAAACAAAATACAAAATTTACCAAGAAAGACAAAACTCAGAATTAGTCAAGGATGGCAACCAAGAAAGGAAAAGAAACAAAGATGTATAGCCAACCTTTTCTTTTTTTAATTAGAGTATATTATACTTTCAAACTGGATACACTAGAAATTGGCAATGCAACATAAGATGCAAAGGAATATACCAGTTACTGTCAAAATGACCCTGTACAGCCTTGTAATGCAAAAAGCTTTATACAATACAAATTTTCAGTAATGTACACAACCTTGACAGTACGATCATCTGAACATAATATGAGGAGTTAAAAAAAATATAGAAGAAAGAAAGTGCCGAGAGCCCTAACTGCATTACTATATGGAAAAATAAGCTAGCTTCCATGGGAAAAAAGGCATAGTGAAAACAATCCAAGTTAGTTTGGTAGGTGAATTTCTCCAAGATGTTAGTGTTTTACACGGAAAGGATAGCTACCGACCACATCCTTCCCTGAGTAGCAAACAGCAAACCAAATTCAGGGGGTACATATCTAAGTGGAGTCTGAAAAATGCTGTTGAGGTTTTTTTTTTCCTTTATTAATAACAATAATATAAAAAAGTCAAACAAACTCCAAACACACCTTTTTCTCACTCAGAAAACTTTTTATAATTTACCAGAAAGATTGATGACTCCAAAGTGCTATAAAAGTTGCCCAATTATATTAAGCATTACTAAGTCATTCAAATACAAGTTCAGGGGTGAGCAGAGAAATGCATGGCATTTGAGCAGTAAACGTGTCTTTCCCTCACCACCTCCTCCCCAGTTTCCTACTGGGGCCCTCTTATTGCACAAGTGGCATGCTATAAAACCCCAAGTCCTCCATGGCAGGGCTACCCTTTCAGGTTTTTAACCTGTTGGTGCTTAAATGCGAGTCACCTCTTCCTGCCAACCTCGGTGGGATCAGCATGGTCCCCTTTCCTGTCATCACTGAACTTGTTGTTTTGAAAACATCATTAGCCAAGTGGCACATTCTCCATTATATGGGGACAGACATGAATTTAAAAAAAAAGAAGAAAAAAAGAAAGACAGCCCACCCATAAGCCCAATATTCTTGGAGTGTGTTGTCTGTAAGTGTCAATAGTGTCTTCTACTGAGACACTGACATGGTGAGTTGAAGTGTTTCAAACAAGGCCAAGAGCAAAGGTCTCTGCTGGAGAATGAAGGGTTTGGGAGCTTCCTGCCCTAGCTGGTTGGTCTCCCTGCCCTCATGGGCATCTCTGTAGTGTAAACTGGCTTGCCAGGGCATGAAGCAGATTCCCCATCCGTGACTGGATGGCTGCCGATGGGAAGTGTAGCACATCTGCTAGTTCTGGGGGTGAAGATGGACACGCAGGGAGTCGGGAGACCACGTGTGGTCAGATGTACAGTCTTCCAGCTCTCTGTAGATCCATACTAATTTCCAGAGGTCTTTCAGTGAAGCAAGCTGACTAGAGGAAGAAAATGAAGGGTGCTTTTATTTCTCCCTGGCGAAATATGGGAAAAGAAAATCCCAACTCAAAGGTAAAACATCGTGGGAAAACAACACAGTAAAAAAACAAAAACAAAACCAGAAACAATAAAACCCACATTCCTCCTGCACACCAGCTCTTCAACAGATAAATAATATATAAATGTTTATATTCCAAATTTCCCATTATTATACAAAGCACATTTCTTCCTGCTCTTCAGCTTGTTTCATTCTGGAAATTCTGTTGTCTTAAAAATGCAAGCAATGATGTTTTTTCCTGTTTTGTGTTTTAAATCATCCATTTTTAAGATGAGCAAAGGGCTATGCGACCGACCTGCACCTGCTTCCTGCTGCAATAAAGTGCTGGACAGAAATTTGCCATTTTAATGACCACAAAATGCTTTAAATAAGTATAAAGTTAGCCTCCTAGCAGGCTACATCTACCAGGCGTTAACAAAATGGAATACAGAATTACTAATACATGAAGGGTATCTCCATCACCAGAGGCTCTGCAAACAAAATGGACACTTCTCGGGGGCATAAAACTGAACCATAGGACTAAACAGCACCTTTTAGTTGGGTCCTTATGTGTCAAAGAGGTTGTGGCTAAAATTTCAAACATACAGTCTACTCATCCTGTTAAAAAAAAATAACAAAACCAAAAAAAAAAAAAACAAACCCAAAACAATTTTTTTCTTCTGATGAGAAACAAAAACTAGTGCAAGACCAAAGCACTGTGCAAAACTGCCATTTCTTTTTTTTTTTTTTTTATTTAGTCTGAGCATTTATACCCAGAATTGATCCAAACCCTTTATTTTTTAATCTCCTTGGCTGGATTTCTCAACCATAAAAAATTTCCACTCATACAATTTTTCTTTCCTGCAAACAAATGGTAACCACTGACAATGCATCACATATATATATATAATAGGCATATTATATATATATATATGTGAATTTGCCCTTAAAAATGATGTGTGTGTGTGTGTGTGTGTGTGCACCGTGTGTTCATCTCCGCGTAGGCACACCTACAAAACACTTCCGTGTTGTGACGTGAGCTGCAGGGCTGCGTCGTGGCATGCAGAGCCATCACGTGATCCCTCGCACCTTAATAACCAGCGATCTGTCTGGGGGCCCCTCCCGGGTGGGACATCCCAAGCGGCTCTGCGCATGTCCATCATTCTTTCACTCAGACACCAGGCTCTACCAACTCTGTAACCAGAAAAATAAGAGTGGGGGGGGGGGGACGGTGACGGAGGAGCGTGGGGGAGCCTGTGGAGGAGCCAGTAGAGAGCGCAACAGCACGCCGCGGCTCGGGCCACACACGGACGCCCGGCTTCACCCCACGCCATGCCGCACGCGCGGACCGGGGCCGCACGCGTCTGCGCACGCGCGGACCGGGGCCGCACGCGCCTGCGCACGAGTGGTCTGGTGCCGGTCGCTAGTGGAGGACGCTGCTGTCTTTGGGGCTTCACCATGCAAGACTCTTCCCAGACAGAGTGCGGGGCGGGCATGCCTCTGCGGGTCCCCTCCAAGACCGGACGAAGCAGCTTTCGGGGCATCACAGTACACGGGGTCCCCCTGACACCCCGGCCCGCAGCCGAGACACGGCGGGCGGGGCGGGTCGCGGGTCTGCCTCCCGGTCTCTGCGGCGCTGCCCTCACACCGTCTCCGCTCGCTCTCGGAGCCCCAGGTAGGCGAGGAAGGAGTGTTTCGGGGAGGGGAGGCGGGGGGGCGCAGTCTGAGGCCGGGGAGGGTGGAATGTGACGTCCAAGTGGCTCTTGGGGTACAGCATGGTCAAGGGAATGAGATGGGCGAAGTCCGAGTTCCGGTACTTGTCCAGGCGCACGGGGGCGCCGTCGAAGGCCAGGGCCTCGAGCGCCAGGTTGGGCTGGGAGCCGCCGCCGTGCGCATGCGCGGCCGTGAGCGCCACGGTCTGCAG
>NW_012267335.1:2397296-2453021 GCF_000151885.1 Dipodomys ordii | reverse complement strand
CCCCCACTCCCCGCCAGTGCTCGCGAGGGGAGCAGAGACTTGGGAGGAGGAGCCAGCTGGACTCCCCCTCCGGCCCTCCCCACTCCCCCCTGCGCCTGGGCCGAGGTCTGAACCTCCGCCCCTCCCCTCTCCACCGGAGCAACACAAAGAATCGACTTTTCATGCACCACACCAAGCACACGCAGAAAGACTGAGAGGTGGTAAAGAACAGCTGGGGGGAGCGCTGCCTCCAGCAGACAGTCACAGGGTCAGAGTCGTGCTTATTAAGGGGCGGTTAGGAGGAGAAGGCCTGTGTGTGTGTGTGTCCCTATGCGTGCATACGTGTGTGCACGGGTGTGCGCGCGGCTCTCCGTCGGGAAAGGAGGGCCAGGCCCAGGGAGGAGGGGAGCCTCGAGGCAGCCCCCGCTTCTCTCTACCCGTGAGGAGACGCAGTCAGCGCGTGCGTAGTGCGTGGTGGGGCTGGACGGCGCGCACGCGGGACGGGCGCCGGGGACGGCCTGCCGGCCCGGGGAAGCCCTCGGGGGCGCGCGGGCTCGCCAGCCGAGCGGTCCGCTCCAGGCATGGGGTGGTGGTGGGAGATTCGGGAAGGTGGGTTTGCATTTCCAGCTCCATCACCACCGCACCGGGCTCGGCGGCTCCCCTCGGACAGAGCCCGGACTCCTCCCCCGTGGCTCGGGAAACGCAGGTCCCCAGCCCGCCCAAGCTGCCCAGAGCGGGCGGCCGGAGGCGGGGAGCGCGTGTGTACACAGGCCGCTGGCCCGCTCGCTGTGGCTCGGAAGGATCACTATGGAGCGTCTGCAGACGCCAGAGCGGCTGCCTCGGCCCTGCCCTCGGCTGGCTCCTGACGGGGAGGGGACTGTCCTCAGAGGGTTTGGAGAGGTGATCAGCAGAGCCCAACACAACCCGGTGCACCGTGCACTGCCTCCTCAGCGCCAAGCTCGCCGTTAGCCCCTGAACCTCAGCTCACAGAAGAGTGCACACAAGAGAAATATAAAGCCCATTCCCAGGTCAGGTGCACACACAACCCCTACGCCAAGCTGGGCCTTACCTAGAGGAGTCTGAAACTCACCACTGTCCTGAGCTACGGCAAAAGAAAAATAATAGTATAATCTTATTTGATCTGCATTATGAACAGGATATAGAGTTTACAAGCAGTTCCATCACAGAAAAGCAATCGAGACATCGGCGGTCTGTTTCACGTTAAGGATATTTCTGTGACCCAGAGCTCAAATCTTTCCTCTCGCTGCTCAAGCCAAGGGCTGTGTTCTCCGTGCTCCCATGAATTTATCTTAAAGACATTGTCTCAGGCAAATTAATTCTGTCTTATGGCAAAGGAAACAGAACCAAGACTCGCTGCATAGCCAGAGGGCATTAGCAATTTGTTTTTCAGAGTACTTTGTACTTGGTCATCCTAGAGCATACACTGTTACGCGGGGCACGGCCAGCACTGCACGGGAAGTGGTCTCATTCTGACAAAGCATCACTGATGGTGCATTCTCCCCAGCGGCTCGTGGTCCCCAGGGGGGAAAGGCGACTGGCAAAGCCACAAATGGCATGGCCCGGAAAGTAACGGGCGTGGCCGGGAAGGCTACCGGGAAGGCAATGACACTAGTCCATCCAGAAAAAGCAAAAAAACAAAAAAACAGGGTTCTTCTTAAAAAAATAATATGAGGACACATATTTATAAAGGGACATTGGGAACAAAGCAAATCAAATTCTCATACGTTCTTGCTAGACACTTACTCTCCACTGATTGATTGGAGTATAGCCACCCTCCCTCCTTCCCCCCACCATGCCCTGTCCCCCTTCCCACTCCCAAGAGGGAGCTGAAGTGGGATCCACAGTGGGTGCTGGGCCTATTCTGTTTGTGAGTAGACTGCCTGCGTAGCCAACCCTCACCCCCCCATGCTTGACTTCAGGGTCTTCCTTCCTTACCCACGGGCTAGGGTGGGGTTGGGGGTGGGGGGGTTACCCTACTTCTGGAAGGTTATGAATTTCAATGAAGAAAATGTAAAAAAAACAACAAAACCAAGTTCTTTCCCCCTTGTATGAAGCAAAACACATTCTTTTTATTCTTTTACCTCTGTAACATTTCAGCTAAAAGTTAATAATTATGCCTTGGTATTGTGTCTTTCCGTGTCTACCTGTGTGTCCTTTCTCTTCCCTGAACCCTAAGTGCCTTGTGAACAGGGGGTTTTTGACTGCAGAACTGCTGGGAAGATTCAATCCGAGTAGTGCAGAGACATAAATTTCCTGAGGGTGGAAATTATATTTTATTCCTCGTGTGCCCTTTAGCACCTATTATCAAGCTAGACACATAGTATGTTTGATAATAACTGACTGGTCTCATGTGAGGCCAGAGGGCTGCTTGCAAATATTGGTTAAGGATGACATTCTTGGTCTAGCTAGATCTTTCCACAAAGGCAGGAAGCTACGAAGCCCATGATATTTGCATGTACACCGTGGCCTCTTGCCTGGTCAGCCTGGTAGGTTCCAATTTGGGGAGTGTGGTGAGGTGGTTGTGATGCTCACATAACTGTTAATTATATGGCAGGTTGTCATTGGGAAAAAAAAAAAAACCACACATGTGAAGCTGCAGTGAGGGGGTAAAGATGGATGCCTAACCCAAGTCTACTCCCATCAAGTCTGAACTAAACTTGAACAGTGGAGGAGGGATGAGCGTAGTCTTGTATGCTATTCTGACCTATGTCTCCTCCTTGGCTTGACTCTAGGGTACGGTGTTCACATGACTTCTCCTGCTCATATCTGCTGACCTCCCCTGGGAGACAGGCTTGCCTCAATCCAGATAATGGTAGTGGAAGTTCCTGACTCACTCCCCTCAGACCAACCTCCCCCTTCTCCAGGATCCCCACATACTTCAAGGGAGAGGTGGGGCAGGGGCAGGGACAGGGGGTTTAATAACAACGCAGTAAAAGGTTCTGTACTTGCTTTCCTTACTTGAGCCCACCAGTGGGGACAGTGTGGCATTTCTTATGTTCCAACAGCTGCTCAGGGGTCTTCATGAACTTGTGGCACACGTCACACTCAAACATCCGGGTGATGAGGTGTATCTGAAGATGGCGCTCAAACATATTCTTCGTCTTGCAGACAAAGTTGCAAAAAACGCATTCGAACCCTGAAAGGACCGAAGCGGGGTGTAGAGGTGCGTGGGGGTAGGGGGACAGGAAAGGTGGGCCTAACTTCCCTCAAGTCCCTGGCCCCTCTGGACACTGTGTCTCGAATCTCTTGTACTAAAAGGAATTAAAACATACACTGTCACCCGCCCATCCTTCCACCCTGTATTTGGATGTAAATCAAGCTGAAATAAAATGCAAATGTCTAGTAGTGCACATTACCCTATAACCTGATCCTAACATCTACTTTCTGGCATGGCTCCTCTCCAGGGCTTCCTCTCAAGACGGGGTCATCCAAGAGTGGGCAGGACTAAGCAGGCCATGTCTGGCTCCTCCCTTACCTTTCTCTGGCTTTTCCTCACTATGCAGTGGGGGTTGGCTCCCAGGCACAACAGAGATGACCAGCAAGTTGTTCCCACCCTTGTTTTTCTGGGAGCCATCGGAGTCGTCTTTGCTGTTGGCGGAATCACTCAGCGCTGAGAGGGAAGACGAGGAAGGGCTGTTTGATTCGCTGGGGGTCTTCCTGTCTTCCCCTGAGAACGACAACCGCCGTGCCTGTTAGCTGCTATCAAATGACAGCGGGGGGGGGGGGGGAGGCTGGGAAGGGATGCGAAGGGGAAACAAAGGAGGAGGCTATAATGCTTGATAAGAAATGACCTCATTATCTCGCCTATGTAATTGTAACCCCTCTGTACAGTATTTTCACAATAAAAAAATAAAAAAAATAAAACAAACAAAGACCAAAATGACAGCAGTTGAGGATGGGGAGTGGGTCTTGAGTGCATCACTATTCCAGAGGCACTGTCCAATGCTGACAGCTCTCTGAGTGCCCACTGGGGGTGGGCCTCAGGTTCTAGTGAACCTGCATAGAGCGCATGGGTGATACTTAGGGCCAAGGTCAGGTATTCGCCCATTTAACAAGGGTTTACTGAGGTCTTAAAGTATTTAAAATGCAATGGCAACAATAGGTCAGCTGTACAGAACATGTCCAGGAATATGTTATGCTTCAAATTTTCTGTCTCATTTCATCTTCTCAAAAATCCTAGGAGTGGGGGTGGCTTAGGGCACATGCTTAGTATGGCTATGGCCTAGAAAGCAATCTTCAGTACCAGAATAGCTCCTATGCACACATAGGTACCACAGGAGGGTTCTTTGCAGATTGAGGGAATAGAGGCACAGAGGGGTAAACCTAGCCTAGGTCACATGGCTATTCAAGGTGCAGAAGAGGATGGAGTAGGTATGACTCAGTATCCATGTTCATCAAGCACCTGAGATTTTCCCTCAAAGCCAACCACATACAACAGGCCATTAAAATCCAGATCTCACTTTGCGATCGAAACAAAATGAATAGTTAAAAGTATATCAAACAATAGTGTGTACTACATTGGATACAATGCTGAAGAGTGGCCCCTGAGAGACTAGATACCAGAGGCAAGCCCTTGGCTAATGAAGCTTCCTGTCTTGAGAAACTTACATTCCAGGTTGCAGGGAACAAAGAGGAGAGGTGACTCCCTTACTAGAGGAGAAAGCGCTGAGAATCTGGGGAGACCAACAAGCTGACATTGAAGATAAAAGAGTAAGAGCAGCCAGCAGAAGGCCTGAAAACAGAGGGTCCTCCTGGAGTCCTCAGAAGAGCATGCATCAGAGCAATGTGTGCATAAGATTAAAACAAATAAAAATAAAAAACAGTGAGGACAGTGCCTGTTGCTTACATAGGGTTGAACAGAGGGCTTGTTTCTGTTAAGCAGGTCAGAAAATACATAGCTCACAGGGCATTAGGTAGAAAACTGAGGAATAGCTTTCAGTAATGGCTAATAATTAGCCCTAGATAGATCAATGCCTGATGATCCAGATCTGTTTAGCAAGGCATAAAAGAAAGACCACAAAAGGATCAAAATTTCTATGTAATTAACTGTATCCTAGAAAAAGGTCAATAATACTTATAGGAATATCAGGTACAAAACACCCAACATGGTAAAATGATTCCTAGTATTGGAATGAAGATTATCAGGCATGCAAAGAAACAACACAACTCAAATTAGGAAGAAGAAAAAAAAATCAACCAATCAAAACTGACCTATCATTGGCACAATTACTAAAACCTGTGAAAGGGCATTATAAATTCAAAGAATTAAGAAGAGATATGGAGGACATCATTTTCTTCAGAAGAAAATCACAATGTTAGGATTGAAAAACCACACTGATGGGCTGAGCAGATTAGACACAGTTGAAGAAAAGACTAGTGAACCCAAAGATAAGTTACAGGAAAGATCTGAAAGGAAACAAAACAATTCCTCCAAATGAACAGAGAACCTTTGAATGGTTCAGTGATTCAGGAAGCTTAATACAAGTTTAAATGGAACCTCTCATGTGGTAAACAGGGTATCATAAAACACTTGAAATGACAAAGACATTCTAAATTTGAGAAAAAAAACCCAAGATCTAAGGAGCTCAATAAACCCCAATCATAAAAAAAATAAAGAACTCTGTACCAAAAGATAATTATCATTAAATTGCTCAAAAATGGTTAAAGAAAAAGTCCTTGAGCTGGGTGAGGTAGTGTACACCTGCAATCCCAGTACTCTAAAGCTGAGGCGGGAGAAGGGAGAGTTTGAGGTCAGCCTTCGCTACATAGTAAGGTTCATCTCAGAAAACAACAAACAACAATACCCCAGAAAACAAAGAGTGAACAAATGCAGCAGTGGTACTCACTAGAAACTATGTGGAAAATGAACTATATAAGTTGTAGGTGAGGGTGGGAGGGAAAAACTGACCGAGAGCAAGGGAAGGGGTGACATCCAAAAAGAAATGTACTTTTCACCTGACTTATGTAATGGTAACCCTTCTGTATGCTGCCTTTATAAAGGCAGCATACTAAAAAGAAATAAAAATCAACTCAGAAAGACAAACACAAAATAAAAAACTAAAAGGGGGAAAAAAGTCCTAAAAGCAAGCAAAGATACAAAGCTATGTTATATGTGGAAGAACAAAAAATAAGGAAGACAGCAGATTTCTCCTTAGGAACAATGCAAGGGAGGAGATGGTGGGACACCATTTGTAAAGAACTAAAAGCTTGTCAACTTGAAGTTCCAAACATATTCCCAAGATGAAGGCACCCTTCAAAGAGGTGGCATTAAAAAATAAGAAAGAACTAGTCACCAGAAGACTTGCATTCAAAGAAACATTGAAAATAAGTCCTTGAGGCAGAAGGAAATGACAACAAATAAACGAGTCTACACAACAGAATGAAATAGTAAGTTCGTGTTTTTTCTTACTGAAATGTCTCTGGAGGGTAATAAAAGTAATTTTTAAAGCAAAAATAACACCAATGCATTGTAAGCTTCATAGTAAATGCAATAAGCTGAAACTTGACCACAATAACATGAAGGCTAATGTGAGAAATGGAAGCTTACTATGGTTGAGTTCTGATTGGTGTGTGAAGTGGTAGAACCCCTTGAGGCTACATGGGAAAAATTATAAATGGACATTATAGGGAGCTGAGTATGAAGCCTATAATATCAGCAACTTGGGCAGGAGAAATTGGGAGATTATGGTTTGAGGCCAAGCAGGGAAAAAAGTTCAAGTGATTCCATCTAAACCAAAGGCTAGGATGATGGTATGGCCTATTATCCCAGATAGGCCGGGTGTGGTGGGCACAGGTACAGGCTCAGCCTGGCTCTAGCACAGAAGGAGACCCTATTTTGAAAATATCCAGGGCAAAAGGAGCTGGAGGCAAGGCTCAAATAGTGGAGTGCTTAGCAGGTATGAGGCCCTGGGTTCAATCACTAGTACCACCCAAACAAGCAAAAACCTGTATAATATAAATGCCAAAATAACTGGAGAGTTAAACTGGCCTAGGGAAATTGGAATTGTTAAGATTTCAATTCTCCTCACAGTTTTATAGATTCAGTACAAGTCCACAGTTTAGAGTAGGGCAGAAAACATGGAAGACTGCTTTCTGGTTCCCTCCTTACCAGTCCATTAAACAACGTAGTGACTATAAATTCTGGGACCTTGTTCTATTAGATTAAAAAGTTTATGTCTAGGCATAAATGTAAGAAAAAAAGCTGCAATGGTGGATCATGACTAGAACCTAAAGTTATTAGTGTGATGATCATTTTATTTGGTCTTTAAATTTTTCTGGGCTAGCCATATATTACTTATTCAATTAAAGAAAGTATTTAAAAAGAAAGTGGGGCCAGGGATATAGCTCAATGATAAGCATGTGCTTAGAAAGGCCTTGGAGGAGAGGGGGGGGGGAAGGAGGAAGAGAGAAAGAGAGGAAAGGGGAAAGGGAGAGAGGGAAGGGGAGAGTAGAGAGGGAGAGAATCCTATCCCTATGAGAATTATACTTAGGGTTGACTGCAGACAACTCATATTTCAGTTCACAATGTTTTAAAAAATCTCATTCCTATCAGAACTAGACATGACTCCTAGACAGGCAGTGTGTGACTTGAGTCACTGACCATGAGAAAAGATGGTATGCCTTCAGAATACACAGCCTTCCCTTGGCACAGTGAAGCTTTGTGAAAGCTACTACCACCATTGCCAGTCCCTTGTCTAAACATTTAACCAGCCAAGCCACATTTTGTACACAAATAGAAGGGGTCCCTTGTTTGCTGGTATTACTCTTCCAAATCCATCTTCTAAGCCTGAGCTTTTGAACAGCTTGTTATAGGAGATTCTTCACATTTTTGGGATTTTGTCTTACTACTATTAAACAAAGATTTAAATGTCCTGAGGCTTAAGAGAAGACATTGAGAAGAGTTGCCTAAATTGATAAATTTATGAAGATTCACGATGCCACATCAATCACTCTGATACAGCTTAGGAGTATGACCCAACTTGCTTGATTTGCCAACTCCCAGTTCAAACAGCCTCCCTCACTTTCAGTTCCCATCCGCTTCTGCAGTGATTGCAGGGTGCCAGGGCTACCTAAATCCAAGGTATCACAGGATCCTTGGAGAAGGACACCAGTGCACTTAGGTAGCCAGCTGAAGTCTTCCTACCACCCAGAACCTGGGTTGAACTGAGGGTCTCATGCTTGCTGGACAAATGCTCTATCACTTGAGCCATGTCCTTTTTGCCTTTTGGATAGGATGTCCCCTTCATAACTCCAAACGAGGCACTTGACTGTGTCAGTAATCACGTCTGTAAAGTGGGGATGATAGTAGCATTTGTCTCATCTTGTTCTTCCGAGAGTTGGAGCTGAGGTTTTATACACAAAGCAGGAAAAGCAATGTCTAGTTGCATTATGACATTACAGAAGAGATTAAGCCCTATCATCCTAATATAAAGCTTAATACATACATATATATATATATATATATATATACCATTCATAAAATATAATGACATACTGTTTCCTATGTTGTTTTACATGCAGACAGTGCTCAAAAATGCATGAAAATATGAATTAATCATACTCCCTGTGTCATGTTCCTACACTACAATGCAATTTTCATGGAACCTGACGTACAACCCAGAGCTAGAACCCAAGTGTGTGTTCCTCCATACCAAGTAACTTCGTCCACACAGATTACATAAATAAGTCAGCTGGACTAAGCAAGGCCTGAGGAGTGTGAGTTATCTTCCTATTCATCAAGCACAGGTATGTAGGGGAGCTTGGCCACATACATTACACCTACTCAGTGAGCGAACCTTTGTTCCTCACACCGTACAGATTGAGGCACTGGATAAGCAATGACATAAGACAGGCTCCCTATTCTAGATCTATATATTGTAATATATTGCTTTATATAATTTTACATTAATACAGCTCATTCATGTACAGGTTTAAGTGGTAGATCCTGTGTTATTCAAACACCTCAAAACACTACTAAACATAGGAAACTTCCACTGTGAAACTATTAATTTGGATACAGTGGTCAGCAAACTGTAGCCCCATGCCCAGACAAGCTTCCTCTTTTTATAAATGAAGTTTTAGGCCACACTTGTTTCCAAGTACCAATGGCAAAGCTGAGTCATAATGACAGAAGCTGTATGATATCAAAGCCCAAAGCATTGACTTCTGGCCCTATTTCTACAGGATGCTAGGCATTCACACACAGTGAGACCAGAGGAGGACACTCTCAGAAGAACGCAAAGGCCCACAGCCTATGTGCATCTGATCATGCAAAATAATATTTATTGAAATGAACTCTGGGAAATGGAAACAAGAGGGTTTTTTCTCTTTGTTGTTTGTGTTTTTTCTTTTTGTCTTATTTGTCCATTGAAGGGCACAAAAAATGGAGGGACACAGGGTGAACAAATGCAGCAATGATACTCATGAACTATATAATAAACTATACAACTTGCGATGGGAGGGAAAAACTGGGAGAAAGCAAGGGAAGGGGTGACATTGTCCAAAAAGCAATGCGCTCTTTACCTGGCTTATAGAACTGTAATCCCTCTGTACATCCCTTACACCTTGAATCACCTTAAATTTTAAAAAATATAAAAAGTCTGTAGGCTTGTAAAAATGTTTTCCATCTTATTCTAATGGTCATAGCATTAAGAGTTTCTACTGAATCACAAAAGAAACTCTTTAATGCGTGTCACTCTTGGCTTTCAGAACTAACAAATGAGAATATTTGTCGCTGTCCATGAAGTCTCACTCAGAGGGGAGTGAGACCCTGGCAGTGTGCCCTAGCTAATTAGGAAGAGAGGTCGCAGAAGTTAGTTGTAAACATGTAGTTTCCATTGGTGAAAATGGTGCTAACCCCAGCTTCTTTCTAGACATTTCTACGGCTTCTTAAGATAGGATGGTTAGGGAGAAGGCTGTGCAATGGGATGGGACAAAAAGTCAGGAATATTTGGGGTGAAGAGGGCTAGAAAACTGAGGATTTAACAGAAGAGAGGAGGAAGGAGAGAGAGACAGTGAGAGGGAAGGAGGGAGGGGGGGCGGGGAGGGAGAGAGAGAGAATGTACAAAGCCAGTGAAAACAAGGGAGGTGAGGAAGGCCGGCCTTTCCTCCGTTAGCCACTTCAGAAATGCTGAATTTAATTTGCCTTCAACCTGGGTTTCCCAGCTCACCCACTGCGCATGACGCTAATGTGGTTACAGTCAGACAACCGACTGTAAAAATGGCACCTTCTCACTCAGCATAACGACTCTCTGCAGACCCCCAAGTCATAGCTGCTCAATTTACGGACAGAAACAAGCCTTTATTGACGTTGGCACCAACGAGCTCGGTCGGAGATGCACAGAAATCGGCCGTGCACCTCATCAGCACTACTGTCATGGAAATTTCCCCTCCCAGATTCTTCTAGAGCTGGCAATGGAAGGGGCTGACCCAATACCCAGGGCTGGCAGTGAGCACCATCAGCTCTTAATGTGTAAGCACCACAAATGTGGCGTGAAGTGGGGTCATCCTCACTTTCACTTAACAACTCCAGGCCTGTGTCATTTGTACCCTAGCTTGCACGGTGAAGTCAAAACGTGAACATCTTTAAATAGAAGAAGTTAACCAGGATGGCACGAGGCTTGAGCAGAAGGCAAGTGCTGGCCAAGTCTAGATTCTTTTCTTCTGCCTCTGCACAGAGCTGCCGTGCATCATCACGGAGAGCATCGGGACCACAGGTTCCAGAGAAGGAAACAGAGCCTGTGGAATTAGGTGTGCAGTACCACAGCACAGCACAACACAGCAGAAAGGTTCAAGGCTCTGGCCGTGCATTTTGTAGGGCTGGCTATCTGAGCAGTGAGCAGGCTATGGAACCAAATCTATTACACCCTGTTTGTTCTGACCACTTTCAGTCTAGCTTCTGTTTCTCCACGTGTGATCACTACAGCATTCACCTCAGAGGGCTGCTGAGCCTGCGAAGACACAAGCCCCGGGCAGAGAAAGAAGTCAGCAGCGGTAGTGCATGCTGGTGAGAACAGGAAGCAGACAAGGACAGGCCTGCAGCTCGGCTGCGCTCTCACAGCACACTTGGACTCAGGTCAGCGGGGCCCACACTAAGCCAGGTCACGGCACTGTGACGCCAGAACAGGAGACTCAGTCATGGGCTCAAGGAAAGCCCTCCCTTCTATGGAAGGACATGTCAAGGTCTTTCTTATGGTAGTGACAAAACTTTTGGAAGGTGGTTGACTTCCAATGGTGCAAGAGATGGAGAAGGTTTGGTCCAGTGGTCCAAGCCTGTAATCCCAGCTACTTCAGAAGCAGAGGGTGATTTGAGACCAGTCTGGGCATCAAGTTTTCAGAGATGCCATCTCCACCAATGGCTGGATGTGGTGGCCCGGGCCCAGGGAAAGCACAAGGAGGAGGATCACAGGCCTGGACCAGACCAGGCAGCCAATGAGACCTTACCTCATGCAGTGCACACTAGCCAGTGCCAAAAGGGTCTAGAGACACGGCTTTCAGAGGAGAGCACCCCCCTTGCAAACACAAGGCCCTGAGTCAGAGCCTCAGAACTGAAAGGGGAAAAAGAAAAGTCCAACAGGTACAGAACGGGGGTCACCTGTGTGCTTGGAGCCAATGTGGGCCTTGATGTCTGCCTCCTCCATGGTGACGAAGTCGCAGGCCGTGCAGCAGATGGAGAACATCCACTGTTCCTTGTCCACGTGGAGCGACATGTGGCTGACAAACTGGACATTGAGCTCAGTCTCAAATCCACATACGTGACAGCTATGCAAAAAGCAGCAAGGGGGCGGGGAAGGAAGAATGAGACTCTTACAGGTAAGACTGTGCTACAACCAAGGAAACCGGAGCGTTCACATGCATTTCATTTCCTCGCTACCCAAGGGCATTGCATTAGAAAATTCTCCCATCCTGTGGAATGCCGCTTGAGTGGTCACCATGCCAAATAGATGAGGTGCCAGCATAATGCAGCAATTCCATACATGCCGCAAGAATGCTAATCATCATCAAGTTAATTAAAAAGTACAGATTCCAGATGCTGCACATAGCCTGATTCCTCTGGGCAAAGGGATGGGGCCTTGCCAAGTACTTAGTGCTGGTCCAGTGGTCCCCGCTGGAGTGTCTCCCTCTGCCTCAGGAAAGCACAGAGGTTGTCCGGTGCCACGCCATGCCAGACACAGCCCTGTTAACTCATGCACTGAGACACCTTGGAGAAGCTCCTCTCTACCAGTATCTCTATGGCTAAGATTTGGCAGAACCTGGAACCTGGGGCCTCAAAGTGATCAAAATAAAGGCTGATTAAAGGTGGATTATGAAGGATGAAATGGGAATACTGACTTCAGGTTCAGAGCAATCAAAGAACAGTAGGTAATACCTTCTGAGCTCTTTCCATGGAGTTTTCGGATTTTGTTTTCCTCATTTTTCTTACACTGTGTGTGTGTGTGTGTGCGTGCATGCGTGTGTGTGTGTGTGTGTGTGTGTATGTGCCAATACTGGGGCTTGAACTCAGGGCCCGAACGCTGTCCCTTAGTGTTTGTGCTCAAGGCTGAGCTACAACTCCACTTTTGGATTTTTAAAAATTAATTAGAGATAAGTTCCATGGACTGTTGCTGTCCCAGGCTGACTTCTAACAGTGGTCCTCAGATCTCAGCCTCCTGAGTAGCTAGGATGACAAGTGTGAGCCGAACCAACCGACCAGCTAACCAAACCCAGAGTCTAGTTACTCTCTGGTGGTTGACTGCACAGCGTGGCCTCCATAACAATTTCTCCTTCAATTTTTCTACCCCAGGCACTGGAGCCAAGGCAGAGCTGGTGTAGGTGCAGAGTTCAATCTAAGCCCGAAACGAGGGCCAGCAATGATTGAGGAAAGGGGCTCTGCCACACGGCAGTAGCAGAGGGGAAGGGGGGTTCGCACAGGGACACTGGCCCCAGCTCTACTTACCTGTAATAATACGGGTGTTTCTTCCCATCCCCGCCTTCTGAGGTGACGGCACTGACAATGTCCTCGGCATCGGTGCTGACCAGCTTCACCGAGTGGACGGTCAGGTGCTGGTTCAGGTTCGCACGGCACTTAGCAGCATAGGGGCACAGGTGACATTTGTATTTTCTTTCCTCTAGGGGAGAGGGAACAGGAAAAAAAAACACCCACATTGCTCTCAAAAATAAAAGAAGTACTCGTTTCCTGGCAAGGTTGACTGTTTTTTTCTTTTTTGATTTTTGAAAGGGGTGTGGTGGGGGTAAGGGGAGAGGGGTAGACAAATGGAGATGGGGGAGGGGAGGGAAATGCAGGCAAGAATTCAATGCATATTGTACACAATTAAGACAAGTGAGGAAAGAGGTGGAGTGGAGGGGGGTGAGGGTATGGAGAGGGTGGCATCAATCAAGATGCAGCAAATTTGTAAATTGTGTTGTCCAATGGCAACTCCTTTGTATAGCTACTTAAAGATAACTATTTAAAACTAAGTTTAATGGGTCTTGTATCTAAAATATACTTAGAACTCAAAAAATTAAATCCCCCAACAACAAATCCTCAAAGAAACAACTGCCTGATTAATAAGACTTAAAAAGACTTAAAGAGAAACTTCTCCAAAGAGGAAAGAAGGATGGCCAATAGACATGAAGAAATGCTCAACTTCTTTAGCCATAAAAGAAATGCAAATCAAGACAACATCAAGATTCCACCTCACCCAGTTAGAATGGCTATAATCAAGAAATCTAGTAACAACAGATGCTGGAGGGGATGTGGCCAGAAGGGAACCTTACTGCATTGTTGGTGGGAGTGTAAACTTATTCAACCACTTTGGAAAGCAGTATGGAAGTTCCTCAAAAGACTCCACATAGAGCTCCCCTATGACCCAGCAATCCCACTTTTGGGCATTTACCCAAACAATCACAAACTAGGCCATACTAAAGCTACCAGCACAACTATGTTTATCACAGCATTACTCACCATAGCTACAATATGGAACCAACCCAGATGACCCTCAGTAGATGAATGGATCAAGAAAATGTGGTATATTTATACAATGGAATTCTATGCCTCCATCAGAAAGAATGATATTGCCCCATTTGTTAGGAAATGGAAAGACTTGGGAAAAAATTATATTAAGTGAATTAAGCCAGGCCCAAGTTGATATATATATATATATATATATATATATATATATATATATATATATATAAGCTTAAGAAAATAGGAATGACAGTCGTGGTGGGAGATGGTCTAACAGCAGCGCAGCGAGGGAAGCATGGCTCATCTCCCTGCAGGTGAGGGCAAAGTCACTTCCTGGGGCCGACAGCTCTAAGTCTACCTAGTGGTCTGCACCCCTCTGTTAGTGCTTCCAAATATAAGAGGACGGATTTCCAGAGCAAGGTTTGGAAGGCAAGGTTTGGCAGTGAGCTGGAAACTTGTTCTTGTTTCGTTTTTTAAAATGATCACACCAAATATTGATACATGGTTGAATACAGCACAAACAACAACCTGGCAGGGACGAAAGAGCACCAGGTGCAGGGACGGCCCGCTTCCTCACTGTCTCCTCGGAGGTCTCCCATTCCCTTTGCCCTGCCGTCTTGTTCCACTGTTTTCTCCTGGACATGCACAGCCACTCTTTATCACAACGTGGGCCTCACAGGCGGCCAAAGAATACTGTGTGTGAACATATGTGTATGTGTATATGCGTGTGCAACACATGTCTGTTTACACATGTGCAGGTGTATCAGCGTACTGTGCATGCGTGTATGCACTCACGTGCACATACATCGGTCTTAGGGCACACACATGTGTGCATAAATATAGGCAATGCATCATAGTCATGTCTGTGTTTTCATGTGTGCACACATGTGCATGAGTGTATGTGGATGTATATATGTATGTATATCCACATGTATGTGGATGTGTATATGTTTATGGGCCTGGATATGTATGCATCTATGTGTGTGTATGTTTATGTGTCCGCATGTGTTTTTGTCTTCCTACATATCCATCGTGGGTGAGTCCTGAGCCAGCACTAGAAGAAGCAACTGGAGAGTGAGGTCCAATCACTTTCCCTATGCTACAGGTCTGGGTCAGTGAAGAAATAAAAACTAATGAAATTAAAGGGGAAAAATGACTCATATAAAATAATTTAATTGGCAATTTTCATCTTGCATAAATAAAATAAAAAAATTTCAATTAATTTCTTAATGGAAATTCACTCATAAAACTGACTAACGTTTTCCGGATGGCTTCCAGAGTTGCATTTTGAATTCATTCGAGTAATCAAGAAAATTGCAGGAGGAGGAGCAGACTTTGCTGTTAATGAACAGATTAAGGTAGCAGAAGCAGCAAACAGCAACCTCATTTTCTTTCTCTAATTCTACCTGGTATTTCTGGGCTTGGCTTGCCAGATTTACTTCACAGAAAAGAACATGGTTTAAAAAACCAAGTGTTTCTACAATGAAACATAGAGCATTGCTGTTGTTACAGGTAGTCCCCAGCACCTGCTGAGTGGAAGGAAAGGGAGGACACTTAGGTGCAGGCAGAGTAGAATCATTTCTTTAGAATTCTTGCATTCATATTAGTAATCTGCTGTTACCGAGGCTCAGACTCAGGACCTCATGTTTGCTCAGCTCTCTTGCTCCTAGTTGGTACTTTATCACTTGAGCCACACACCTCTAGTCTGGCAGTTCTGCTGGTTCATTGGAGATGGGAGTTCTGAGGACTTTTCTGCCTGGGCTGGCTTTGAACACAATGCTCCAAGTCTTAGTCTCCTGGGTAGCTAGGTAGCCATTGGTGCCTGGCCTAAGTGAGGATCTTGAGTTTTAATATTAACGTTATACTTCTTTAAGTGAACTGGGAGCTTCCTGTTTTGTGCCATCATTTAAAAAGATTCTTTCCAAATTTCCCCTGGTAACTGATTTATTCATTGTGCCTGTCTCTCGGGTCAATTTTGCTGAAAAGGCTTGTCATCTAACTTGTCTGCTTTTTTTTTTTTTTTTTAAACACCATGAGTTGTCCTTATTTTCTGATAATTTAAGGTATCACCTGGATTGATGGTTAGCCTTCCTTTGCCTTTTTCTTTCCTACTTTTGAATGTATTTGCTTTATTTTCTTTCTGTCTGTTCTCTCTCCCCTACCCTTGGGCCAGTACTGGGGCCTGAACTCAGAGCTTAAAGCTCTTGCTCAACTTTCTTACTCATCGTCGATGTCCCATTTCCAATTTGGCATGCTGCTGGTTAATTGGAGATGGAGTCTCCAGGACTCTTCTGTCCAGGGCTGACTTTGAACCCTGAGCCTGAGTAGCTCAGGAGGACAGACATGAACCACAGCATCTATTCTTATTCAGGCTTAAGGGATTTTGCTTTACTTCTACTTATTGCTGATGTAGATTTTTTGTTTTTTTGGTTGGTTATGGGGCTTGAACTCTGGGCTTGGGCGCTGTCCCTGCACTCTTCAAGTGCTCTACTGCTTGAGCCACAGCACCACTTCTGGTTTTCTAGTGGTTTATTGGAGATAAGAGTCTCATGGACTTTCCTGCCCTGGCTGGCTTTGAACCGTAATCCTCAGATCTCAGCCTCCTGAGTAGCTAGGATTACAGGCGTGAGCCACCAGTGCCCAGCTTGTAGATTTTTTTGGTTGTTTTACCAGTTTGTTAAGATGAATGCCAAGTTCCTTTAGTTTTTGCCTCTCTCTCTTCTAATTTAAGTCTCATTTTTTTCCCTCTGACTAGAGCTATAGCTGTTTTGGCTGGAGGCTTGAATCGCTCTTTATTCCTTCTAGATGTCTGATGCTTGAATTTTGATTTTCCTCTTTTAATTGGTCCAATTAAGCAGGTACTTTATTGATCCTCAGTTTAAATTTCACTTACTTATACTCAGAGAATGTGGCCTGTAACACTTCCACTTAAAAAAATACATTAACAGGTTTCCTTGTGGCTCAGTATATGACTAAATTTTATCTTTAGTGGAATTTAAGATTAAAAATATAAAAAAGATCCTAATGAATCTTGTCATATTAATGCTTCCTTTATTTTGTACAATGTAAAAAATTTTATTTTGAATTTTTGTTCACCTTGTGCTTGTGGGTGGAGGAGGGGGGTTTGCTGTAGAGCTCAGACTGGCCTTAAACTTGTGATTCTTTGGCTTCAGTCTCCTGAATGCTGGATTGTAGATACACACTACCATATTAAGCAACCTTGGTTATTTTGTCTGTCTATCTATCTATTTATCTGTCTATCTATCTAGGTGTGTGTGCTTCCTATAAATAAGATATAGCTGGGTATTTTAAAAGTCTGGTTTTCCCCATGATAACTGAAATACTTGATTTTATCACTTCATTTGTTTGCTGTTGGGGATTGAACCCCAGGAATTCCACACACTAAGGAGACACTTTGGCACTGAGCTATAGCACATATCCCCTAGACATACTTTTTCTTGCTTTACACTCAGCGTTGGTTTTACCTCACCTCACCTCTTTTCATCTTCACTTATTTTTAGTAATTATGCCACTACTCATTCCTTCTTACTGCTTGTTAACTTGGTTGCCTTGTTATTCCTCCAACCCTTAGAATCAACCTTTATACATTCATAGAACTAAAGGCAAAAAACTGCTATGCAAAGGTGGTCCCCCATCCCTTCCCACTACAATAGCATAAAAGCACAGAACCATGGCATGCAGGCCATTCTCTGAGGCTTTAAGACGGAAATCATAGAGGTCAGGATTTTCACTCTGATCTGTCCAAATGTGTTATTCTTTCCCACTCAAACTCAACAAGCCCTTTCAATACACAAGAACAGCCTTTTCCTGGGCCTTGTGTACACAGGCCAAGCAGCAGGCCTTGCCAAGGTCAGGAGGGACAAGTTCCATCACTTCCTGTGGCAAGTCCCTCAGAGAAACCCCACTTCCGGCCAGGGCAGAGGTTTGTGACAGAGGGCCAAGGTGAAGTGGCTGCGGTCCTAACTCACCCGTGTGCAGCGAGAGGTGTCGGGACAGCGTCTGCTGTCGGCCAAACACTTTCCCACACACGTCACAGGGAAAGAGCTGGTCATTGAACTTCCAGGATGGCAATCCATTTCCAGCCTCCAGGACGATCTTTTCCGTTTCTGGGCAAAAAGAAGAGAGCACTGTGAGAAACGATTGAGTCGTGAATCCGTGTCACTTGGTCCCATCTAGGTGTACAGCAGAGGCTCCCAAGCCGAATGTGGCTGGTGCCCATCTTCATTCATGTCCTTTCTCTTAAGATCATTTGTGAAAGCTGAGGAGGCAAAGGGATTCCACGTCCAGCTGAGCATCCTCTTCCATGGCTACAGGTCACAGCACAGCCTGACCCATCTATGCCACATACTTACCCATACTTGATGAGCGAGAAAGTGGTTGAGTTGAATGTTAAATTTTTCCTAAGTGCAGATTCTTGGTACAGATAGAAAATAAAGTATGCTAAAGAAAGCACTTTCTCTGGTCTTTTTGATGACTCCCCTCCTTCCATTCCATATTGTACAAAAATGCCTGCTGCTCCACATCAAACTTTCTAATGCAAGAGAGTACAGCTAGAATTTCCCCCAAAGCCTCACACTGTAAAAATAAATAAATAAATAAAGTAAGTGCCATGAGTTATCTGCACATAATTCATAGCCTTGATTGAACTAAGTAGACAGGGATACACATTATCATCTTAGAACATTTTTATTTTCTTACAGTCATCTCTAGGATGATCTGACCAATACCTCTTTTTCAGTGAACTGCAGTGGGTCATGCAATTGTCCCTATCAATAATGTTAGAAAATAGGTGACAGATGGAGTGCCACGAAGAGGGAAGGGGGCAGTTCCATGAAGACACTTGTTTGAGTGTCAGTTTAAAGAACAAGACAGGCAATGCACTGACTTCTCATCTTGTCCTTTACAGCAGTAAATTCTATCTTTGTAAATTCCAGGTCTACTGTAGAACCAAGCTCCACATGGCAACAAGTAAATGGTGGAAGAACTTTCCTGAAGATCCAAGCAGGCACACTGGTCAGAGATGACATCACCAGAAAGAACCCAACTTCACACCATTTGGCTAAAGCTACTTCCCAGACACACACTCCCCCTGTATTTGGATGAGCCAACTGGATCGATCTCACTTGAATGAAGACTTGCCAGATAGCCTAATCTGAGGAAAGAAGGAACAAATACAACTGTTCATTTGGAAAGGGCAGAAAGGGAATGATGGTGAAATTTCAGTAATGTTTGTTGTGAGACACCTGCCAACAATCCCAACACTGATAAAACACATTTATTGATTGGTCTGTGTTTGTTAAAAGGCAGCTCTTTGGGCCTTAAGGGAGAAGAGCCAGTTGTATTAAAGCAGGAATGTGTGACTAAAATCTGCAAGGCAAGGTGGTGGAGCAATGGCGAGGAGAGGAGAGAGAAAGGGAGGGGGATGCAGGTAGACCTTCTAAGACAAGAACCACTCTTCTATGACTTCACTGTCTGGTCCAGTGGTGGACAGTGCAACCACGTAGCATCAAGAGGGTATTATAAAGTAGTTCCTTTTAAGTGTGTAATCAACACAGCACTTCCAAGGAGGGTGAGAGTAATAATTATAAAAGAGAGGTTAAGAGGGTACAGGGTCTTCTAATACATTCACAAGAATGAGTTAATTGGGTCACAGACCCAACAAGTAGGTACAATTAAAAATGAAGTCTCTTAATAATTCTTTCAAGTGTTAGTCATGTACTTGAGAAGCTGAAGCATCATAAAGAGTACAATTCATTCCACAGCCTTAGAAAGTGATGAAAACTACTAGACGGTGCTTCTTCCCTTCTTCTCTTCCCCTCCCTCCTCTCTCCCTCTTTCCACCAGGCATTAAACGCAGGACCTTGTTCATGCTAGGTAAAGTTCCACCAGGGAGCTATATACCTCTAACTAAGGCATTGTTTTCTATGAAGCAGACAGGTTGTACAAGATGGAGCACTTTCACCTCGATGGTACTGCTGGAAGAGGAGGATCAGTGCTGGGAGAATCAGACACTATCAATGCAAATCTCCCAGCTCTTTCCATTGATAGTGAACCCAGGCTCCTTTCTTATAATGCAGAAGTCTAACTGGCAAAGACACAGCATGAGAAACTATGCTTCTCAATACCTAGTGATCAAAGGGGGCAAGTCTCATTTCATGCATGAAACCTTGGGAAGATAAAAGCCATCAAATCAAGCATACCTCCAAAACTTTCCACGAAATACACCCATCTGATAGAATTTGGAGGAAGCACGACCAAACTCTGCTTGTTAGAACATCAATGCTTCCATTTGCATAAGGATAAAATGACGGGTTCATTCCAAGTCTTCTCTCACCAAAGAGTCCTCTACAGTTGTGTAAGGTTGAGAATAGTTTCCACACTGCCTAAGTTTCTAACCTGCCCCAAACCTTGGTTCAAAAGGGTGCCTGAACCACATCTCTTCTTATATATAAGGAAACTGAGGCTGAGATGATGGAGCATGGTCTTATTACACAAACGAGCCATACAAAATGAAAAGTAAAGGCTATGGTAAACAGAGCAGCTATTTCTTTTCTAAGAGAGTGCTGGCTCTTAGATGCTTAGATATATATTCTTAGATTACAAGTGGACAGATGCAGATTTCGCAACAATTCACAGATGTTAGGATTTTTCTCCCTCTCTTTTTTTGAAAAAGAGAGGTGAACCTGTGATAGTTCCAGGCTTGAAGAAATGGGAACCCATCACAGGTCACAAGTTAGGACAAAGGAAGATCAAGAGGAAGATCAAATGAGAACATTCTAAAAGGGAACTCTCTCAGGAGTAAACTAGTTGCTATCCAAGAATGCTCCCCTGGCTCTTCCTTACCATCTGGGGTGTGTCTGGTAATAAAACAAGCAAACAAAACTTTCCCAAACACAGCTCAAAACAAGAGGCCAAGGAAGGCACTTGGTTGGCTTCCGCTTGTCTGGTGCACTGTATTGTGGGAAGGGACCCCACATTCTCTGATACGCCTCTCCAAGCACTACCTCCCAACCTAGCTTTGGCAAGAAAACCGCTGAGAAAGGAAGCTTCATTTGGTTAAAGCTGTGAGCAATATATTAGCCAAAATATGACCTCAACCCATAAATAACTGATCCACAGACATGACATCGGCCAACCACGGAGGAAGATGCTCCCTGCCACTGGGGTCTCCATGGTGACATCGTGTATCTGGATCCATTTTCTTTCATCATCAAGGCTTGCAAAGCTTTTGAGATGTGACTCATGTGAGATTCGGAAACCTTACCTATCAGATCATCTTCCATGTAGCTCATGGAACTTTCTAGAAACCTCATCTGCTGAGAGGCACTACTGAAGAGTCAGCTGTGTCTTGGGCCTCTTTGGTGCTTATTGGCATTCCAGTACTTGCAGTTCTTTTAAAATACTTTTAAACATATTTTAAGGGCCATTTCAATTTAGGGTAACTTTTCAATCTCTAGCTTTTTAGCTCAGGTCTATCTTGCAGCATGGGGACAAGCCAAATGCAGATGGCAGGTGGGGTGTCCTTCCTGCTTAGCACTAGTGACCCTGCACAAGATAGTGGGGGTGGAGTTCACGGCGGTCCCCACCGCTCCACCAGGTCCCCTTACAGCTCTCAGTGCGGATGTTCTCTCAGATTGGGATAGTTTTGCTTGTGGGGATGAACTGCTAAGATAGAATTTAGCAATTGTTTATTATTTGGGGGGGATTAATATGTGAGCGACTAAAAACACTGGATGGAGATTGTCAGACATAAAAGAGTTCACAGCTCTGATCATCTTTGGTCTCATTTCAAACTTTAATGCTTAGCAAATTTAGCAAAGTAGACTTCTGTGTCACTACTTCTGGACACTGCACACCCAGGTTCTGGAGAGACAAATTGTCAAGCATGTCTCCAAAATGGTCCAGGAAATGACACCCTTTGGTCAAGTCCGGAAGGGAGCTCTATCAAACTCTCTTGGTCAGAACAAGCAGAGCACTCGGGTATCTGCAACCAAATCATTCATTTTTGCAAGGCGAAAAAAAAGCATAAAGTGCAGACCTCTCCCGCCCCACGCACCCCACAACACACAGGGCTGAGAGCAGTTTCCATAGTAACTAAGTCTCCATCCTGCTTCCAGCTAGGTGCAAAGAACCTGAGCTGCCATCGAGTTCCATGTTCTCTCACGCACAAGGAGCAGGATGCGGAGAGAGCGTGGGTGACTGTCCGGGGTAACCTGGCTAGAGGCTGGGGGAGTGCAGGCTGACCCGTGGACGCAGTCAAGCTCCTTCAAGCTATAAGTCAGTGCCAAAGTCAACAACAAACAGGACTCTGTGCAATTGGTTCTCAGCAATGAGACTGCCTTGCAGCAGCATCTCAGGAAAGCTGGATGGTAGCTTTTGCTCAGTGCTGGGCGGATGGACCCCAATGAGCAAGTGCTCATGGCTGATTCTTATCTGTTAAGCTGGAGAAGAACCATGAAACCACATTGCTGTTTTGCTGGGTAAACTTCCCTCCCTTCCCTCCTTCCTTCCTTTCTTCCTTTATTATTTTTTCCTCTTCCTCCCTCCTCTCCTTGCCCTCTGCCTCCTCCTCTTCCTTCTCCTCTACTTCCCCCTCCTCAAAAAGGGCTTGGATGAAACCTAGGCTGGCCTCAAACTTTCAACATTCCTGATTTGGCCTCTTGAGCTTCCTTACTTTTTTTTCTCTTCATGGCAGCAAAATCCTGTATCACCATCTCACAAAGTAATTTAAAAAATACAAGTCAGCCATGGAAATTGTGTCGTTTCTGGCAAACACTGATGACCACTTAATACACATCAGAATTGCTTTTTTTTTAGGGTGGCACCGTGCCCAGTCACACACAGATCTATCTTTCCAATTCGGCCACTGCCAGGGACTGGTCATGAAACCCAATTCTGGACGATGAGCCGTGGGCAGAAGTTCCTTCCCAGAGATGTTCTGGCTCCCCCAACCACTCAAATCCCCAAAATATAGTCTTGTAAAAAGGCGCTGCCTGTGGCCCTGGGCTTTCCCTGCCGTGGCTGTCTGGAGGTGAATAGCTGCCTTTCAGCTATGAGATGGAAGCCGTTGGTAATGGTGGAGGAGGGGAAGGTCAGAAGGCTGGGTCCTTGATGCCTCCACCAGCCTCATACTGACTTCCAAGGCTCATTCTTTCTGATGTTGAGAAAACGTGTCTTCATTGGGCTAAGCTCCTGTGGATAAGCTGGACATAATTCTAATGGAGAAAGACCCTATCTTGCCATTTATTTCCTTTATGTAAAAGAATACTGAGTTTGTTAAAAGTATAACAAGGAGACAATGTACAATTAAAATAAATAAATTTATAATAAATAAATACATACATGGAGAACGTGCCATTGTGCTAGGCACAGAGTATGCATTTGCCATAATGACAGCTCTCTGCCTTAGGTGCTATGATCAGCAGCCTATTTTATCAAAGGGGATTCAAGGTCACCCAGCTCGACAGCCTATCTCAAACTCAAGGTTTTTGACTAAAAAGTCTCTATGTTTAACCATTCATAACATTATACAACCAAAGGGGAAAACTTAACAGGGTGAATTTATTTCACCAGAAAAAAAAATCTTAAATCTTTTGCAATTTGGATTTAATCTCACTTCAACTATTCCTATATCCACTCATCATAAAGGAGCTGCTTCTATAATCTCAGACTTTTACCGAGAGCTTTCTGGGAGTTGGGAAGCAACCAACCTTTTCCCTCAGAAAGTGCTTGGAGAGAGAGTGCGGAACTCACGGCCTCTGTCTCACTTCTGTTACCCACCTCTTCTCGGGCCATTTCCTTGGTCTTTATGTCTGGCGGGTTTGTGCGTGCTATGATTTTTATCTTAAATGTCCTCTCAGGTGCTACAGGGAAGTGGCGGTGCCTTTAAGAGGTGGGGCTTCTTAAAGGTGAGAGGCTCTCTGGTCGCTGGGGGCATATCCCAGCTTCCTTTCGCCCTCTGTGGTTTCCTGGTGTTGAGGTGCACAGCTTTGCGCCACCACATGCTCCCATCATGATGTGCTGTGAGCCCCTCCCCCCCCCCGGCCTAAAAGTAACACGACCACACAATCATGAACGGGAATTTCCAAAATTGTGATTCAAATAAACCTTTTCTCTCCATAAACTGAGTTTTCCCAGATATTTGTTACAGTAACAGAAAGCTGACCTAGCATGCACGAATAAGAAATCTGAGCTCCAATTATGCAGATTTTAATTATATAATTCCTTTCAATCCAGTTCATACTTGCCTCACACTAACACAATAGTGGCCTGTTCTTTCAGTTCTTTTCAGAAAAGAAAAATAGCCAGCATTCAAGACTACACGAGGTGTCAAATCCCAAACTTCTCCTCTACAGTTTACTACAGAGAGACATATAAAACACCTTGAGGACACTGCCATGGTTTAGGTAGATAAAACAATTTCTTCTTTTTTCCTTTCTTATTGTTATGCTAAAAGTATATGTGCTGACTACATGAGGAAAAGAAAAAACTGTAAGAACAGAATAGACGTCTATGGTTTAAAAAAAAAATTAACCTATTTGAGGCGGAGAGAGCAGGGAGCTCAGGGGAAGGCCCCTCGCCCAGACCAGGTCTCTGAGTTTGATCTCAGCTGCGAAAAAACTTTAGATAAAATCTAAAGATTGAAAATTCATTTTTCTAAAATTCCTTGTACAACACCGAAACTTCAATGTTCTTTCGTTGCTAAAATGCAATGCATCACACCTACAAAATATGCCTTTTAAAATATTTATGCTTTCTTTTTAGAATTTATGCCCCAGTCATTCCCAAATTCTATCAAGTAAACCTACAGAGATCTTGTAGTTCTCCTGGAGACGAGGATGCTCTGGTATTTCCAATTATTCTAGTCTTCTTTTCTTATGGATTGAGCATAGCAAGCATTCCTTTAAGATCTCTAAATTTCCTTTGAGCCTATTGGCTTTTACATGCTGCAGTATTCTTGAGCAACTGTATTATTTCAAGTTTTCAGTCCTACTCTTCTGTCTCTAACCTACTGAAATTGTGGGTAACTCCTGCCTTTGTTCTGACCTTGGGGGTTCAGTACACTATAAAACTTTATGTTTGCTGATGGGAGAGTTAACATTTGAAAGCAACACTGATTGCAAATGTTTTTTTCTCAGATATAGTACTTATTTGATTAAACAGAATTAATTGAGCTTGTGAATGGGTTTCTTTAATTAATCATACCCCCCCCCACACACACACCAGGTGGGAAGAATAGCGACAGGATTGGTAAATACTCTGGGCCTTCAAGCCCTTTGAGACTAGCATGGTGTTGAATAAACAGAGATCTATAGATGCTAGAAGCCTCTAATCAAGATACCAACAAACCCGGTGTCTTTTCAGGCAGGCAGGCATCGTCTCACTTGGCACAAGAAGCAAGGGGTCTCTCCTGGGCTTGTTTTATAAAGGCTCCAGTCTCATATGAGGGCTCACTCTCCAAAATCCCCATATTCTATCCCCATCATTTTAGGGATGGAGATTTTAATCTATGGCGTCTGGAAGGACAGAGCCATTTGGACCAGAGCACCTTGCTAGCTAAGACAGGAGTGAAGAGATTGTTAATATTTTTCTAAGAAACTATGTGAATTCCTGACACCACTGGTAATTTATTACCAATACTAATAAGTAACACTGTTGTCAAACACTTGGCCTTTTTATATAAATAACGTAAGCCATCTGCTTCATTCTCTGCATTCTGAATATCCATATGCTTTTCTTAGTGAGGGGGGAAAGCTAAGGATTTAGACATAGTTGAAACAGGAATTCTACAGATGGATGGTTAAGACTGACTTAAATAATGTAGTATCATCTGGGTACTATGCTAAGGGCTTTTCCTCTATGACTGCATTTAACTCTCGTGCAGCGCATTAAGGTTGGTATCATGATTATTCTCATATATAGACAAGGAAAACAACTGATTAAGGAGTCACTCAGCTCTCGCACAATGCTGTTGAGCTGGGATTTGAACCCAGACTAGGAATTGGGAAGAACATGCGTTCTGCTGCATCTCTCACACTGCAGGTATTGCTGGATATGCATGTGAGTGTGCCCTCCCCCCAGGAAGGACCTTTATAAATCTCTGAGACAGCGGTGGGGAAAGAAGGCCATTACCTCCTCTCCCTGAGATTCATCGAGGCTAGAGACCACAGTTGGACCTCGTGCTAAAAAGCCAATGTCATGTGTTTTTGTCTTCCCTGAGTAGCAAATTCCAGTGCATCTCACGGCCTCCAACTTCAAAAGAGAAGTCTATAGAAACTTCAGAAAAAAGCCAGTCTTCTTAAGGTAATTCCTTAAAACCTGCCAAGTAGTATGAAGTGAAAGGGGAGAAGCTGGACAAATGGGTGGCTCCTACTTCCCCCCAATGCTGCTCACGGCCTCAGCCCCATCAGGCGCCTGAAACACAAATGCCCCAGCTGCAAAATGAAACTAAGCTTCGTGAGGGAGATGTGATGTAAACGCCATCGTCCCCAGGACACAATCCCCTTAAAAGGTTCCACAGCACTGGACCTGTGTAGGAAAGTTTGGCCATTGCTATCATCAGCACAACACAAATAAATTTTAAGCCACTTCTATTTTACCATTTCAGGATCAGGAAAGAGTAAGAAATGGTTTATTTTGGCTCACACACCAGAAATAGAAATATCCAACAGCCTGACTTATGCTAAAGTAACAGATAATATTCTATGGTATAACTCCAAAGGAGGAGAAATAGACACTTAAAAGAATACAACTTTATTGTTACTATTAAGGTATTGTACGGAGGGGTTAGGTAATGAGTAAGTTAGGTAATGAAGACAATGCAGTTTTGGACAATGCCATTTTTTAGAAAGGCATTTCCTTTCCACTTCCATTGTTGAATGGAAAGGGAAATCAAATTCAATATAAAAAATTCAATGTAATGGTTTCTTTGTATCACAAATCAAACTACAGAAAGAGCAAATAATAAATGTGGAAATATTGCTTGATTTCCCTTCACCTGCCAGGTGAAAATGCAACATGTTCTACTTATATGCCATGTATCACTCCAGGTGTGCATATGTGTGCATATGTGTGTTTCTTACACACTATCATAGTTACCTTTGAAAGCATCTTTTCCTGTCCTTTCTTTATAGAGCTCTTACCTATGAAACTATATAGAGCTCTTAGCTATAAAACTATATATTTGTTGACTTGATTAAAATCTAACCAATTATCAGCAAAAGTGAGCAAACATACACCGATGCAGGAACTAAGTACTGTAAGGTAAACATAAATTAATGTAAACAACGGCACCACCGAAGCCTGAGGAGTCTGAAGTTGTGCCCATTTCCACTTTCCAGAACCTAAAGTGGCCATTGCTATCAAGGACGGTGAGGGTTTGGTGTTTTTTGGAGACTTCACTTCAACAGGATCTTGCCTCACTTTCTGTGATTGAGGGGGCACTAGGAAAAAGGTGAGCTCCTCTCCTGGCGCGTGGCGGCTTTATGGAGATTTGAGGTGTGGCTGAGCAGACTGCTTGCTTGAGGTTGATTTGAGGCCTGGCTGAGCAGACTGCTTGCTTGAGGTTGTAGAAGAGCTCTGGGCAGGGACGGGTCAGTTCTAACTCAGCTGCCTTTCCTGTTCACGTCCTCAACCACACTACATACCAAAAGCTTTGCATAACTAGCCAGTCTTCTGAGCAGTTCCCTGCGTGATGGAGCACGTGCTCTAGTGCGGAACAGATGTCGCCAGGAGAATCTTGGTTTCTGCTATTTCTCACTTCTGGCACGTGCACATTTGTAAACAATGCTGCATGAGCAAAGTTGTTTTGGGTTTTTTTGCATTTAATATTAATATGGGAACCTACAAATACTCCTGGATTTGGAGCACTGCCACATTCTTGTCTCAACAGCATGTAGCTGCTTTTTCCCCCCCTCATAAGAATTTGCCCGGAGGTCCTGATGGTGTCCCTGAGCTGCAAATGTGGCCACATTCTAAGCGTGCAGGAAATGATGTCAGATCCAGCTTTAAGTATGTCTACGTTTCTCACTTAAAAAGCACACACACACACAGCCTATAAGCATAAAGGCGATGGAAAAGCTGGTGATAGGTTAAGACCCCATTCACAGGGCCGCCTCCACTGCTAACGAGATCAGCAATGTCCACAACAGGACCCAGGATGAGACCAAATCCCAGACTCTGGTCAGGCAAGGAACTGGCAAGCGCAAGCTACATGGCAACTTTTCAAAGATGGCTTTTAAATCACCAGTACATTTAGAGGTCTTGGTGTTGCTGTGTCTTCACTATGTCAAAGTGTGGGTTCATAAACGGTGAAAGATCAGAGCAAGACAAACACCACACTGGAGCATGGGCCCGGGCTGCTCCCACCTCGCTGCACGGCTTTACAAGCCCAGCACCACAGGGGCTGGTCTCCACAGTGAGAGGTGTGCTCTTCTGAGCCAGTCTTTCTGGCCCTAAGTGACAGGCTGTGGGAGAGGTACACTATGATTGGATTAGGTCCACAGGGAGGAGGATGTAAAGTATGAATGAAGGAAAGTGGGAATGACTGTCATTTTTCTGAACTCCTCTGCTGAATCTGCTCAGTCAGAGTCGGTATCTTATCAGTAGTTCCTCAAATAAGGCTTCTGCTTCCCTTTGAATATAATTTGGAGCCAGTCAGTCATGGACAAAGTCATTGAGAAAAAGGGAACTGATTGTCGGTTCTGGGCACCTACATACATAGTCCATGAGTTGAATGACTGTCTCCACTGGAGTCAGTCATCAGTTCTGTCCCGTCTCAATGGAACCACGCGACCCCCCCCCCCCCAGTGTCTACCCTGTTGAAAGCAAGTGCACGTCCTCTGCCCAACGGGAAGGACACAGCAACCCCATTCCACAGGCTCAACTACTTGCCACTGGGAGCCAGGAAGGAGTGAGAGCCATACCTCATTTCTGCATTTCCACTATCAGCTTGAAGTTCTTTACTCTATCCAATGCAGGCATGTGTGCAGGGGATCTGTTTTCTCTTATTTGTGCACAGGATGCCTCTGCAAGGGCACACATCAGAAGCTGGGACATGGGGGGTGGGACGGGGAGGAACATGGCGGACCACTAGGAACAGGGAACTGGTGTGAGGAAGGGCGCAGAGGAGACCTTACCAGGTCACTGGCAAATTGAGCTTCTAACCAACTGCGGCAATTTGTTGTCTCTACATCCTCTCCTAACGCCTGTGCAGAAAGTGCAGCAGAGGAACAGAGTAAGACTGACGGCAGCCATTTGTGCACCCAGCCCCACAGCATACCAGGCAGCAAGGCCATCACGGCGCCTTCAGAAGTTGCTGCTCCTCTCCATCCCCCACACGCTGACCAGAGGTTCAGACACTGGAATGTCCTCCCCAGGGGCACAACGGAGCCATCAGCAGGATTCCAGTATCATCCACTACCCCCAAACTAGAGTCAGAGCTTGTGTAGTGTTCCCCACAAACAAATTCTATTAATAAGCTTAACCTGGAGACCAACTTTTGTGTTGGCTAAAACAGACCCTGTAGAACCAAGCAAGCGTAAGAGCAGATCTCACACTTTAAGGTCAATTCTGCCATAAGGTAAAATTACTAAGAAAGCTCCCCGCTGACTTTTGCAGACAGATTTTCTACTGCTCCACAGTAGGCAGAGCAGGTGGCAGGTGACCTTCCCACCATGCTACCTTATAGCCGCTCACCTGGGCACTCTTGAAGGTGTCTCATGAGCATCTAAACTTTAAGAGATGACTTGGAAGCCCCCTGCCCACTGGAGAACTCTGCCTTTTGGGGAAAGGACTTCTCCATCTTTTCTTTTTCTTTGGTGCTGGTTGCTATAAGGCTACCATCCCTCTCTCATTCCTACCTGTTCCTTGTGTACTTTTTTATTTCCTGTATTCATGAGTAGAGCCCTATTGGGGGAGGGAGGGGCTTGAAGAACTAAAACTCTTAAACTTGAATCGTTCTTAAGCATTCCTTTACAGTCTGTTGAGTTGCAGAACGCTGAGCTTCTGTGGTCTAAGTGGAAATGACTTATTCTTGAAGTTGCGGCTGGAGTATTGTGATCCCACTCCTGCTGAGGACTCACAATTTCAGCTAGTTTAGTCAAGATTTTGACCCAAGTCAATCTTACCAATGATCATTGTCAATTGCTTTCTGGAATCGTTTTTATTGTCATTTTCTGCTTATAGAAATAATAGGGAGTGTTGGAATAGGTGCCATTGCTCTGGCTCATTGAATTTGAGCTGAAGTGGATACAGAATCATTGTTCTAAATTTTATATTGGGAGGACTGACAGGACTCAGCAAAACTTTTTTTGGTGGAAGAGAATGGAGCAGATAGACTTTAATGCTTCCTCACTGCGCTTTTGCTGACATTTTCCTGGGGTTTGGAGTCACGTCCTCATCACTTGCATCATACCCCTAGTCCTTTCAACTTCAGTTTATTTTTCAAGCACAGTCTCATTCATTTTTCCTGCAGATAGCCTTAGTTGATACGATCTTCCCTGAGTAGCTGGGATTATTAAACCCAGCCTGGTAACGTTCGTTTGCTTGTTTACTATTTTGGTAAGTTAGAGAACATGACATTAATTTTTAACTTGCCTTGAAAGAGTCTAAGAAAAAAAAATTAAGACAAAGGTGTATACTGTACTGGAGAAAGGCAGCCCCAACTCGCTTTATGAATTCACAAAGGAATTGTTAATGCAACACAGCAACGTGCAGGTAAGAAACAGACCTGCTTTCAAAGTTGATGTCAGTAAAACATAAGCAATGACTTAACAACAAATATGTGTCCTAGAGACCAAACTCTTCTCTCAACACAGGGTTTTGTCTACATGTAGACGTACGTGTGTTTTTGGCTTTAAACACGTTCACCCTTTTGGTGGTGCACGGAGTGGAGGAGATTAAGTTTCTGTCCAGATTAAAGATCTGGACAGGATGTTGAGATCTGAAATGCTGGAAGAGGTGAGGCGGCTACTGCCATTTGCAGACCTTCACAGGAGCGAAAGTTCCACAGTGAGTTTTTAAGTATCTTTAGTGGGGAGTAAAAGAAAGAACTAGCATGAATCTAAGGAGACTGGATTGGACTGAACAGAAAGCCCTGGCCTTGAGGGGAGGGAGGGGCGTTGACAGGGCAGCTGTGGCATCTGTTCCAGCTGGCGCCATGTGGCTTCCAGTGAGAGGCTAGCACCCACAGGCCCACATCCACCCGATGCCGTGCCATCGTCACGCTCAAGTCCAGTCAAATCTCGCGTTAGTACTTCTTGTAAGGGGCGTGGGTGGTGGTGACAGCAACATAAAATTAGATCAAAGTGTAAAAAGCATCAGCACCTGATGCTTTCACTCTCTGGCTGCCCTCTGCCAACTGAACCATGCCTCCAGCCCCTACAAGTGTTTTTTGAGATTTAAAAACTAAACAGAGGGCTGGGAAGGTGGCTCAGTGGTAGAGCGTTTGCCTTGCATGCATGGGGCCCTGGGTTTGATTCCTCAGCACCACATAAGCAAAAAAAGCCAGAAGTGGCACTGTGGCTCATGTGGTAGAGCGCTAGCCCTGAGCTGAAGAGCTGAGGGACAGTGCCCAGGCCCAGAGTTCAGGCCCCATGACTGCCAAAAAAACAAAACCGCATAGATGAAATGAACAGGCTCCAATCCGCTGATGAGACATGCAGCGGGGCCCAGGAGTCCCCTGCAATCTGGAATGAGGGCACTAGTGCTCACTGCGTCAGCGCTGCTCATTCATCCTCACCCCAACCCCACCGTATTGTCACCAGCACAGGGTCACTGTTGAGGATGAACCCAAACAGGATGCAAGGACAGGGCAGCAGAGACATGGCGGATGAACTCCTTCCCAGACCAAGACCAACCCGAGTGCTGGGGGGTCTTCAGGTCCCTGCCTGGACTGAACATGAATGAGATACCTGAGACGGAGACACCCAGTGCGCCTCCAACATCCACGCTTTCCTTCTTTCTGTAATAAAGGAAACTCTGGGTTGAGCATGGGTGTACGCTGCACCAGCCTCCCTACGCGGGAAGTATGGCCAAGAGAACACGGCCTACATCACAGGAGAAGCAGAGGGGCATGCCCTCATCTTCTTCTTCAGAATGCAGATGTGATGGTGGGAGCTGGAGCAGCCATATTAAACTGGGAGATGAAAGCTCTCTACCCAGGATGGCCCAATGGGCCCTGGACTTTTTGCACTATGACTGCCAAATAGAAGAGAAATATTTAAGCCTTTAAGAAAATAGTTACTGATGGGGGGGGTGTTGGGGGGGAGGATGGAAAGGGATGGGAAGGGGAAACAAAGGAGGAGGCTACAATGCTTGATAAGAAATGTACTCATTATCTTGCCCATATAATTGTAACTCCTCTGTACAGTATTTTCACAATAAAAAAAAAGAAAATAGCTACTGGCTCTTCATCATTAACTAACACCCATCATAATTTTATCATGTGAAGTGCGCTCAGTCAGGGAGTTTAGAGGGAGCAGGCTCCCTGCCCTATAATGCTTACCCCCAGTTTCCCTGGGATTTTAATGACAATTCATGAGCAAGAGTCTGCTGCGGTTGACGCCTGATTTTAGGTCAGTGTCACAATAAACAGTATCATAACTGCCCAGCTGTTTTTAAATAAAACAAGCATAAATGTTACTAAAGCAATCAAATAATCAACCACCGGTTAGAAACCTAAATTTTTCCCCCAAGAACAGTTAGAGCAATAACATTTAATGTGTATATCAGGTCATTGAGATTTGTTTGTTTTAATGTGTATGCAGATACACACACACACACACACACATCTGCCAATACTTAATGCTGGCTCTTTCAAGACATTTCAGACCAGATAATTCCCACTCTTAGCTGGGAGCCATCCATTGAAAGTAACGTAAGTTAACAGGTTATGACAAAGCAGAGACTGGGCCTATGGACATTCTAGTAGGCGCAGCCAGGCACCTTCTTAATGCACTTTCTGGCATAGCGGTGCCCTGTGGCCGGAGGCAAGAAGCAGGAGCTGATTCTTTTTTTTAATTAAGAAGTTCACAAAGCTTCTTATATAAAGAGGCATAGACATAATTCTAAGCACATTTAACTACTATTAATCCAACTTTCTTTATTCAAAAGTAAGATTGAAATGATTGGGTATGTAAAAGGTATGTAAAATCAAAACAATAACAACAACATAACACTCTACTTCATTGTGTGAATAGGATTCTTTTTTTTTTGGGGGTCCGGTCGTGGGGCCTGAACTCTGGGCCTGGGCGCTGTCCCTCAGCTCTTCAGCTCAAGGCTAGCGCTCTACCACTTGAGCCACAGCGCCACTTCTAGCTTTTTCCTTTTTGCTTATGTGGTGCTGAGGAATGGAACCCAGGGCCTCAGGCATGCAAGGCATGTGCTCTACCACTGAGCCACCTTCCCAGCCCCTGAATAGGATTCTTTAGAAGAGAATTTGACCGTTTCCCAATTGAGACTCCTTCCCCCTTCAATGTCCTTCTGCATTGATACACTGCTAGTGCCACCCTGAAGGATGTTCAGTCACTGACGATCCTTTGCAGATACTTGGAAATTCATAAGCATCAGTCTCTCCTCAAGTTATGCCCCTTTGACACTATTTTAATGAAGGAAGGGCTTGCTGTGTTCCAAAGTATCAGCCAATTCAACCCAAATAATATCTAAGAGACATTTGTCCTATTAAGAGACAGTGGGAAAGAAGTTTCCTGAGAAAAGATGCATCAGGTCTGTCACCTGTCCCGAGAGCCAGGTGAGGAAAATGCCGACAACCTGCCGTTTCTTTCAGCTCCCTGCACTCTGGCATAATGAATGATTGTCAGGGCGTGGGAAGCCAATCAATTTGCTGCTCATTTTCGTCAACATAGCAGAAGTAATGTCCCATGGGTGGGATGGAAATTACATTATGTGTTAATTGAGAGAATTCTCTTTGCTAGTTTCTGGAGTGGGTGGAACCCAAGACACATCTTCTCTTTGCTTCTCATAATATGCTTTTAAAAGCTTAGCTGATGGTGGCAATCTATCATTTTCAAACACCCAAGAATCCAAGATTTCAATCTGAGCACTGTAACCTGTCATGCTAGGAAGGGGGATGGGGGGTGGGGAGAAGAATCTGCTATTCACACAAAGAGATCATTTTGGGGGAACAAGAAAGGGGAGTCCAAGGCAATATATTGGACCACTGGCCCTTGTCTGCTCTGACAAAGTCACCTGTCACTAAGGAGGGGCACATCCAGAGATGAGCTCCAGGTACAGCGGACTCAAGCCAGTGAATGGTTAGGAGCAGAATGTTCAAAATGTCCTCTATCTTTGCCTCCCTCCTAAGTTCAACTTGTTCATTACGTAAGACTCTGAGATACAATTGTTCTCCAATGTGATTCACCCCAATGGGAAACACCATTGCTGTGAAAGGGACTCTTCTCTTTCTGCTCAGGTTGGAAGCACCCAGGGAGGGGCGTGGCTTCTCCACTTTGGTGTGTGTTGACGGTGGTCTCAGAGTGGCAGGCTTGGTCCAGGAGTGATGGGACAGCTCCCCAGGAGGGAAGCTGAGGTGCAGGCACCTGCCGCAAACCAGGCTGTGAAGTGAGAAGCAAAGCCGCTGGCACAGAAGGGGCAGCAGGGGCCAGGAAGCAGTGCCTGGGAGGCCTGATGGAAACTCGAAGGGAGGGAATTCTCATTGGTCAGCCCAGTGCTGGTCAAATTTCTCTCAGCAGATCACAAAGTGAACGTTTTCAGTTTCAACCAGTTAGTCAGTTTACTTCCAGCACTGCGATTTGAACTCAGGACCTTCTGCTTGCTTGATTTCCTCACTAGACTGGTGCTTTATCACCTGAGCCATGCTGCCAGCTCAGCTTTCTTGCTGGTTGTTTTGGAAATGAGGTTTCATGAACTTCTCTGCCCACGCTGACTTCAAATCACAATGTTTCATCTCTCTCTCTCAAGCAGCATTATTTTTAGATAAAACAGAATGTATTGGAAGTTTAACAATTTGTATCTAACATCACTATTTCATACACACACTACATACCCACACACAAACACGTGAACAAAAGGCAAAATTTACTTACTTAAAAAAAATTGAAAGCCACTGAGTTCTTCCACTTACTTTGCTCTGACAAGTATCTTAAGAGTCCAAGTCTCTTAAACTAAAAAAAAGTGCCAAATTACTTTTCGTAGTGGAGCTTTAAAGTTTCTTCTTTTAGAAACCTTTCCAATCCCATTAAAGTCAGCAATTTGAACAAATCGAGGAATTTGAATGTGTCTAGGCTGCTTACTCCCATCAAGACAAAAAGAAAAATCACTTCTTTGCTGGCCAACAGTGGATCTGAATGTCTTCATTCAACTGCCCAAGCACAGGCCACCATGTAGGAACCCAGCTGCTTGCAGGAGGCTTTAGAATATGCCACAGAGATAACCTGAAAGTCACAGACCTGGTACCACCACCTCAGGAGCAGCAGCCCGACAGACGCACACTTTCTCTGCCTTCCCTCAAACTAGGGAGGAGTTTTTCCAGCTGCTCCCAAATCCCTTACAAATCAGTGCAGATGACTCTGAAAATGCAACCCAGACAATAGTATTTAGATTGAGCCAGTAATGGCTTCCCCAAGGTTATCTTGTTCTCCAATCAAATAAACATGACTTAAATTCATTCACAGTGTGTGGAAGCACACATGACCATTCTGGCTGGGTTATGGATGCACACAAAAAGTAGAGTTGGTCAAAGTAGAGAACAATTTCCTTGATTTCCTTCCTTCCTTCCTTCCTCTTTCCTTCCTTCCTTCTTTGATTTCCTTCCTTCCTATCCTTCCTAACTTCCTTCCTCCCTCCCTTGCTCCCTCTCTTCCCCTTCTTCTCTCTCACCCCCCTCCCTCCTTTCCTTCCTTCCTCTTCCTTCCTTCACTCTCTCCCCTCTCCCTTTCCTTCTTCCTTTGGTTATTAAGTTGTTCTACTGCATGTTTGTACAACCTTGAAGAGAAGCCACAATTTCTGGGCAGCAATCTGTTTGTTTCAGTCAACCAGGATTTTTTTTTAAACTCTGAAATCTCTTCAATAGAAACTTCTATTTAAAATAGCAAAGCTCTCTAAAGGAAATGGGTGCACACATATCCACCTGTGTGTGAATATTTACACATACATATACATATCTTGTGGACCACTTGTTACAATCTTTCCTCTCTCCACCATCTACCCCTCACTCCCGCACCTTGAGTCTTGAGGCTTGCATCACACTAGAAGCGAAGCACAGTTTTGGTTCCCCCTTGGGCTCAGTCACCCTCCCTCAGAGTCTGCCTATGCTGCCGTCTCCTTCTATCTCAGCAAACTGCTGAAGAAGGGGTCAGAGGCAAGACTAACTAGATCATCACCTACTCTACTTTGATGGTTGAAGCACATCAAAACATTTAGCTGTGGGATGAATATCTTTTCTCCCCAGTTGTGCACAAACCCCACAAACTTCTTACAACGCTCAGCAAGTACTGCATGACATCCAGATACTTTTCTACTTAATTCTTCTTTTATATCGTCTTGAATCCTCCACTACTGATAGAGAGCCCAAATAATCTACGGAGGCAGTCAATGAAGCTGTCTTCAGCCACCGAGATGGTTTGGTTAAGGGATTAAGTAGATGCAACATAAATCTGAATGCTCATTATACATTGAAAAAAACACTGAAAATACCTCCGCTGGCAGCTGTGGGTTTATTATGGCACCTAAGTCAGACACAAAGGACATCAACTGACTGATGCCGTAGCATCAGGGCGTTGAAGCTTCTTATTTTCAACAACCAAGTCAGAGAAGATGGCATGCAGTTCTTTCACAATAGCTGGTACCCGAGGAAAAGTTAACTCATTTATCTCCTTCCTAATGGTTAAAAATAAGTAACCATTGTCAAACTTCAGTCAATCCTTGGTAATTCCCTGAATGGAAGCAAGTGACTTCCTTCACATCTTTGCATTTGATACAAGGATTTCACCACCCTTTGTTAATTATTTACAAGACTTATAGCCTGAACATTTCTGACATGACTGTACCAAAATCTGCTCATGGTTACACAAGATGTCTGGGAGTCTCTTGGCAAAGACCGGTCCTGTGTCTGACCACAGTCAGGAATATACTTAGAGACCACAGCGCAGAGCTTCACCAGTCTTGCCTTTGTTCCTTGACCTCTTATTCCCTCTCTGAATTTAATTTTTCTTTAGAAACTGTCCGATGATTGTTTGAGAAAACTAGAGAGAAAAGGACAAAAGGGAAAATAAAAAACAACAACAAAAAGTCACACCCAGGGTTCTCCTGATTGCCAAGGACAACTGCTCTGAACATTCCTGTTGAACTCTCATTTTCCTTCTCCATGTCCAAATGCCTTTTCTTCAAGCACGCCATTAATTACTATGAAAGACATGGAATCCAAGCCAAATCTCCGCATGACACCAGTGATGGTATTTTTAAAATACCACATTTTCGAGTGATAAAAGTAACAGTTGGGAGACAGACAGAAGTGCCTTAAAAATTAACATTTTTCAGAAAAATGAAAAACAATTTGACCAAAAATAGTGTTAAAAATAGCTTTCACATACCGAAAGCATGCCTACATGTTAAAAGCATTTGAAAGAGCTCACATTTCTTCTTCTTCCTCTTCTTTTTTTTTTTTTTACCTCCTTTCTTTTCTGGAGTAAACTTTTCCTCTGCTTTTATTCTTGGCAACTGCCCATAGAGTTACAGACAAAATTAGTAAGCAAAATTGGTATGTGTCATCTTGTCTCTTAAGTGTGTGTGTGTATATATATATATATGTATAAATATACACTTTATATTATATTATATATTATATACACATGTATATATATATATATATATGTATATATATATTATATACACCTATGCCCCAAATTCACATCAGTGGTTAATTCCTGCCTCCACACTCTCCAATGAAAACTGGGCAGCCAGGCGTTAGACTTAATCTCTTTGGTAAATCATTCTACTTTTGGGCTCTCTTACTCCCTAATTATCCTGTTTCCTGGCCTCTTTCCCATTCCTGTAACACAGCTGATTTGCCCAATAACCTCCTCAGCCTCCTTCCTGGGAGCCACCCATTCACAAATCTTTCAATTGCACATCCCGAGCCTAATCCCATTGAAGTTCATAAAGAAGCAGCTGCTCTGTGTGACTCATTCCTGAGGACTTTCGGCGGGAAACTAGACACCACAGCTGGATGAATCATTCTGACTGGAAAGCCCCCATGGGAAGAGGCACCCCAACAGGCATGGGACGGAGGCTGGGAACTCATGAAAGGCCCATGCAGCAACACACACAGGCCATCTGTGCTTGTTAGTCTAAAGGACTTTGATAACTGAAAATATATGCCCCCAACCTGCTGCCACTTTTTTTCCTTGAAGATTTCCATCTCTTCCACCTCAAGCATCTGCAGACATTGAAATGTGGCTCTCCAAAATTGATCTTGTCTAAAGCTCCAAGCATATCTTTGTGATAAGAAACTTCCAGAAAGATCTGGTGTCAAGCACTCAGTTTGAGAATATATAAGACAATTACTCCGTTGCTCAAAATGGAAAGTGTCTTTTGAGTATACAAATAATATATTTATTGTAAGAACAACAGTACAAAAAATGTAAGTGAAAATGATTTGCAATCTCAACTAAACTGAGGTAAATTTAGTATTTCTACATTTCACCCTTTTCTGATCTTTTCCCCCTGTATACACACATTTTGACAAATGGTGGCATCAAATCATGCCTGTGGATGGGTGACCTGTTTTAAATTTTCACGAAGTGTTTAGAATCTCATTCACCTGTGATTTCTAGCTGGGGAATCTCACTGAAGAAAAATGGCTAAGAATGACTGCTTTAATCTATTCATTTTAAGAGGTCGCTTACTCTACAGATGCTTCACTATGGCTCCAAGTTTTATGTGTAAATGCGGATGGGATGGGGGTGGGAGGGGGACAGACAGAAGATGTAAGGACAGACAGACAGCCAGAGACAGAAAGACAAAGACAAAGACAGAGGCAGAGGGAAGGCAGGCACGTGCTCACATGTGCAAATGACACATGCTAACAATTACAACTACATCTCATTTACTCTCGGCTTCATTCTACTCTTCAGCCACCATTCAGTTACTCAGGCAGTGGAGGAACCATCTGAGCATACACAAGCATATTGTGTGAACATAAAAGGTTCTTCCTTCTTTAAAAAACATAAATGGGATCATGGTGACACATCGGGGTGTGTGTGTGTGTGTGTGTGTGTGTGTGTGTGTGTGTTTTAATCTAATGAATATTCTGGACAACTTTTCAAATACATTCTGACAGCTCTTCTTTCTCTGACAGTGGCTGTGAGGTTTTCCACGGGAGCGCAGGCTGTCCCTCCCCCGTTCCCAGCTAGGGGCATTCCCACCTTTGCTTTCCCACCTTTGTGCTCTAGAGCATCCCCCCTCCCCCCCCGCCCCCATCTGTGGACTTGAGAGACCCATGGATACGTCAAGTTCTGCACCTCCTTTCACCTCCACCTACGACACCCTCCAGAAATGCCGAATGCCTTGTATGGTGGCCAGCAAGTAGCTGTGCACCTGACGTGAGAAAATGAGCTGTGGAGGCCCATGATGTTTCTCCCACCAAGGTAAGCATTCTGTTCTAGAGCTGCCTCACCCTCACGTTACAGAGAGAAGCCAGCGCTTGTAAACGTTTTATCACCTGCCTTATAGGTATAATGTGGGTTAAAAAAATCTGTACTACAGCCTTATGGAGAGCCTGCTTTAAGAGAACATTCACAGTGACGACTGTTCTACACACGACACCGTTTTCTAATAACAAGCTTTCGTCCAAGATGTGCTGAGTTATAATGGATGCTGCCTTCTGGGAGAGATAATGGTAAAAAAAAAAGTTTCTACTCAACGGGAGCTTAGAGCCACACCAGGAAGTGGGGAAGTAAATAGGAAACTGTATATATCTAAGGACAACTGGTTTTGGAATTCTAGGGAACAATTCCCAAAGGGAACAGTGGCTACTAACAACCAAAGTAGCCTATGGGGACGGGGCGCACTCACGTGCCGTCCGAGCGCCCACTTCACCGTGGCGCCAGTGGGAAAGTACCAGGGCTGGGGATGGGAACCTGCCTTCTAGAAAGCCAGAGCAGCGGGGCTGTCCCCATTGCTAGTTTATTGCACAGTGGTTTTCTCTCTCATGCTTTGGCTCTTACCTCCACCCCATTGCCAGTACATAGTCTGTCCTGGTGTCATTTCCAAACATATAAAAACAAACCTTAAATGCACTCAGCTCTGTCTCACAGTGTGTTTCTAGGGGAATCCAAGTGTGGACCACACACAGGAGTGAGGCATTGTGAGCGATGAGGATGATGCTACCTAGTAAGATAGGAAAGCTGGACCCTGGTGGCCCACGCCTATAATCCTAGCCACTCAGGAGGCTGAAATCAAGATGGTGGCTCCAAGTCAGCCCAGGTCAAAGTCTGTGAGACTCTCATCTTCAATTAACCACAGGAAAACTGTTAGTGGACCTGTGGCTCAAAGTGACCAAACAGCCAGTTACCTCTTCCTTCTATTTTTGTGCCTCAAAGAAGGCATCTAAACTAAAGATCTATCTATCTATCTATCTATCTATCTATCTATCTATCTATCTATCTATCCATCTATCTATCTATCTATCTATCTATCACCCTGTTAGAATCCCTGTGTGACACCCAAGTTAAGGGTTAAACTAAACTTCATTAGCTAAATTTTGGATTAAGGCTAATTTGGACACAAAGCTGACAATATCTAATTAATGAAAGACCTTTCTCTACAAATTGTACTTAACAGGACAACTCTTTTAGAATAAAATAAACTCTCCTTTAGAATAAAATAAATACCTGCACTGAGGCCAAACCAGCTGGTGTGGGCTAGCTGGGTGTAGCGATGAGCACACACAATCTTAGCCTTAAATAACGTTATCTGGATTAGGAAAATCAGAAAGCATACAACTTAGTAAACAGCTACCCAGCCTGTAACATAACTACCAGGTGCAGGAAGGAAATGCCATGGGCAGGGGAGACGAATTTTCAGAGTTGGAACCTAACAGAGAGAGGACGCACTAACCAGTATGCCCCCAGTCCCAGGCCAGCAGGTCATGTGACCTGAAGAAATGTTCCCACAAATTTTCAGCTGCAGAACTGAAGCCCATGGGCACCGTCATGGACGCCACACTCTGAAGTGGATGGGCTCTCCTACCGAGGCCCGGAGTGGTGTCCTGGGCACTGGATCCCTGTGGAAAGCACATCTTACGTACACAGCTCGATGGATTTCCACAACATGATCAGTACATGCAATCGTGAGCCGGAGGAAGAAAGCCAACATCCATCGCTCTAGCTCCCTTCCTGTGGCCCTCCCAGCTGCGACCACTCCCTGACACGGTTGTTCAAGAACTGCCTACGGGGATAGATTGGTCCTCTCTCTCCAGGTCTTCGTGGTAGAGGAAAAGCCCCCGCATTAAGCTGATTTCCCTCAGAATCAGCCCTCAGGATTTGGACCTCAGAAGAACATTAGGGAACCAGGATTGGAGTCATGGTAGTTCTGGACTCCTCGAACTTTTGGCAGGGCAGGCTGTGGAAGACGCCTGGAGTCCTCATCTTCTATGGGGCACTGGACTAGGGTTATACCCAGGCTCTCCCAAATTCCAGTCTAGAATGTTTCCCTCCAACTACGACCAGAATACCACTCAGCTGGGCATAACAGGTTCTATTTAACTGGTTTTAACATAGCCTCACAGGGCCTCCCGTGAACCAGGAAAAGCATTCAAATTTGCTGATGTCCTAAGAAACATTCCGTGTACAATCACAATGCCAGCTATTAGAGAAAGAGAGATAAGACAGAAGCCTCAGAGTACAGAACTGGCATATTATTTATCATGTATTTTCCAAGTATCTCACTTAAAGGACTACTTTTTATTTATTTATTTATTGTCAGCCATGGGGCTTGAACTCTGGGCCTGGGCACTGTCCTTGTGCTCTTCAGCTCAAGGCGAGCGCTCCACCACTTGAGCCACAGCACCACTTCCAGTTTTCTGGTAGTTCACTGGAGATAAGAGTCTCACAGATGTTCCTGTCCAGGCTGGCTTTGAACCGCGATCCCCAGATCTCAGCCTCCTGGGTAGCTAGGATTACAGGCGTGAGCCCCAGCACCCAGCTACTTTTTATTCTTAATGGGAAGAAAAAGTCTAGTGCCAAGCGCTTAGGATATGTGCAGGCCACTCCAGGAAGCTGGGCGGTGCCACACACTGGCGGGTGACATCACCTGATTTGGTAGGCAGCACCATGGAGCGGAAAGAACAGAAACGCGCTGTGCCCTGTGGCTTCGCATTTCCACGCTGCCATTCACCAGCTCTACGACTTCTAGCAACTTAGTGAATCCTACACAAACCCCATGACTCGAGGAGCTGAGGCACTGGATGAGATGACATTTGTGTCTCATGCTTAACAACTGAGTACAGCCCTGCTAGCTGGCTCCTTCCTTCTCTGTCTCTACAGAATGAATGTTTCATCAAAAAAGGAGTTTCTGTTTTATTTGGAAAAAAAAGGCAAACACCAACATCCAATGTTTTTCTATGGCTCAGTCTGAATTTAAAAAGAATCTGTCATGTTTGAGAAAGATTTTACAGTAAAGAAAACACTTTACTGTAACCCAGGACGGCTTTGTATCTCTGTCCATCTGCTTGTCTGTCTGTATCTCTCTCTCTCTCTCTCTCTCTCTCTCTCTCTCTCTCTCGGTATAGGGTAGAGAGCCGGAGCATAAAGGAAAGTGGCATGCATATATTAAGACCTCTCTTTTAGGCTAACTGTCTTAAACACAGCCTTGAGATGCGGTTAATGGCACGGCAGGAGGAAGGCGACTTGGAGGCGGCGAGAGCACCGCCAGCCATTACTCTGACACAGTTCCCTCAACAGCCCGTCTCATTGGTTTCCATGTCAGAAAAGAGCATGTGCTTGGAAGCCTTCTGTCGCTGTGGCACAGTATCTCACAGAAAGGCTTCCTAAGAAGGAGAGGTGCATTTGGGTTCACAGATCAGAGGTTTCAGCTAGCGGCTGCTGGTTCCCTCACTTTGGGCCTGTGATGAAGTAGAACATCATGGCAGGGATGCAGCAATTCTCTCATGTCAGCTGCGGGGCGGGAGGGAGACAGAGAGGCAGACAGACAGACAGAGCCAGAGAGCCAGGCAGACAGACAACAGAAACAGAGAGATAGACAGATAGGGTGGGGAGGGGCACCTTCAAAGGTCCCCCTTCTAGGTCCCACCTCCTAAAACTTCCCAAGAGCGCTGTCAGCTAAAGACTAAGTCTTCAACATGAGAGCCTCGGAGACAAGGAAGATGCAAACCGTAGGAGTACGTGGCACAGTTCTGTCTGGAGCCCATTGATGGGGGAGAATGGCCAGGAACCGGACAGGGGGACAAGGTAGACCATTTCTAAACCTGTCTTGGTTTACCATCAAATCCTGACTGGCATCCCAAGTCTGAGAAGGAACTAAAACCCTGCCCCGCCTACACAAAGAAGCCTGTGTTTCAAGGAATGCTAATGTTCTTTATTTTCTCCTCTTATTGATCTATTCTAAATAATAAGAAAGTCTTATTTAAAACAAGTGAGAAAAGAATGAGGGGGTAGGGATTGATAAATATAATAGCTGATATGTTTTACATCCTCCAACTCCAGGCTCCATCTGAAATAACAAACAGAAGCACTGGTGACTCCAAACACTATGAAAGAATCCCAGGGAGACCCACATTTTCCTTCACACCCACTCTGGTTGTGTTTTTGTTTTTTTGGCTTAATACAGAGCAAACATACTGTGACTTCAAAATCATAATAACAGAATTGAAGCTCCACATTGTTTTGATGCAGGACTGAGGCAGACTTTCACCCAGTCCCCTTAATAGCCCTTGCGCACTGAAGGACGAAGGGAAAGCATCAATAGCCGCAGGTATGATGGCAATGGTCTACTCTCAGTGCAGAGTTGCTGCATACCCTGAAAACCACCAGCTTCAGAATCTTCCTTCTATGACTGTTAATCTTGCACAAGTGAGAGCACTATAAATTAAACCAAGTATATTAAATTATACACGGTCTGTAACTTCTATCTCCCCCATAACAGGAAAGGTCTTTCATTTCTTTTGTATAATCCATACCCACAACACTACTGCTGGGGGGGGGTGCACTCAATAATCCACATCCACAGACAGTGACGGCGGGTTTTACTCCATCATTGTATTAAGGGTTCCTGATGTTGCTTCTGTCTAAGACATTCAAAGCAACAGGGAAGAAGGTTGGTTTCTTGGCTCCTGAGTATTTTTCTGACTCTCAGGAAAGCCAGTCTAGAAATCCTGGCAAGAAGCAAGCCCGGGACACTGTGAGGCTCTGTGTTTATTCTGTTTCTCTGTAATGGTGGCAGCTGTGAGTTGCAGATACCATCTGCTGAAGGCAAATGCCTAGTTAACTGTGCTATTCTCAATTTCTTCACAGTCCTCAGATCTACCAACCTCACCCTACTTCCCTCCCTCCCTCCCACTCATTCCATCAGCCCTGAAGCACCCTCACAACACAGCAAATCTACATGGACCCCCGTGGCCCAGAGCTTCAGCCTGAAATGGTGCCCTCCTCCAGCACACAGCTTCAAAGGTTTCAGCCATGGTGGGCTGGTCCTGTTGCTTTGGGCCTTCGGTGGCCCAGTACATCATGGCAGGATCATGTGGTGGAGCGAAGCTGCTCACCTCATGGAGGCTAGGAAGCAGAGAGAAACAGAGAGACAGAAAGACAGAAACAGAGACAGAGAGACAGAGAGAGAGGGCCCAGAGTGCCCAGATCCCCTTCACTAACATGCTTCCTCCTACTACGCTCTACTGAGGTTCGACCACCTCAAACAGCACCAAGATGGGGACCAAGACTTCAAAACATAGCCCATGGGAACACCCCCAATTCAAACTACAGCACTCCACAAGGGTATGCCAAGATCTAATGCTGAAATGATACCGTGTGTTTGTACCCTTTAACAGGGATTTCTTATTTGTTTATTTATCATCTTTAAGTATAAAGGGGTTTCAATTCAGCATATCAGTTTGTGAGCACGACTGCATCGTGATCAGTGCACCCCTTCCATCCTTCTCAATACTGGCACTAGGCACATTAAATCTCATTCGTGATGATCTTCACCAATGGGAAATCTAAGATAGGTCTCTTGGTTGGCTTTTTTTTTTTTTTTTGGCTTGAACTTAGGGCAGGGCACTGTCCCTGAGCTTCTTTTTGCTCAAGGCTAGCACTCTCCCACTTGAGCCACAGCGCCACCACTTCCTGCTTTTTCTGTGTCTGTGGTACTGAGGAACTGAACTCAGGGATTCATGCATGCTAGGTGAACACTCTACCACTAAGCCACATTTCCAGCCCTTGGCTGACATATATGTTTGCAAAAAAAAAAAAAAAAGCAATGTAAATGAAGGGTAGAAAGGATATTTTAAAGGTAACTTTTGAACTATCTGAGAGAAGGCTTGCAAAGACCTCCTTACATACTAATAACAAGTTATTTTGAGTCTACTCACTAAAAGCAGCTGTCTTCCTCCTGGGCTCCTCATTTCTGCACAGCCACTCTCATTTGCTAGTTCAACCTGCTTATGGCAAAGCTGACCTGTCTGTCAAACCAGTCAGCCTACCCCCTGCCATTTCCTAACCCTCCTCCTTTGTGGCTACCCCAAACCCCCTGATAATGCTGCCCTGGGACCAGAAGACCTGGGAGGGGCTCCTGAACCCACCCACCCCATGATTCTGCTGCCTAAAAGATCTTCCAGTTTTCTAGAAGAATCCATGACTCTTCAGCTGTCATTTCAATTTCTTTGTTCCTGGCACTGGAACAGGTCCTTAGCAAAGGGCTACTAGAACAAAGACTATTTAGAATATTAAGTACAGGTTCACAATAGCTATGTGACACCGGTGGGGTTAGATGTATTTTGATATTCAGCCATTTTTCCTGATTTCAGATGACATTGTGACACACAACACATTTTATACAACATCTCATCACAGCCCAGGAGGAACATCTCATTAAAATACAACTTCGTGCAACAGAACGTATGAATGCCCTCCATTAAACCTAATGGGAGCCTTTTTAAAAATAGTTCAAATATTTTCATTGGGTATGCTGAGCTTTCTGTTTTATTTTTGCTTTTATATGTCAGAGTTGTGACTGGGGAGGGAGCTGTGGTCATTCATATTGGCTAGATGTGAATAAATTGTCTTTAAAAATCTCCACACTGTGGACTTTGGTCCATTCAGCTTGATTTTTTTCCAGTTGGTCCAAATTACTGAGGCTTTCCTTACAAGACTGTCTTCAGACCACCAGAAAACCCCATGATCACAAAGGTTCTTCCTTATATATCAATTCTATTTCCAAAGCACTTTCCCCTTGCATGTCAAGAGAGAAAAGTTCCTTTTTAGTGCTTTATTTTAGTGAGATGTAACAACACAGTAATCATTTTGGTTTTCCTCTAAGAAAGCCTCCATTGAAGGACGATTATTCTTTAGCAGGTGGATTTCACATTTTTTTAAATCCCAGTTAAGCTGACCTCCCTTCCTCTGATAAATTTCAAGTATGAGTTTATCTAGTATGCAACCTAAGTCTATCAATGTCACAGAAAGCCCCCTACATGCGGTTAAACACACGTGAGTGTCGCTCTTCTAAACCCAGGTGATAAACCCAGCGAGCCAAGCATGCCACAGGAAGCTGGGGCCGTGTGTACACATCTACACCAGGGTGCGGTCCACACACGAGGGGCTGGCTCTGCGGGTCACGGTACTCTGACAGGCAATTCCAGGCGGTTATTTTGACATTAGAAAGTCACAATCCATCAACTTCACGGCAGGGCAATAATTTGGGGACCAGGGAGATGCTATTTAAAATGACTTTGTGGGAAGGAAACAGTAGTTCCACGAGGCCCTGTTTGAGAACGAAGACACAAACTAAGCAGAATTTTCTTCCACTCTTAGAACCAGATACTGTGCAATGTGTTCTTGGGTAAGCGTGCCGTGTCTGAGGGTTCGCCACAGAGCCCTGGCTGTAAAACTAAGGAACGAGCAGGTATCTGGACTCTGGCTGGATGAGTAGGGCTGGAAGGGTGACAAGGTGACACTAAAGAATGGCTTTTCCCTGCTGTGTGCCACAAGCCACTGCTAATGCCTGCCACACCACGCCAGCATTTCAGATACCACTTGACTCTGCATTACAAATTAATCTGCCCTCCAGTGCCTGGTGACCCGGCTCCTGGTTCGACGTGGAAGACACTGGGACTCTATTCTCCAAGGAGGCAGAGGCAATCGCCACCAGCTGGGCTACTCCTGCCCACGCCAGCCTCCCACTCTGCTTCCCAGGACACATGAAGGTGGGGACCACTGAGATCATGTCAACAGCTGGGAGGAAGCTCCTGGCTGAGGAACTGGGGGTGCAGTGGGGGAGGGGCGGGAGGGCAGCATGGATGACAGCACGTAGCCCTCCAGCGTGTGCACTCCATAACAATGTGCAGAACTTGGGCATCAAGCCCAAGGGGTGGCCATGCCGTCGGTAAAAACAAACAAACCAACAAAACCCAGCAAGGACCTCTTTTCTTTTAGTCTGGCAAGGAGAAGTGGGAAAGGAAGCATGAGTAAGAAATGCTGTGTTCCCAGCTGCGCTGTGGAGCAGGGTAGGGAAGAGCATTGGGCGGCCAGGTGGAGGTGGGTTGGCGGAGGAGAGATGTTATTTCTGGAGCACTGGGCTGCTCCTATGGAAACCAGAGTGGTCTCTGTGGTGACCAGCACCCCTCCAGGTCATGACCCACCTCGCGTGGTGTTCTCCCCACCTAGCTGGCGGTCTGCCTGAAACAACGTGGAAAGAAAGCAAAGGATTCGCCTGTGATACCTCGCCTTTTAAAGGCAAAGAAATGCACGGCCTGGGCAGGGCATCAGCCAGGAAAGGACAACCAGCTCTTAAGACGCTCAGCTCCTAAGCAAAGATGAAGGGTGATCACCATCTGCACTGTATGCTGATCAGCTCTGGAGGCTGTTGAAGTGGCATTCTCCTCCCACCCACACTTTTGCCTTTCTCCAAACCCTCGCTTCAACGCAATAGCGACAATGCAGAAGCCGCGGTCTGAAAATTCGCACGTTTCAGAAAAGTAATTGTGAAGCCACCAACCGCCGAAGCAAAGTCAACAACGCATCCATACCTGGCGCTGGTATTCTTCCGTGAAGCGCAGGTTCACTGGGTAGCAGATCTTTCGGATTGGAGGTGAATGGTGATTGTCTAAATGTGTCTTCTGTAAAGAAAGGGCTGGGGAGGGGAAAGAGGAGAGAGCGTTAGTTTATCAGAATTATTTAAGACACCCAGAGCATCCCGCCTCCAGTACACACACACGCACACACATGCACACACACATGCACACACACACACGCACACACACACAATATACTGGGCAAGATATTTTTAAATAGTGTTTAAGAAATAGAAGCTTGTGCTTTAAATAGGAGGGAAGAAAAAGCGAGTTACATCACCCAACTGAGCTCTGGACATCCTGCCTGCTGGCTTTATAATCAGGGGCACTGGTCCAATGCCACCTTTGAAACTCTCTGAACGCCACCCGGGGGGCAACGGAGGGTCTGATTTTCCTCATTCAACACTTTGCTGATCAGGCACAGAACCAGAAGGCTCTCTCCATGCTTTTTCCCGTGAGCCTCCCTGCTGGCCGGTCATCTGTCACCTGCTCCTGCAGGGACCCCCGCACATCCCGGAGCGCGCTGCGCGCAGGCCCGGCTCCCGGCTCCCACAGGCGCCGCGGCACAGGACCCACGCAGCACCTGAGTCTTCAGAATCCAGCCCTGCGGTGCAGCGGGCCGAGGGTGCTGAGCTCTCTGCTGTAAAGAGCTAAGCATGACGATTCCGCCAGGCTCCGCACTGACGCAAGCGTTTTCAACAGTACGGATTTCCACCCAAGGGAGGTGGGACCCCCTCAGAAGAAACTAGGGTGAAGGGGAGACAATCACTAAGCAGAGTAACTTCCTACCTTGGATGCCAGCTTTATCCTGCATAAAGAAGAGAGGGGAGCAAGTGCCCACAGTTCACGCTTGTAATCCTAGCGACTCAGGAGACTGAGATCCAAGGAGCACAGTTCAAAGCCAGCCCAAGCAGGAAAGCCCACAAGACTCTCAGGTCCAATTAACCACCAAAAAACTGGAAGTGGAAGCGTGGTTCATGTGGTAGAATACCAGCCTTGAGCAAAAAAGCTAAGGGACAGCGCCCAGGCCTGGAGTTCAAGTCCTAGTATTGGCACAAAAAGAAGAAAGAAGGAGAAAGAAAAGGAAGAGGGAGAGAAGGAAGAGAAAGGTTTTTCTAAGGAAAGATTTTAAAAAATACACAAAAGGAGAATCAATGTTTTAAGGGGGCGGAGAATCAATGGAGAATCTTCCAGAAGTCAAGCATGCAGTCTCTTCTGTCCAGAGAGGGTTGAGGCAGCATCAGCCTCAGACAAAATGATGTCCTGTGCTCCTGCCAGGGGTGAATCAATGCGGGTGAGGCTGAGTCTCTGACTGGCTACTTAGGTAAGAGAACAGCCTGAATCCTATAGGACTTTCTCTGTGTTTCCTTACTCAGCAAGACGTCTTATACAACTTTGATCTAATTGAGGTTTTTTGTTTTTGTTTTTTGCAGAAAAAGAGACAGGCATTAAGAAAGTAAGGTAACACACACACATACATGTACAAACACATGTGTATATTTTCTGAAGCAAATTCACAAGATAGGATATGAAGAGAGACATCCTGTCATTAAGACTGACCTGGTTGGCGCAGGCTACAAGGCTAACAGCACAAGGCTGAGAATAGTACGATTTACACTAAATAACAGAACAGTCCGCTGAAGATTATAGCTCTACATAGTGATACGTTTTGCTAAGTGTTGATGGTGGCACAAATATTTCTACGCAGGCCAACAGGGCCCTCCGCTTCACACAGAGAAGACGCATAACTCCTAACCATACTTCTCCCAAATCCAGACCTTATGGGAATTCCCAGTCTGATGGCAGAGAGAGAGAGAGAGAGAGAGAGAGAGAGAGAATGTAAGAGAAAGTTCTAGATGAAACTTTACCTTGTGTAATGACACCAATGGGTTTTAAAAGCACAACATAAAAGAAACCATTCCCCCCCCCTTTTAAATGACAATAATCATCACTCTCTGTGTTGAACTTGGGACTGGCAAGGAGAAAAGAAAGATTAATCAAAGAAAAAAAAAGAAGACTTGGCTGTGTAATGAATTCTTACTCAGAACCCATAAAGACTGAGGTAGATCAGAGTGGAAAGAAACCTTATTAAATATAAAAGGCAAATCATCTTCAAGTGATATTCTGACCTCTGTATATAGACAGATTGCTCTAGGAAGGAAAAAAGAAATGTGTATTTTCAAGCAAAAAATCCTTGATTACCTATTCAGCTCTGTGTCATCTGATGTAATGAGACTTCGGGCATTTTTCCAAGAGTGGGTAAAGATGCGCTCAAAAAGAATTTTGGTTAATTTTTCTTTTGTTTTGTGATTTTAAGGAAATCTCAAGAATGGATGATCTGATTTATTTGCATTTACCCGAGAAGCTATCAAACTGCAAAGGAGAGCTGGCAGTCCAGCCTGGGCGGACAAGCTCCCCAGCAGCCCCTCAGCCCAGGCCAACTCCCCACAGGGCTTTTGGTCCCACGAGCAGAGCCCTAGTTCTTTCTCCTAAGCCCCAGTCATAACTGAACACATGCAATACAGATAGCGATAAAAGGTGTTAGTTTTGAACCACTGAAATGCCACATATTTTCTTAAGCCATGGAACTGGTATTGTAAAAACTCTGAGCTTGGAATCCTTTAGATCTAATACACTCCCCAAGAGTGGCACCCCACACTGGTATTTCAAAGCAAATAGGAAGCTAGAGTTGAGAAAATGATCTTCCATGTTTCCAAAAGCCACAAGAAGAAGCAAGCTGTAGAGCAAAGAGTTGGCAAGAAGTAGACACCGGTAACTTCCACAGGCAGTCTCCTTTCTATACAGTAAAGTGTCAAATTAGAAAGATGAGACTATTCAAAGATAAGGAATGGGAGCAGTCTATGGGTTACTTAGGACTCTCTTCAGTTTTCTTCAAGAGCTTTACAGTGGGTAGGAACTTTCTGAGAAGCTAGACCATCTTGCTTAAAAAATGTGCTCACTCAGTTCAGCAATCACTGTCATAATTTATTCTTAGTTTCCCATAAAAAAGATCAACATCAACCAAGATATACTGTATTCATAAAATGCTTTGTTAAATGGCAACTCTTTTTTTTTTTTTCGGTCGTGGGGCTTGAACTCTGGGCCTGGGCGCTGTCCCTCAGCTCTTTAGCTCAAAGCGAGCACTCTACCACTTGAGCTACAGCGCCACTTCTGGTTTTCTGGTGGTTTATTGGAGATAGGAGTCTCACGGTCTCTCCTGCCCGGGCTGGCTTTGAACCACGATCCTCAGATCTCAGCCTCCTGAGTAGCTAGGATTACAGGCATGAGCCACCAGCGCCCGGCAAATGGCAACTCTTTTATATAACTACTTAAGGATAATAACAAAAAACTTAATGATCAAATCAAGTGATCAGTTGAGTAACCCTTTTCTGAAGTGCTTAGAATCGGGAGTGTATTTTGGAATACTTGCATAAATAGAATGAAATATCTTGAGGTTAGAACCCATACCCCAAAGTAAGTTCCTGTTTCTCACAGAGTACACTGAAGGTAAACGGCCGCAATATCTGTGTCCCTTTGTCCTCTGTACACTATCACATGAGGCCAGTTGTGGAACTTTCCACATGTGATAGTACGTCAGTATCAGCAATCTTTAGATTTGAGGGCACATGAGATTTCAGTATTTTTGGTTTAGGCATATTCAACTGACTTCATTTTCAACTGAATTTTCATGATAATGCAATTTTCTGCATTCTGTGGCGGTGTGTGGCTTGTTTTTCTTCAATATTTTATTTGCTAACAATTTACAACAAGAAATGTTCAATATTTCCTTTTAATATATTTATGTAACTATATGTATATTTGCATATATATATAAAACTATCTGGCATTTTTGTAAATGAGGGTTTTTAAAAATCTATTTTTTAAATTCTCTTTAAGTCGTTATACAAAGCAAATGTGATATAACAAAGCAGTTTCTAAACACAATGGTCCGTGTCCCCCTCAACATTCTCACCCCCTTCAGCACACCCCTTTCCCTTTTCTTAGTTTTCTAAATTCTCGACTGCATTCTCCTCTTCTTCCCCCTTCATCTTCCCCTTTCCTCTATAAAGTAAAAAAAAAAAAAAAAAGACAAAAACACAATTTTAAAGGTCCATATGAACCCAGCCCTTTCCTGTCAATACCACGGCGATGAGGGAGCGATCGCCTCCCATATATAGTGAACAAACATATATATATATATACACACACACACACACACATATATATACACATATAAAACATATGTAAATACATAAATACAAAATATATTTATACAAACACATATGTATGTAAATACAGATAGTTACTATCATAAAAAAGAACCTTGGGCAGCAGCAGCTCGGGGGTGTGGGGTTAGAAGAGAACCCAAGATTAAGAAGGACTGGGAACCCCTGCCCTGAAGACACCCCCTGATCATCCCAGGCAGCAAATTCCATATTCAAACGTAAAAGGGCCAGACCAGAGGCCTCCTGTGCCCCGGGCCTGGGCCGGGCCTGGGCCTGGCCGGGGGTTCCGTCATCCATCATGTTAGCCTCCTGTCGCTTTGCAGAATGGCAGACTGTAGCGAGTCAAACGCAAATGAACCTCTGTCCATTGGCAAAGGTCAGCTGGGATTCTGACCTCCACACTGGGGCTGGCACGTGGCTCTGGTGCTGTAAAGGAGGTGTGGGGCCGAGGGGAGCCAAGGTCGCCCTGTCATTCCACTCCGGCCGCCAGGCACCGCAGCTTCAGCTTTCGTTTCTGGAGGTGACTAAGAAGCTAAGGTGTGTGCCCTTCTCCTGTTCCACCGGCAGGAGCCGGCAAACAGAAACTTGTCCACAATGAAAGGCTAAAGGTTAATTCTGAAAACTGTGAAAAGGCCATTGTGGAATCTATGCACGTGTATGAACTATATACACACATCGAGAAATACATATGTGTGTATAGTTGTATATATATACATATATATATGGAAATATATAGTCGAATGTATATACATATGTATATAGTGTGGGAAATATAGAATGTACATATATGGAATATCTGTATAATAGAATATACATATATACACACATATATGTGTATATACCATTATATATGGAATATATGAGTACTGGACTATATATGCATATATATTTTTGTGACATATATGTGTATCTATATATAATATTTTTTATTAAATTAATTTTTCTCTGAATTTCAAAGAGACATCCCACTGGGAATGTGGGGATGAATGTACATGCGTTCCTGGGAGATGACTTAAAGGAAGGTCGAGGGTGCAGCTGGGTGGTGGAACACTTGCCTGGCGTGAGTGGAAGTTCAAGGCTGACACTCAGGACTGTAAACAAAGAGAGTGGAGGCAGACACAGCCAGCGCGACGTGGTGCTGACTGGGATGGAGATTAGATGTTTATTTCATTTGTTCTACTTACTTTGTTTTTAAATTTATCATAATCATCACAAAATATCAACAGAACCAACCAAATTCAAGCCCAGATAAACCACTAAACTGAATAATAAACCACGGTAAAGTACACCGAAGAACAATTACAAATGTCTCTCCATTAACAACAAGAAGCATTTCTGGGAACAAATAAATTTAAAGATTTTAATTATGTCATTTGGAGTTAGCTGGACGACTGAAATTGTCTCTCTCTGTCTCGCTTATTAGCTCCTGGCAGAATTGTAGATTGGTTCTTTTTCTTTTGGAAGTCAAATCTGACAATTCATAATACAATTCTGAACAATGTACATTCTTTTTGAGCTCTTTTATCCCAATATTGTTTATACTAGATACAAATTGTGGGGGGGGGTCCTTGATATTCAGTAACAGGACACTGATTTAATTATGACATGCTAATGATGAATACTGAATAAACACTAAAAGAATATAATTAGCTGAAAGATGTTCTTAATATATACCTAGATGAAAAGAGGATGCTAAAGCTGTAGCTTTGGTAGGATCCAATCTTTATAAGAAAATACAAATACTTAAATAGAAATTCAGCAAAAATACTCATCACTCAACTTGGCAGTAGCTTTCTCTGGGTAATAAAAAGTGATTATTTTTTTCTCTATATATCCTCTGAAGTAAAAACTAGTTTACTGAAAAAAAAACTGGAAAAAAAAAAGCTATGATGTTTTGCTGTTTAGGATCTTTTACTATTTTCTTTCTTCATGCTGGTACCGGGGTTTGAACTCAGGGCTGGGAGCTGTCTTGTGGTTTTTCAATCAAGGATGGAGTTCTGCCACTTGAACCACAGCTCTACTTCCAACTTTTTGGTGACGAACTGGAGAGAGAATCGCACAAACTTCCCTGCCTAGGCTGGCTTCGAAAGGCAGCCCTCAGATCTCAGCCTTCTGAGTAGCTAGGATTTCAGGCATGAGCCACTAGTACCAGGCTGCATCCTTTACTTCTAAAGAAAGTTCCTTAAGGAAGGAGCTAGGAGAGAGGAACAAATAAAAATAAACCTCAGGCAAGAACAAGTGTCTCTAAATTGTGACCTCAGTATTATCCTGTCTTAGGTTCACAAAGTCCAGGCACTATGGAAAGAAGAGGTCTAATAAAATACAGTCAAAGGAAAAGTGTCAGAAAAAGTACTTATCAGCAATGCTGTGTATTTTCTTCTTTGGAAAGCACAATGCCTTCTCTTTATGGCTGTCTTAAAGGTGGGCCAATGCGTACAACCCAACACCGCGGAGCAGGGAACAGGTTCCGGCTGCTCAACTCTAGTATTCATCCGCTGAGAGGCAGGAAACCTCTCAGGACAAGAAGCACAATGCCAGGCCTTGTCAGTGCCACCACCGCGGAGAGGTCACACCAGGGCAGCCTGAGCCAACCACAAACCCCGCAGGTCCGGATCTGCAGAATGCCACTGGGTGTGTGGAGGACCCGGGATCTCTGGCAGAAATCTCACTCCAGACAGAAACAAGGGCAAGGAGCTTGGCACCGAGTGAGCTGGGGCAGATGAGTTCAATCCTGCCAGTGAGCATGGACGGCCACGTGCATGGTGGAGATGACACAGGTGCCGTGGGCATGCATGTGCCCGGCCCCCTCCTCCCCCCGCCCCGCCCCAGCATCGTCACTGCTGGGAGGAAGTCCCCCATGACAGCAGGGCGGCTGGGCCCAGCACCTAAGCCACGTCAACCTTTAGGCTCTGTTCCTAGGGCAGAGGCTATGGGAAGACGAGGAGCTCAGCACGGGCTCTGGCTGTCTGCTTACACTGTGATAAACCCACCCTCTACTCCTGACAGTCACGAGTCACCCTGTGAAGGACTGACACTTGCCGTCTTGGAGTAACTCAACACAGGACAGTGAGGAGATGGCACTGCCCCCACCAGTGTCTCGGCACGGCTGGAGGAGGCCGAGCCCCAGGGACAAAGCTCACAGGATGATGGGCCGATGGAAGTACGAGAAAGACTCAGCAAAATGAGGGCAAGCAAAGAAAAGGAAAAAGGACAGCAACAACACACAAGGCAGCTGTGTGTGTGGGGGGGGGGGG
>NW_012267335.1:2355460-2392921 GCF_000151885.1 Dipodomys ordii | reverse complement strand
AAAGCATAAGGCCCTGAGTTTTGTTCCCAGTGACTCACACACACACACACACACACACACACACACACACACACACACACACACACACACACACACAGAGTAAAAATGACAAAACCAGAGCCAACCACCGCTCCATCAGAAAGAATCTCTCTGCTTAGGAAAGCAAAGTCCTTCATCTTAAAGACGCTTTAGAAGCTCAGGCCCTGTTCTCCCTGCTCCTAGACCTTCGTCCATCCCCTGCTCCTGTGTGTGAGTCCCCAAGGTGGAATGAGGCGGGCAGTCCTGCACAGGTGGGGGGAGGTGTCTCCATGCTCGCTTCCTCCTTGGAAGCTCTTTCCTAGCGCAGGTCCCTTGTGTATGGCCTTTAAGGCTCCTTCTCTTCCTAAAGGCAGGCGGATGAGGAGCCCACCCTCTGACCTCGCACACAGGAGTGATGTGCTTCCCTCTGCTTCCCCTTTCTCTCCTTCCCTCTTTTATTTCTTCTTTCTCTCTGTCTCCCCCCCTTCCTTTTTTAATTTTAATTGTTCTTTTTTGCCAGGCCAGCCTGGGCTGCAATCCTGCGGTTTAAGCACGGAGCTGGGATAAGAGGCTCTTGCCACCACATTGCGCTTTCTTTGTTGAGATGGCATCTCACTAGCTTTTTGACTGGGCTGGCCTTAAATTGTAATCCTTCTGATCTCCACCCTCCCAAGTAGCTTGGGTTACAGGTGTACGCCTCTGCATCCGGCTCCTTTCCCATCTTCTTGAGAGAAGATTGTGCTATATTGTGCAGCTTGGCCTAAACTCCTGGGCTTATTTATGCAATCCTATCGCAGTGTCAACCCCACCTCTTCCATCTGCTGAATATCTGGGACTACAAGGATGTGCCACTGTGCCCAGACCTTGCAATTTAAAAGAAAGCAATGTCATTCTTCTGCTTTTGAGATTCTTGGGACAACAGTGGAGGATTCCACAGCTACAAACCCAGTCCCCAATCTCAATTTGAACTCTCAACTCAAGAAACCTCTGATGGTTGAGGTTATAGCTCAGTGTAGAATGTATGTTCAGCACGCACAAGGCTGTGGGTTCAGTTCCCAGCACCAAAAACAGAAAGAGAAATGTTTGCAAAGATTATAATAACATCTATTTCACAAAATTACTTGAAGAAATAATGGTATATATATTTTAAATCCCCCTTTTCTTTCTGTCATGCGTGCTGAGGAGTGTAAGGGGAGCTGCAGACATGAAGAGACAAAGGGTGAACTCATGCGGCAATGGTACTCACTGGATGCTAGGTTGAAGTTGAGTGGGAAGGAGGGAAAAACGGGGAGACAGCCGAGGATGGGGTGACATTGCCCAAAAGGAAACGTACCCTTGCCTGACTTGTATAACAGTTTTTAGCATTTTGAAATTAAAATAATGAGTAAATGTTCTAAATTAAAAAAAATTCCCCAGCAAAGTATACCATCCATGCTTAATAAATATTAACAGTCTTTTCCACTTTTGTCCTTGGTTTCTGCATTATTTCCATCAACTGAGAGGTTCTGGTAGAAAATAGGAGGGAAAGGGCTGGGCATGGTGGCACAGGTCTGTAATCTCAGCTATGCAGGAGGAGGAGATGGGAGAAACAGTCTAAGGCAAGTCTCAGAAGGAATAGAGAGACCTGATCTGAAAGATAACGCAAAAGAGGTGGGGACCAGGGAGTGGCTTAGGTGACCAGCACCTGCTTGGCAAACACAAGGTCAGAGTTGAGACAACACCACTCCACTACTGCCCAAAAGCTGAGCGAAGAGACGAGAGGAAGGTCATGAATGGCTCCTTTGAACACAGAGTGGAGAAGCAGTTTGGGGAACAATGTCATTCCAGGCTGGTGACCCAGAGGGGGTCCCCTGCCCCTCCCCACAGGTGCCTACCTGGTGCTCGTCCGGATAGTGTTCTCCTTCGTGTGATTGTGCTCTTTGCTCACTTTTTCTGTAAGGAAAAAGAATAGAACATCCATGTTTAGCTGAAGCAGAACCCCCCCAACTTTATCTCTTCTTTAACTTTAACTTTTTCTTTAACTTTCCTTTGTGGGCTGGCTTTGAACTGTAGCCTTCAGATCTCAGCCTCCTGAGTAGCTAGGATTACAAGTGTGAGCCATCAGTGCCCAGTTTTTTGGGTTTCTTTTTTAAACATCTAAATCCCCCAGCTCTTATTGGATGAGATGCACAGAAAGCGCATATGGACTATTCACAAACCAGGGAAGGGGTAACAAGTTTGACAAGAAATGTACTTATTACCTTACATAAGTGTAACCCCTCTGTACATCACCTTGACAATAAAAAAAATGTTTCACTGACAGCCAATCAAAAGGAACTAGCTAATGAAGTTGCACTGTGGCCTTCCCAATCCGGTTCAACTGAGAGGATTCCCCCAAAGACCCCAAGGTTTGAGTATGGAGAGAAAGTCTGGCTGCTCTTCCACGGCTTCAGATTTCAATGGCAGGACACGTGAAAAGCTGATGTCGTGGGCGTGGGGTGGGGGTATTCAAATTAAGGTTTCTAACATCTGTCCTCGCTGGCTCCAAAATTCCAGTCTGGACTGCAGCGTACGTGCTTATGTGTCATCATCCACTTGTGATGTGGACCACCAGGTGCTGGTCGTGCAGAGAGCGGGGGACTGGAGCTGAGTGGCTTGTGTGAGGTCAGCCGGCAGTGCAGGGCCGGGAGGAGCACGCTCACACCTGGTGCTTTGTGCACAGGAGGCTGGGATAAGGCACGGCTGGGGACAGACTTGCTGCAGAGAACCAGGTGAGGCTCACCATGACTAACTTTAACTCTGCACTCATTATCAAAGTATACTGTTTTGAAAGCCCTTGGTCTTTAGCGGGGAAAAATCATGTATCCATCTGCTTGAATACAGTCTTTGGGAACCTTGAAGCCATCCATTTCAGTGATGGAGAGGGGACAAGGTATTGCCAGGCCAGTGACGCAGTGGACTGTGCCCGAACCTTCCTGACTGATGAGCTTCTTTCTTCCTTCCTGGTATTATGTTTGGGAGGGAGGATAGGGACAAATAATTGAACCCTAATATAGGGCAAAGTACTTGCTACGTCCTGTGTGACTCACAACAAGACAGTTTATCAAACATCAGTAACAAACTCAAGAGAGTTGAGTTAGAGTAACAGACTCTATTGAGTTTGTTGCTGGTGAACTTCAACCTGTAGGCCACTGTTGTCTATGTTTCTATCAAGATCTGAATCTTGTTAATCAATTTCAATCCCAAACAACGAATAACACCATAGGAGTCTTCAACTTTTACAACTCTCATTTCCTGCAAAAAGAATAGGAAATCTCTCCCCCATCCCAACTCCTTACTTTGTCATATCAAAAAATATAACACCATATCAAACTCATTAGGGCCAAGGGATATGGATCGCAAAAGAGCTGACAAAGAGATAATCTGTACACATAAGACATTTCACTGGACTGGTAAGCACTGCACTTTGTCCAAAGTAGAAAAAGTGGGTTTATAGAAAATATTCTCATAAGCTATAGCTGAAAACATTCCTACTATTTCATTTTTTTGTTTTGGCAGGAGACCATAAAATCCCACTAATTCCAACCACATCGATTGGGAATTCACAGTCATTTGGTCATGACTGAGTAGACAGAAGCTTACCTTCGTTCGGCACATTAGAAAGGTGATCAGAAGGTCACTTCGGAAACAAATCCAAGGCAAGCGTTTAGCCTACCTGAACACCTTTTGGAACTAGAACTCTGACGTGCTATACAAACTGGGCACAATATATGAGCCAAGGATCATTTGTACAGAACTCTGGAGCTGTAATTCCAAGTAATTCAGCTTTATATTGAAGAAAGTTTGGCAGAAATTCTTCATGCGACACTTTATTAATCATTAAATCTGGGTGGCAGTAGGCATGTTAAAGTGACAAAACTGCTTTCCTTCTCACACGGTCTACCATGTAGTTGGTTGGCCTTCCTAGTTGTTAGAACAACTCTCCTCTCAGTGATTCAGAGAATTTTGTGCACCTGAACCTACCTGACAGTTGAAAGAGAAGCTCGGAGGCCATCTTCACAGAGATGTCCTGGCTGAAGAGGCTTTTCTCTGGGGCTACCCTGCCTTCTGGCATCTTCTGCAAGGGCTCAGTCTTCTCTCGCCCGATTAAGGAGCTGTAGCCAACGTTCCGGCTGGGTGAGATGGAGACCTGCGAGTCCTGCAGGTCCACCTCCATGGGCTCTTCTTTAACTGTCACCGTCTGCGTGTCCCTGTAGCTCTCTGCTGCAAGGGGGAAAAGGGGAGAGAGAGAAAACAAACAAACGAACACTGCTTTGTCTTAATTCAGAACCAAGCCCTACTCCTGTATTTCTTTCTTTCTTTTGGTGGTGCCGGGCATGGAACCCAGAACCTTATCACTGAGAAACATTTCCAGCAAGACGAGCTGTCAGTCACCAAGAAAAGCGCAGGGCTGCATTTGGTAGCAGTGTGATGAGCAGGTACCATGACACCCTCCAACCTGCTGGACTCCATCACTCCAACCATTCAACCCATCTGGAGTTTTTTACTTGAAGAAGTTTCCACTTCTTCAACCCAAGCAATTGAGTAACTTGTCTAAGGTTACACGGGACAGCTGGGACAGGCTTTGGTCTCCGTTTAGACCTTAGAATTTTTTCCCAGGGTCTTGTGATCACCCCAGGCAGCCTTCCCCTCTGCCTGCCGCCTCTGGCACTACCAGAGAACATACATGGTCAACATCGATCCTGATTTGCTCAATTTTAGTGACTCAAGGAAGGGCAAGTATATTATGGTTTCCTTTTTTGTTTTTTGAAGCTCATATCAATTGTGTGTGTGTCTCTCTCTCTTTGGAGGCACCTAAATTAATAAAGGTCAAACAGGGTCAAGTGAATGGAGACATTTATACCTTGCTGGAAACTAGCAATCCTGGAGACCACCTGGGAAGGTAATTACAGCCCAAGGATAAACACCTAGAAAAGCCGCAGTCTTGAGAGTTGTAATCACAGTGCCACTTAGACTGCTCTCCCTTTCGGGTGGCTCCAAGGTGTTTCAGCTTCCATCTGAAACATGCATTTGCTTTGAAGTCTCAAACACCTATTCCCATGTGCTCCTCGCACTCAGGAAGCAAGGTATGACAATTTACCCAGACATCAATGTGGGCCACTTTAAGGTCCATAAACACAACCTAACACCTGTGTACATAGCATCCTAGAAAGCAAAAACCAAAGACGACCCACAGTTTATCATGGATAGGTGAGAGGCAGACAGCGGTCCTAATGGGAGGCCTACAGCCTCACCCAAGGAACCCAGGAGTGAGACTTTCTTTGGAAAAAGCAGGGTTTGGAAGATGTGATTAAGTTAGGGACATCCTGACAAAACTATCCTGGATTATCCAGGTGGACCTTAAATTCAATGATGAGCATCCTTCTAAAGAGACAAGGCCTATTCTAAAGAGACAAGGCCTAAGTACCATAAAAAGGTCAGGCGAAGACAGACACCAGATTTTCACAGCAACAAACCAAGATTGACTGGTAGGAAGAAGCAGTAGGAAGAGAAGCAAAGAAGGTCACCACCAGAACCATGGTTGGACTTAGCCTGACCAATGCCTGGGCTAGATTTCTGACCTCTAAAACCAGAAGCTACCAAGTTAGTGAGCATTTTGTACAGCAGACCTAGGAAGCTATTCCAAATAGATAATAGATGAGCAGAGATAAAAACAGACAGAGACAGACAGACAGACTGAGACTGGAGACAGATGGACAAGGAACCCTGTCAAGCAAATGTTGATCTATAGGACGGCTAGCAGTTGGAAGGGAGAAATCTTAACTGCTCTAAGTAGACTTGTCACCAAAGCCGTGCTGAACTCGCAAAGCATGACACAGACAGAAACCAAATGCAGGTGTCATTTAGTGAGTAGCAGTTAAAAAAAATTTTAAAAAAAGATAGATAATCATTAAAAAAAATTTTTTTTTTAGTGCAGTTCCTGAGGCCTGAACTCAGGGCCTGGGTGCTGTCCCTGAGCATTTTTGCTCAAGGCTAGCACTTGATTACTTGAGCCACAGTTCCACTTCTGGCTTTTTGGTGATTCACTTGAGATAAAGTCTCACAGACTTTACTACTCATGTTGGCTTGGAACCCTGATCCTTAGATTTTAGTCTCCTGAGTAGCTAGGATTACAGCTGCCTGGCTAGATGAGCATTTTTAATTAAATGATTAAAATTAATGTGGTGCTATCAATACGGTCTTATGTAACTAGAGTGCTAAGTTTTTTTTTTTCCTAGTCCTGACAAAGCACACATGCTGCTTAGGCAAAACCGTTTTCTTGTCAGTAAGTAACCTGCAGGCAACTGTAATATTTAATTTAAATGCCTCCATGCTCCTCTGTTTCTGACAAGCTGTTTTCTTCTCTGATGTATGTCTGTGAAGTAGCTCGTGAAAATCAAGTTCTTTGGTTCAGTCATTGAGAAGGAGCAGGAGGAGAATGAAGAAGTGGAGGAGTTAAGAAGGAAAAGGAGAAAGCAGAGAGAAAAAGAAGAAAGTAACAAAGGAGAAAGACTAGAAAACTTTCCATGTTCAGCTCCTCTGCCTTTGCTGACCCTCTGCTTCTTTTTAGGGTATCAGCACCTCCCTCCTTAGGACTGGGTGACCCCACAGCCACCCACCCTCTGGCTAGGTCACCACCTGCCTGAGCAATCACAACACACATTTCCCTCTTCACATTCGCTCAAAGCACTTAACATGGAGAAATTCAAGAGTGCAGTCAGTGTCCCAGGTACGTAAGGATGCCACCCACCACTGGACCACTAAGTCCCTCTATACCCTGAGGACAAGTACAAACAAGACAAGACAAAACGAGAAAACACAACTGCACAACATACCCAGCAAAGCTAGAAAGAAGCTCTGCTACTTATTTTCTCCCTCCACTCCCCCTCCTCATCCCCAGCTTTGACCCTGGATTAAAAACCACCTGGCTGTTTGCACCACTGACTTTAATGAAATTAGTTTTCAATATCTACTTGGGATCATTTCAAGTATGATTCTGTCCTTTCTTATGACAACTCTTGACTTTTCCAAAATGCACAAAACACTGCTCAGTATTTAAAAACACACACACACACACACACCCCAAAACACTTTAGCATTCTTAATATTCTGATGGATGCTGGATTCAGAGACAAGGGTTTCTAAACTGACATCTCAATGGGGAAATAAGACACAAAACAATCGGTACTTTTATGGTCCCTTCTTTTCCGTGAGATTGCGCTGAGAACTTTCTTGCTGCCCCATCCTTTTTTGTGTGCCAGTGACAGGGACTGGACGCAGGACCTCACATTCTCAGATTGCTTGCTGGGTTGGCGTTCTGCACTTGAGCCATGCCTCCAGTCTGACATTTTGCCAGTAAGTTGGAAATGTAGTCTTCTGGGCTTTCATGTGGGCTGGGCTGCCTTTCTTTTTTTATGTGGTATTTCTCAACCTCGGCACTACCCATTCCTAGCAGGGCTCCCGCACTGTGCATTACAGGACGTTTAGCAACACGCCTGGTCTCCACCCACTAGATACCGACAGCATGTCCCTCTGATTTCAACAACTCCGTGTGATCCCAGACATGACTGATTTTGGGGAGTGGAAGAGGAGAAAGTGCATCATCCTGGTGGAACATCACTGCTCTGAAGTTTGGGCCACATTCTAGTTTTCACTCAGAAAAAAAAAAAAAAAAGGTTAAGACCGCCTCCAAGACAGAGAAGGAAAAGCGCTTTCTTATGCTGCAGCACGGGCTCACCTCACACTAATCACCGGCTCAGCCAGGTGCCCAGACTGGCTGGCCCGGGACCGGGGGTCAGGACGACCTGGGACACAGGTGTTTGCTTTCTAGACCACTAGGGCTCCAGCCCAGTTCTGTCCACCGGCCTGGGGAGGTCTCACCGCACAATGCCCGCGTCAGTCATCTTGCTGGCTTTTTGCTCTCACTCCCACCCGCCGACAAGCCTAGGACCTTATTCTTTTCCCCTAGGCACACAATGACATTGGCTTGAGAATCACTTCTTTCAATAACAGGACAACTAACCATTTTTATCCCAAGAAAGCTATACTGCTATTCCAAGAAAAAAAAAGTCAAGATGGAGGGTCACAGGTTCCCATGAGTCTTGATGGGTGACTGGGTTACGACTGTCCACCACAAGGCTTACTTGTTCTTGACAATTTTCCTATGGACAATATGGATAATGTGTCATTTACCTACTTTTAAAAAATGAAAACCAAATATGTGCACCCATAAAAAGACTGCCAGAGGAGCAGGGAAGGACATTTCTTCTGCTGTCCAAGAGCACCGGGCATGGGGGCTTTAGAATCTGGAGACATCCAATTTGAGCTCTGCTTGACTAGAGAAGTGGGGAACTCAAATACTGTCCTTCCTGCTCTAGACACAATGTCTCATAGCTACCAAACAGCGTTCCAACATCTGTCAGCCACATTATCAGTCTACAATTCTGTGTGTGTGTGTGTGTGCGCATGTGCTGGTATCAGGGCTTGATTTAGGGCCTCATACTCTCACTTGGCTTTGCCAATAAAGACTGGCAGTCTACCACTTGAGCAAAATCTTCTCTTCTGATGTTTACTGATGGTTAATTGGAGACAAGAGTCTCATGGACTTTCCTGCCCAGGCTGACTTTGAACCATGATCCTCAGATCTCAGGCTCCTGAATACTCAGGATTACAAGTATGAGCTACTGACAATTAGCTTACTATCTTTTTTTAAATCCTAACTTTGCACTAAGTTCTGGAACAGGTAATATGTGAGATGCAGAGATAAGCCAAAGTTCTTGGCCTCAAGCACTTCAAAGCTGGATGAATGATAAGGCAAGCACAAGCATCCTTTTAGTATAAGAAATGCAACTGAAAACCAGTGTATAAAGAGGAGGATGAGCAAAGCTGGAAAGTAGAACTGTCTTCTCCTCCAGGTGGTGAGGAGTGTCGCGTGATCTGGTTGCAAGAGGCCCACCCAATATGCAGATGCAGAGCTGGGATCTTGAGTGAGCACCTCCTCAGAATGACCACGGCTGTCCTCCATTATCTCTTTAAATTTGTCCAGAAAGCTGGGCACTATGGTTCACATCTGTGATTCTAGCTACTCAAGAGGCTGAGATCTGAGGACTTCGGTTCAAAGCCAGCCCAGGCAGGAAACTCTGTAAGACTCTTATCTCCAATAAACTACTCAGAAAAAGCCTAAAGTGGTAGAGCACTAGCCTTGAGCAAAAAGAAGTTAAGAAACAGTGTCCAGGCCCTGAGTTCAAGTCCCAGGACTGGCACAAAAAAGTAAAAAACGAAATCTGTCCAGAGCAACAGGCTCTTCCACTGTCCCTGAGTAAAAACTGAATCAAGACCCATAAGCTCTGAATTCTTAGATAAGACATATGGCCCCAGCAGATCATGAAACAGTCTTGATTATGAAAACCATCTCAGATAACTTATTAGAACTGTATCATAAATTAACTAGTGGTTCCCCTTGTATGGGTATTCTACCTGCAGATTTAACAAGTACTGCAAGAGGTATCCATGCCCATGAGAGTTCACAACTAAAGCAAAGTACACACACACACACACACACACACACACACACACACACACACACACACACGCACCAAGTCCTAACTTAGGAGGCTGAGATCTGGAAGATCTCACTTCAAAACCAGCTGGGGTAGAGAAATTCACGAGACTTCACCTCCAAAGCAACCAGCTAAAAAGCAGGGCAGGAGGCCTGGCTCAAGAAATAGAGCACCAGCCAAGAAAACAAGCAGAGCAAGTGCAAGGTCCTGAGTTCAGACACAGTACCACACACAAAAAAAGTTCCCTGGGCTGGGAAGGTGGCTCAGAGGTAGAGCATTTGCCTTGCATGCTTGAGGCCCTGGGTTCGATTCCTCAGCACCCATAAACAAACAAAAAAGCCGGAAGTGGCGCTGTGGCTCAAGTGGTAGGACGCTAGCCTTGAGCTGAAGAGCTGAGGGGCAGCGCCCAGGCTCAGAGTTCAGGCCCACGACCGGACCCAAAATAAAAATGTTCCCAACCAAATAAGAGTTGGGTTGGGTGGAGGAGGAGCAGTGTGAAATCAATTTGTTTTAAACACAAAATGAGTGCCACCTGTTGTATTTACTAATCGTTCTGAGTTTGCAAGGAACGCGTTCAAACTTTCAAGGTAATAGTAAGTTAGTGGAAGCTGGGAGTCCTCTTTCGGGGACACAAAGAACATTCTTTTCTGTCAGACCCAAGCATTTGTGGTTTTTATTGCTATGTAGATTTTTGAAGTGGTCTTCGTATCCCACAGCCACACCAACACCCGTGAATGCCACAGGTCCCTGCCTGAGATGACGTCACTGGGTGGGCATCTGCAAATGCTTTCAGACCGGCTGCAGAGCTGGGGTCCACAGCTGTCCAGGGAGTTTTCGCCTTGTTTATGGTGCGCCACAAGTCCAAATACGCCTGTCACAGCTAACAGATGTTGTATTTAATTTCACTTAGGTGTCCATAAAATCCAGGACTCAAAGTCCTTCAGTCCCCGAGGCCGGGGAGCTGCGCTTGGCCAGCCTGGCAGACGACACGGGGTGGTCCCGCTTCCTGCAGAACCCGAGCTTCCTGGCATGCAGTCAAAGCCTCTCCTGATTGTCCTGTTTTCTTCTTATTTAATGATTTCACTGGAAATTAGCTAAAGAGGTGCATTTACACCAAAGGCATCCATAGGGGAACATTCCAAATGATCTTATTTTTTAAAAATTAGCCTATTTTTTCATCTAATGACTAGAATGGATTTTTTCTTGTCTCACATTAAGAAGGAAAAAAGGAGGGAAAAAGGGGTCAATTAAAGTATCTGATCCAACCTTAGAGCTATTTAACATTATTACCCTTTGCCACTTAATAAATTTAAGTCCTGTCTACCTTAGTGGCAATTAAGAGGCCTTTATAATCGTGTGTGTGTGTGTGTGTGTGTGTGTGTGTCTTTTAGGCAGAATTCCTGAAGACTCAGTATGATTCCTGATGCCATAAAGAATTACTAAAAGTCAAGGACCATCTCTGAGACAGGCTGGCCACTGCTTCACATCCAAATGATTCAGAGAAAGCCTTAAAGCTCAAAGAGAGGAAAGGATAACTGAAGATTACTTCACCAACTGAGAGTTTCACCAAACCCTTATTGTCTACTGAAAGCTTTCACCAAACTTTCCATTTCTAGACTGTGCAGGCACCTTAGTATGCACAAATTAGTTTTAAATACTTGTCTTAGGTGGTGCTGCTAAATAGTACTAATACATATGAGAATATACTAGTAGACAAATATACTAATACTGTGGGTACAAACATCAGTGATGCACAGTGCTGAGAAGCCACATGCTCTGCCTCCTTGGTCAGGGTTTTTTCTCACAAGGGAGGGCTGTGGCCATGGTACCACAATGAAGCCAGAACCCTAGTAAGTAACAGAAGAATGTGGGGAACAAGACACGGGCCGGGGGAGAAGGCAGGGCAGGATGTCATCTGGCTTTACCTGTTCACCCTCCATGCACAAAACCAGACTCAGGAAAGAGTAGGAATTCAGCAAACACGTGAATGAACAAACAAGTGAATGAATGAATACATAAAACATGGTGATCCCTTCTTAGCCAGTTTTACAAAGTTTCAATTACCGAAGGACCAAGAAGAAACGTAAGGGCAATTCACAGCTACTTCAGAGAGAAAGGGGAACCACATGTGAAGAATTTTTATTATAGGATAGTACACTATACTATAATAGAATATTTATACATAGTTTCTATTGTAGTATATTACCATATACTATAATAGATAATATTCTACTTTGATAGTAGTTGCTACTGTTAAACTCTTACTGAGTGTACTTTATAAATCTAGGTTGGGTGATTTCAGCATCTACTGGGGGTCCAGGGACACATCCTCTGTGAAACAAAAAAGAAGACCCTCAAAAAGAAATGGAAAGATAGGATGAGAGGTAAAGGAAGCTGAAGCACGGGACGCATGGAATCCCCAAGAAGTCTTTACATATTTTGGCCCAAAGTCAACGCCCTACTAGCCAACAGTAAGTCTTTCTTGCTTTTGACAGGGAGCTGCCCACCGTACGTGGCAGGAACAGGAGACCCTGGACTGCAGGGCGGGGCTGCGCAATAAGGGACTGGTCTCTCTGGCTCTCAATTCTCTATGGTTTTCGGAGGACTGGAGCGCATGGATATCTTACAATGCATTTCTGGCTTTGTTTCAACCTTCTTTTCCAAATGCTTTTTAAATCAAAGCTACTTACGAGTGATGTAAGTGACTCACTTTCATGTCCCTTCCTCTCTGCGGTCCCTGTGTCCTCACAGGGTGCAGGTGCTCAAGAGCAGAGATCAGCAACCGGATGGGGGAGCGACCCTTCCATCACAGAGCCAGGACGATAATCCGCACTCGCCCTTACTCACAGCACTGACCCTTTAGCTCGAGGTGTCTCCATGGGAAGTGAAGAGTCAGGAAGAGCTTTCTAGTAGAAACAATGCTTTTAGGAGAAACCATTTAAACACAATGAGGATGGACTAGACAGGGTACAGAGGTGGGAGGTGTGGCTGTGGGGGAGCCCTTTGGCTTGCACGTGTGAGGGTCTATCCTCAGCAAGAGGCAAAACCAAGACCCACCTCCCAATGAGAAGCAGAAAGAAAACAAACAGGGTGCCAAAGGAACTGGAAGGAGATAAGCATTTCTCCTAACAGAATCACCTTCCTAATTCCCAGTTTTCTTCTGGATGGCCCACAAGTATTTCAAATACAATAAAATACTGACAAAAAAAAGTATTATTGAGATATTGCCACTGGCCCATTCACTAGCTCAACTGGCAGGGAAAGCCAAGGGAAGGCTCACTGTTGTGTCTGAGATTTTGCAGTCAGGGTTGTCCCACAAATCAATGCAATTTCACCTTTAGTCTTCACTAGTCCTTGGGCCTGCAGGCCTTTCTCCTTGGTGATTACAGAGGGGCTGTTAGTTACCTTTGTCCTCTTACACACAGACCAAAGGAAGCCTCCAGAAGGCAGGCCCACACATGCCCTCTGTCCCCAAATAGCAGGAAGTTTCTGGTAATCAAGCCAGGAGAAGCCTGTGTCCCTTTAGGGTAAGGGTGGGCTTTGGAGCATGTGGTCGGAAGTAAAGGAATCAACTCATAATTCATGCTCTACACAGTGACCTTTGCCACAAGATTTTGTACCTGAGATAAAATGCAAAGATCGTGAACCTATTCTTTCCCCTCCTCCACCTCTCCAGCTGTGGAGATAAGCCATAAGCATATGGCAAGCAAGCACAGGAAATCAGGAAATGTGCTTGAATCCAGCTGCTGTCCATATTTAGAAACAAGGAAGTAAATCAACCCAGAGCACAAACTCGGGATGGATTCAATGCAGGGATAATGCGCACCTGGCTGGAGTCGATAGGATCATTAGGAAGGAAGACAAAGATCCCTTCCGAAGGAGCACCATAGATCCTCACGCTGATACAGAGAAACCACCATGAAATGTAATGATCTGTGCCCACAGGAGAACAAGAGAAGCCATGTGGCAGAAACACTTTGGGAAGGCGTCCAGTCTTAGGCTATCATAGATGCACCAATGGAAACAGGCCTCAGCGCTCTGTCTCCGTGATGATCTTCCAGAGCTTCTCTGGGCAGAGCTGGCTGACACCAGGTGCCTCACCTAGGAGCGCGCTGGCTCAGAGGGGTCACTTGGCCACTTGGCAGAGGACGGGCCATTAGCAATAAGGACTCTCCTTTCCGGAGGTCTCTGATACCAGCACGGACCCAGATGGGCACAGGATTTAATTATGCATGCTAATCTTCCCCTTCCTTGACACGAATAAGTTAAAGGTGAAAGGTTAATACGGTGATGAGAAGAAAAACTGCTCTAGAATGAGAGTGCTCTCATTATCTCATTGAAGAAAATATAGGTCCTGCTTTCCCTCACAAGCCATCACTGTGGCAATGTCTAACCCAAAAGGCTGGGAGGAGAAGCCATGCGCCTGAGCACCTGAGCAAGGTGAGGCTCCCCCTCCCCAGCGGGGAAACGCATTCTCACCAGAGTGACTGGTTACTGGTGCGTGGGCACCCTCCCTGCGGGCTGGGCCCTGGGAAAATAAAGGAAGCGTCTCATCAAGTATTGCCTGTGGCTTGTTCACAAATGTCTACGCCACACCTTTTTGGGGCTAAGCTGATGGACGTCTGTAGTCAGACAGAATGCAGCACGGGAGAAGAGCACGCTGACCCAACCTGCAAGCACAGTTCCTGGGTGCCACTCTTGACTCCCTTGCTCAACATTCTACAGAAAGATCTGGACTCCTAGTCCTCAACCCAGCCCTGTAGCCCCGCCCCAGCCCTATAGCACCACCCCCTCCCCTTCCTCCACCCCTCTACCCCTGCCTGGCCCCAAGTCCTATGGCAATCAAACAGAAAAAGCATCTAGAATGAAGGAGCAGCCTGTGACATTCTTTGCAGAGTTCTTGCCTGGTTTCTGGGAACCGCAGCCAATACAAATTTTCTCGGCTCTATTAACATATGCAGCTATGCGACAGGGAAATAATAATAAAACAAGAGCCCTTTTGAGTCTGGTCTTTCTGAATCCCTGGCCTCAGTGTGGGAGGCAGAGGAAGGAAGCTGGTTAAAAAAGCATAAAGGGTGGCCGCAAGAGTGAGGGCTAAAATGGGAAGGAGGCCCAGAGGCGCTCGCCTTGAGGAGGCCTGGGCGCCTATGCACGCCTGTGTGGGGAAGGGGAGGGCAAAGCAACAGCCACGTAGGGGTGTGCTGCAAGGGTTTGTATAAGTAACAGAAGGGGGCTCGCTGGCCCAGGTCCAGGGGGAAGAGTAAGCAGGCCAGCTGGAAGCAAGTGACCCCTGCTCCTAGCTTGAGGAGGCTGCGAAAGGGCCAAGATGACTTCTCCCTCTATCCTGCTTAAACAGACAGGATAATTCCAGTTTCACATCCGGTGAACTTGAAACGATCTAGGCCTTCAGGTACAGACATCTTAGCATGCAGAAACATGCCAAATTTTTTATCTTATTAAAGTGATCAAGTCCAGAAATGGGTGGCTCATGCTCATAATTCTAGCTACTCAGCAGGCTGAGATCTAAGGATCACAGTTCAAAGCCAGCCCAATAGGAAAATCTGTAAGAGTTCTATTTCCAATTATTCACCAAGAAGTAGAGCTGTGACTCATGGTAGAGCATCAGTGAAAAAGCTCAGGGACAGTGCCCAGGCCCTGAGTTCAAGCTCAGGGACAGTGCCCAGGCCCTGAGTTCAAGCCCCAGGACCAGCACACACACACACAAAAAGTTGCCTATGCTTTATCTGTATACAATATAAATTTGCTACTATGAATATCTCCAGTTTTCACTGAGTTTTCAAATGCTTAAAGAAGCCTAATTTTTTATTTAGATGTAACTTCTCCAGTTGTGGGATGTATTCAGGGGATGTACAGAGACACATTAGAGAACGAGATGACGTGATCAGGGTATTAGTGATAAGCCTGTTGCTGGTCACATTCAATATAAATCACTTAGAAAGTTGACATGCAAATATTCTTTGTGTCAGCTGAAATACAGAATACTACAACAAATACAGAAATCAGAGGGGTCGACTCTGCTATAGAAATATTATTCAGGAAATTAGGTTTCATGGCCTTACTCTCTCTGAAAATTTAATGCACTGTGCTAACACAAAGAAAGACAGGCTTTCCTTTTAATATTAAACAAGCCTGCATTTTTATTTAATTTTGAGAACTATGAAAATCTGGTGGCACTCAAATGCATAAAAGAAAAATAAATTGGACTATAAAGACTTTTTGTACTGCAAATAATGCCATCAAGAAAGTAGAAAGACAACCAGCAAAGTGAGAGAGAAAACTTGCGAATCACACATCTGATAAGGGGCTTATGTTCAAAATATATGAAGAACTTTTACAATTCTAGAACAAAAAGACAAGTAACCCAATTAACAAGTGGGTAAAGAATTCAAACAGACACTTCTTCAATAAAGATATACAAATGGCCAATAAGCACATGAGAATGTGGCATACATCATGAGTCACTGGGGAAATGCAAATCAAAACCACAATGAAATGACTAGTTATACATAAAGATAGTTAAAATGAAAAATGATTGACAGTAATGTTTTAATAAGGAGGTGGGAAGGCTGAAACCAACATAGCTAGTATGAAGAATTATTTGTAATCTCTCAAAATACTTATCGCACGGTTACTACCATTTGACCTAGTGATTCCATTCCTAAGTATATATAACCAAGAATTAAAAATGTAAGCGCATGCACAAACTTGAACACTAAGACTCATAGGAGCAAAAGTTAAAGATAAGCCAAATGTCTTCATCAATGGATAAAAGGATAAAGGAAATAACTTCTATTAATACAATGGGATGTTATTCAATGATTTTAAAAATCAATTCATGAGATAACAGAGATGCACGTGAGAAACATGATAAGTGAGAAAACAGACATAAAAGGCCACGTAGCATATGATTTCATTCATATGAGATGTCCAGAGTAGACAAATGTGTGGAAACAGTAAAGAAGACCTATGGTTGGCTATGACTGAGGTCGGGGGTAGAGAATGACTCCACAGTCATGACCCCACGGTAAGGAATTTCTTTAGGAGGCAAATCAGATATACTGGAATTAAAGGTGACTGTTGCGCACCTATGAATATACTAAAAGTCATTGAACTACATGTTTTCTATGAGTCCATTTTATGGTAGGTAAGTTATATGTCAATAAAGGTGTTTTGTTTGTTGAGACAGTCATTGTGTAACTCAAGATTCTTCAGCTACTGCTAGCCAAATATTATAACTATGCATCACTACACCAGCTGAATTGGTATAAAAAATAGGATAGCACTTTTTTTAAAAGTCGATATAGAAATCCTCTCTAAAACATAATCTGCAATATATAAATACTTAGGAGAATATTAATTCAAAATATTCTACAACTACTTAAAAAGACCTCCCCCAAAAAGCATTTTAACTTTCCGACAAGATTGTGACATTTTTTCATGGTATGCTGTCAAATTCTCAGTACTGTGTATTTGACAGTAAGAAAAATAGAAATTATTAATGAAGGAACAAAAACACCTTTCTACTGATGCTTCTAAATTACCCCTTAAGTCTTTACACGTCAATTGGCTAACACGTCTGGTCCCTTTAGCTAAGAGCATTCTGCGTGTGACCTTGGGAGTGGTGGGAGGTCAGGGTACCAGGATATGACCCGGAAAAGGATTCTGGGACTGTGGCTCTTCCTCTATTCCTTTCCTGGCATGAAGGGGATAGTTCTGCTCTGTAATGAGCTCCCTCCAGGATTTACTTTCTCACCACAGGCCCAAAAGCAATGGGGATGGGGAGGTCCATCAATCATGGACTGGAACGTTCAAAACTGTGAGCCAAAACAACTTTTTGATCCCTGCAAGTTCATTATGCTGGGCCCTTGTTACAGTGACAGAAAGCTGACTAACACTGAGGACATCTGCCAGGTTAGGCCTTCTAGGAGCAAAACACCAACTAGAACAGTGAATGCATTTTGCTCTGGGAAATGATTTAGCTGCAATTTCTAATATATCTCCAGAACTTTAGAAGAGTTCCAGCATGGAACATGAGTATGATGGGGTAAAAGGCAGGGATGGAACATATTTTTGTCCTAGAAAAATGCCAACATTGCTGAGGAGTAATTCTGAAATTTAATGAACACATACAAAATTAGCATAATCTGAGGCTCAAAACCAATATGGCTGTTGATTTATTAAGTGCATGTGCCCTTCTTAAAAAAAAAAAAAAGAGGTTCCCAGATACCAGCCATCATTTCATAATAAGTTTAAAAGACACTGCAGTGAAGAGAGATGCTCTTTCTGTAAAGGAAAAAGAACATTTAATAGAGCTTTGTTCTCTATCAGCATCAACCTAAAGCATTCCCGCCATCTCCTCAGCACAGTGTTTATACACTTCTGGGTATTAGGATCATTGGGAGAACCTGTCAGAGCAGACTATGAAGTCCCCACCCCAAAGTTGCAGCTAGTCTCCTGATAAAGGTCAAGAATGTGCATGTCTAATGCTCCCTCCCTCCCTACCCTGTGAGGATTCCACCAGCCTAGGAACCAGGCTGAGAAGCACTGCATTAATCCCTTCCAGGACATCCCCCCTTGACAGAAATCGTTCCCACTAGTCTCTACCTCTTCAAGATCCTTTGTAACCCACATGAGTGCTTTGGTGCCACATTGAGGACCAAGCTCCAAACTGATGAAGCTTCGGGGGACCGTCTTAAAAACAGCAACCTGTTCCTAAGCATCTCACAGCAAACTTCATCTTATTTAGGTGATACTCTGAACTCCAAATCCCTAATAGTTCAAATCCTGGGTGTGCTCAGATTCCTAGATGAAAGCCACCAATTCTAATTTACTTTTCTCTCCAGAACCAGACAAGGATAAATAAATATAAACCACAAGCGAATATAAATGCATGTGGTGCACACAGAAATAATGGGGCCATAAGCGTACTGCTCATTTGAGTCTCCTTTGAAGTTTTATTTCACATGTTGGGAAACTGAAATGTTTAAGTTTTCATTCATGTTTCTGAACCATTCTAGCTTTCCAGCTATTTATGGCTGGATAATTCCTAATCGTTTTAATGATTTTATTTTTTTGTTTGCACCCATCAATTACACAAGGGGGAGTTTCATTATGACATTTCCATATATACATACACTGCATGCCAAGCAAAGTTACCCCCCCAATCACTTTCAATTTCAACAGGTTTCACTGTTTTGTTTTCATACGTGCATATAAACCACTGAAGACTATATTCATTTTTATTCTACCTCCCAAGTCCTGCAGGCACAATCTTGCCAAGAGCTTATTTTTTTTTTAATTTTATTTTATTTGTGAACATGCTGTACAGAGGAGTTACAATTACATGGGCAGGATAATGCGTACATTTCTTACCAAGCATTGCAGCCTCCTCCTTTGTTTACCCTTCACATCCCTTCCCAGCCTCCCCCCTCCCCCCCAATCCCAATCCTTCTCCTTCCCCCCCTCCCCCCCCCCCCCGCACCGACGTTGTAAAGCCCAAGAGCTTATTTTACTTACCTGTCATAATTTTTTAGCATGTATTAATTACACCAAGGCATATCACCATGGTATTTCAGATACACATATATACTTAAATCTTTTTTAAAAAAAACTTAATTAAAGTGAATTAAGAAAAGTGTACTAACACATGAAAATTGTAGATATCAGTGGAATAATGTGATGTGTGGAAAATGTGCACATTGCAGGATGTTTAAATCAGCTGAACATATTCATGGCTTCCAATGTATATAATTTGTTTATAGTGAAAACTTTCATAATCCTTCTTTGAAATGTGTAGCACATTAGTGTTAGCTACAGTCACTCCACTGTATGGCAGCAATGGGAGCTTCTTGGTCTTCTATCGCTAACTTAGTCCTCAAATTTCCCAGGTAGCCTCTGGTAGCCACCATGTTGCGTCTCAATTTCTATTAGACTGAAATTTTTATCCCCTCTTTCCAGTTTTGCCCAACTACATATGCTACATTTTACATATGCATTCCTATGCAAATATGTGAAGTCTCCCAAAAGAGAGAAGGACTTTTTTTTATCCTTCTTCTCTTAAAACACAATGGAGACCACATGGATAAAATGTTGTGTTACTTTCAGCATGACACCACACCTATGATAACACATCTAGCCCCTGAGTGTACGAGGCAACCAGACACTGCAAAACGTTAAAGGTACCCTGAGTAATCACACTACTATGTTATAAAACCTTTAGACCCTGAGGTCTAGGCCTCCTTAAATGAAGACATCTGGGAATCGTCTTTGGCAACCACACGCTCTGTAGAGCAGTCTGATGACTTTGGCTGCCTGTGTCACACAACAACAGAGAGTCTCAGACATCCAGTGGTTTCCTCAGAGTGAGTTGCTTTCTTTATAGTAGTCAATTCACTAGGCCCTGCTGTCAGGGATTCAACCTCCCAATTAACAACTGGAAATGGAATTTAAACCACAGGAAGGAAGACAACTCAGATTTTCCCAAACACAGAGCTAATGAAAAAGTTAGCCAATTAATTGTGTTTTGTTCCTATAGAACATAAAGGTCAATTTAGAAAACAATGTACTTACACAGGTTTATTTACCTAGGAAGGTTTTATGGGACATTTGACCAAACCAAATATCCCAAATATCCCTCCTCATCAAATTAACCTAACTTCATTTAAAACTGGAAATTAAGTGAACAAAACTGTTGGCTAGCTGGCTGCTGGTAGTTCATGCCTATAATTCTAACTACTGAGGAGGCTGAGATCCGATGATTACAGTTCAAAGCCAGCCAGGGCAGCAAAGTCCCTATTAGACTCTTATCTTCAATTAACCACCAGAAAACCAGAAGTGGGGTTGTGACTGGAGTTTTAGAGTGCTAGCCTTGAACAGAAGAACTCAGGGGCAATGCCCAGGCCCTGAATTCAAGCCCCCTAACCACCACCAACACAATTGTTGACTAGTTTCCTCTTAATTTAATAAGGAATAAAAAGATTTCAAGTAGAGGTCAAAGCTTCTTATCTGAAGGAAATAAAAATGAAAAGAAAACTTCTATACCTTAGCAATTCCTTGTATCACAAGAGACACAGGATGATTCAGATTCCATAGTCTCCCATCTCGGTCACATCAATTTCCACTTACCATCAGTCAACTGTGTTCTGAAAATACTAAAGAAGTAAGTCTAGACATAAATGATTCCTAAGTTCCAAACAACTTCTATTATAATATTGTTATCATTCTTCCATCCTATTAGATATTGCTAATCTCTTTCAGTACCTAGTTTGAGAATTCAGGCTCACCCAGAATTCAGAGCTATGTGCAGGCTCAGCGTCCGCCAGACATCTTGGACTGAACATCTCCCAAGAATAAGAAGGATCATGGAAAGAAGAGGTATGGCTCAAGTGGCAGAGCACCAGCCTCGAGTGGAAAAAGCCAAGAAACAGCACAAGGCCCTGAGTTGAAGCCCCAGTACCAGCACAAGAAAAAGAAAAGAAAAGAAAAGGAAGGAAGGAAGGAAGGAGACAGGGAGGAGGGAGGGAAGGAAAGAGAGAGAATGAGGGAGGGAGAGAAGGAAGGGAAAGAAGGAAGGAAGGAAGGAAAGAGAAAATGTCACTAGTTTTTGCCTCCAACACTTGCCTGACCAAAGGATTACCCCAGAATGACAGGACATTATTCATGAAAAGAAGCAAGACAGGTGTAAGGAGTCTCTGCCACAGGCCAGCATGAATGCGGAGCAGCTCCGCCGACTGCATAGAGACACTGGGGAGGGATCAATCAATGATCAATCTTGCCTCAAGGGATGGGAATGGTCAGGTGGAAGGGGGAGCTAAAAGATGAGGAGAAGTCCTGGACACTTCATGAAGGGTGAATGATTTTTACCTGATGCTTGGGGATGAACGGACATTGGATGGTAAACACACAGGCCTGTTTCTAGGACTGACTTGGCATCATCTTCTTAACAGAACCAAGTTGTATAGGTGCAAATCGCCCCTAATGGATTCCACTCCCCATTCCTGCAGTTAATAAGGCTGGGATTACATTTAGATACTAGAGATGAATTAGTCATTTCTCTAAACAACTGGTTAATTATTGTAATATTCCACTAGGAAATTTGGAATCCTTAAACTCTTTTATTGTTACTCCGCTGGTAATTACTTCAAAAATTCTCTCGGGGCTGGGAAGGTGGCTCAGTGGTAGAGCGCTTGCCTTGCATGCATGAGGCCCTGGGTTTGATTCCTCAGCACCACATAAGAAAAAAGAAAAAAGACAGAAGTGGCGCTGTGGCTCAAGTGGTAGAGTGCTAGCCTTGAGCTGAAGAGCTGAGGGACAGCGCCCAGGCCCAAAGTTCAGGCCCCACAACTGGACCCCCCCAAAAAAATTCTCTCAACTGCTTATAAAGTTCAGAAAGTCCATTTAAATAGTCCTTGAAGAATATGACATAAACGGATTACTGCTGGGACCACAGCATCTTCAGGGTAGGGAGTGTGATTCGGGTTTTCTTGACCTATGTCTCCTGCACATAGAATGCTGGGGGTTATTTTTCAGGGCAAAAATATAGTTGCCAGTCTTCAAACAAGTGTTTTGTTTCCACATCATAAAGCAGGGTGGCTGCCCTTTGGAAATACAAACCATTGCATCCATTCAGCTCTTGTGGAAGCCCAGAGAACAGACACTCAGTAAAAGTTATCACACATTTAAGAAGACTCACTGATACCCACTAACATCATAGACAGCCACAATGGCATTTCCAGTCAAAGGATCTCACTGTCACCTGAGAAAGGATGTCTTATTTCAGTATCTCAAGTCACATCACCCAAAAGGATTAAGATAAAGTCTTTCATGAAATCTCAGTTTTGCATAAATATAGGTATACATCTATCTATCTATCTCTATATATATAATACATATATAATGTGTAGTACACACACACACACACACACACACACACACAGAGGTATTATCCTAGCCTCTTCTGCTCACAGTCATGGGTAAATTTTGAAATAGAAATATCACACTTCAGAAGCTTACCATTGGGAGGGGGACAGGAATCACTGTGGGGTAAGGTGTCAAGTCACTGTGAAGGGAAAGGTTATGCTATGGAGAAGCAGAGCTCTGGAACCTCCCTGAACTGGTCAGCATAACAGCAGAGAGATTCCTCTACATCACTGAGGTATTCTGACACAGGAGGGAGGGTTCAAGTATACTAAACTCTGCTGGCTTGAACACCACTGTTTCTAAAGCTCCTGGCTTTCAGCAGTCAGTAGCACCTGACCAGACCTCTATCTGAGTGAAGGGAGCTGAGCCCTCACTGCAAAGTTGGGGAAAATGTGGTTATCCTAAGGATGCAAGGATTCTATTATGCTTTATCTCTAACAAATCATGTTTTCCTCAAGTTCCAGCGTGCTTCGAGTTAACATCAAAGACAAGAATTCTTAACCCCACCAACTGGCAAATACAGGAATTTCAACTGCTCTGATATGATGATGCCAAGTAAATCACTATTAATTTCTTACTTTCCAACCTACTAGTCAACCAGAAACACAGCCAGAACTGCCGATGAAATTACAGATCACAGAGGAGTCCCGCTAATACATTTCTTGCTTTCATCCTTTAAGCACAGCAAGTTCCAAACTTAAAAACAGCTTTTGATTCCTATTAGCATTTTAAATACAGGTTCTAAAAATTACCTTTAGAAGGCAGAGAACTAAGGATGGAATATGACTTGACAAGTATTATTATTAATACAGATTTCCTCTCCATGTTCTGAATGTCATTCCTGGCATTGAAAAGACACTGCATTTTCTACCTGTGGTAAAAGCAGTGGGACAGACAGGACAGACTGGGTGGAAGGAAATCTAAAATGCATCACTTTCAAGCTATACCCCCTTGTTTCCTACATTTAATAGGCTGCGATTACATTTAGATATTCATCGTAACAATAGGTTAACTATTAGGAAATCTCTTATTGCTACTCTATTAATAATTACTTAAAGAGTCATCTCAACTGCTTATCAAGTGAAGACAAATATTGTTAATGATCCTTAAAAAATACAGTACAATTGGGTGCTGGTGGATCATGCCTACAGTTTTAGCTAGTTGAGAGGCTGAAAACAGGATAGCAGTTCTAGGCCAGTCTGGACAGACAAGCATACTGTCTCAACAGAGGGAAGCTGGACATGGCGGTGGGCATCTGTCACGCCAGCTATAATGGGAAGCCTCAAAGGGGGTAGACTGTAGCTTAGGCATGTGCCCAGGCAGGAAGTGACACCCTATCTCAAAAACAGGCCCAGTGCCAGGGGCCCACACCTGTAATCCTAGCTACTCAGGAGGTTGAGATCTGAGGAACACAGTTCAAAGCCAGCCCAGGCAGGAAAGTCCATGAAACTCTTATCTCCAATTAACCACCAGAAGACTGGAAGCAGCACTATGGCTCAAGTAGTGAGCGCTTGCCTTGAGCTGGGGGACAGCTCCCAGGCCCAGAGTTCAAGCCCCACAACCAACCAACACACACATTCACTCATACACACATTCACATACACACACATAGTCAATGAAACAGGTACCATCTAGCAATTATGAGACCTTAGTACCTCCAAAAAAAAAACAAAACAAAGCAAAGAATACAATTTAGACACACACACACACACACGCATGCACACACGCATGCACGCACACAAATGTAAGGTCCTCTCTTAGTAAATAGGTATTTTGCTCAGCTACCAGAAGTGCTGTGAATGTCCATAGAATTCACTTTCAATTTGGATTGTCTTGAAACCAGCAGTGGTTTCTAACCATTTGCAGTAATAGTCAGGAAAACATGGCCGTATTTAATAAGATCCATCCATGGAACAAACTCCTAATGCACAACCCAGGGATGTCAGCCAAGCAACCTGATCATTCCCTGAGTTCACCACCATAATGTGGCATCGTCACATCAGGTTAATTATAACCCAGGCAGGAAGCAGTCCGGTCCATTAACGGGTGAAATGATCAGAATGTGCATATTTTAGAATAAATCAGGTACCTGAGAGTTTCATGAGAAGTTCTGAAGCAGCTTTGATCGACACGTCCCTCCGGAGTCCGCTCCCCTTCCCTTCCTGGGTCTTTAGGGTGTCCTCTGAGATACTTGGGGATGCCACTTCAGATTCTGGGCTGAACACATAGCTGGATCGAGGCAAAGGGGTGTTGAGGGGCTCTTCTTCCTTGGGTTCCTCTTTCACTTTAAAATTAAGATTCATGGGCTCCTTCTGATTTGCAGCTGTCAAAAGGAAAAAGGAGTTATACAGACATAGGTGTGTGTGTGTGTGTGTGTGCTTGTGTGTGTGTGTGTGTGTGTGTGTGTGTGTGTGTGTGTAAAAGGCCACTCCCTGTACTGAAGCATGGAATGCACGATTACCTTGTGCTAACAGCTGGAGGGATCACACTGTGACCAAAATAGGCAGGGCCCCGAGCACATCGTTGTATTTTTGTACAGTGCACTCCGTGCGCCTGAGCCTTGGTAGGGTGTGGGCTTCGGAATATTTTCAACTTCTTAGAATATTTTAAGGAATGGTGTCTCAACAAAGCTGACAAGTTGTCTTTGGTTTCCTGAATTTTCTCCTTTCCTGTACATGTGGGGTGTTCCCAAGCCATGGGCATTCTCTTTACCTTCTTCTATCATAGAATTACAGTCCAGGCAATTGAATAACAGCATGTGTCAAAGGCAGTACCCAAAGTGGAAACCTGGGGTAGATATTCACGTGAGGATGGGGAATCTGTGGACTGGGAAATCACAGGCTAGAGATGTGTCACCCGTGCCTCATGATGAGTGGACCCTGAGCTGCACACCGCCACACAGGGACTGGCACTGGGCTTCTTCAGAGTACTACACATAGATCTATGCCTGCATCCCAAGGTATCCTCACATCTAAGATAGGTCCTTGGATTGGTGGTGGTGGTGGTTTTTTTAGGAAAATTGTAAGAAATTGTAAGATGGCTGCACAGCTTTCTTCCCTTAGTCCCTCCCTCTCTATCCACAGCCTCAAAGTAAACAACCCACATAATCACTGTGTGTTTGTCAGAACTGAGAACTTCAGTGATGTAAATTCCAGATCCTAAAACTTGCCCCTGCCTCCATCTTTCTTCTAGAACCTTCTTTCCCAAGAGCATTCTACTAGTCATTGTAGAGCAATCAATGAGTATTTATTAGGCCTGCGTATCTCTGATTCTTTGAGGAAGAATAATTCAAAGTGAACAGTTCCATGTGTTAAAATTGCTTCTTTGGTGTGTATTTTGTTTATAAACATTCTGAGACTAGGAAAATGATAAAAATAATGAGTCCCTAGAAACAGATCCCAATTTCCAGTGAGGGCGGCCATCCGCAGATACTCAGGACACTAGCAGTTTCGAGGAGTGCATGCTATATGAGACTTAGGAGAGAAAGATGGTTAGCATTTTTAGCACAACCTAGATTTAACAAAACTTCAAAAAGGTTGAAAAAAATAGCCAGGCTGTATGTATGCTACTGGATTATGTAAACTTGAAAGGCACTATGTACCTGGTTTTCATTCTACCAAGAGTGGCATAAAACTGTAACGTACTGAGGACGTGAAAAATCTAGCTAATGAAAGAACAGATAAACATGTGGGAGACACTCATTTGCTCAAGTTTTAATTTCCCAAACATCTGGATCTAAATAGAAGCTACAAAAATTAGAAAGACGAAGACTAGCTTGCTTGTTTTTGCTGAGAAATATGAAAAGCTACATTTTATAATTAAGATGATCAAATAATTGCCATCTCTTTAATTATCCTACTTTAAAAGAACCCATCTGTGCAGGGAAAGGTGGAAGTAAAGAGGGAGAGAGGGTGGAGAGGAAAGTAACGATTTGGGCCTGGCTGTGAAGTCTTCACTACTCACACAGCTCTGTGCACAGATGGGCTCAGCTCAGAAAGGGCATCTGCAGCACCTGCCTTGACTTCTGTTTGTGTATCTCGGGTTTGCCAGACGCTCCACTTCCAACGCCATGAGCAAGCCCCACTCATCACAAGGCCTCATCTCTCACTGTTTGTTCCAAACATTTGAGGAGCGGAATCACCCTGATGCTAAGTTACGGGCATCTGCAAGTTATTTATGCACTTATTTATGGAGCTGGGCTGTCATTGAAAGAAATTGGACCCATTTCTATAAGGATGTCTACAGGACTCAAGATAAAGACCACTGTGGGAGAGAGAAAGGGGTCCAGTGGGACAGTGTGATTCTGACTGTCCAGTTATAAAAAGTGGGGATTCATGAACTATAAAAGAGCCTTTTGTACAGTCAGGTGGCATCAGCTCCCATGGGGATTCCCGCCAAGCCTCTTCTCCTTCAAGGCCTGTTCTACCTAACTCCCTTCAAGACCATTCTTTGTTTCAGGTATAATGTATACAACTAACATCTGAATAGTTACCCGGGGATGCCGCTTCCATCAACCATGATGAATAGGATTACTGTTTTAATTTTACAGGTGAAAAAAAAAACAACACAAAATCCCCAGAAATGAATAGACTAACCACTTCCCCCTCCAACGACAACAAAACCTACACACAGAACTCAGACACAGAGACACGAGGCTCTAGCGCTGCAAGTATGGTCCAGCTCAGCTACCCATCAGAAGGGAACTAACTTAAGCAACTGCATCATGGGAAATGGAAAAATCAGGCAAATGGAAAATGAGTGACAGGAGTAAGCTAAGCATTGCCGAGAAAGGGAAGGGTAGATGTAACCAGTGGGGAAGGGACATTTTGTGGCAGAAGGAAGATGAAAGACAGGGAAAAGATGGCAATGTAGATGCTCTGGACCCCTCTGCAGAAGGACAAGGACGTCTCTTGCTCTTTAGAGTCCCGCATTGTGGAGAACGCTGAGCTGCTCTGTGGAAAAGGAAGGCTATTAGGAATTACATTTCCTATCTCAGCCTAAACAAAGCCAAACTCTTAACACCTGAAAGAGACCACAGACCTGTGATGTCCCATGCTCCAAGGTACCCTAGGGTACGTTGCAAGGATTCCAACACATTTGTCTCAAATTTAAATCTGTAAGATGGTTAAATTAACTTAACATTGAGTCTTAAGTTGTGTATCCTCAGTTGTATTCTCCATAAAGTATCAACTCACTAGAGAGCACTAATGTGCTAACTTATGTCAACATGTTAATTCAGTTTTGTGCAGTGCTTATAATGCATTTGCTCCTGCTTTCAAAGGAATGCCAGACTTCTGGTTGTCTGTTATTAATAGGGAAATGGTTCACGTAGCTCTGGTCCATGTGAAGATGCAGCGGGAGAGCCTGTAGCATGCCTCCCCTCAGCTTCTCAACCCCAGCACCACTGCTGGCCAGACTGGCTCATATCCTGCGGAGGGGCTGTCCTGCCCGCTGGAAGACGTTCCCCACATCCCTAGCTTCTACCTGCCAGCAGTGCCCGACCCTTTTCGAACACATCACCCTCCCTCCAGACATTACCAAGGGTCCCGTGGCAATGCCTGTCTTAAGTGAAATTCCAGAGCAGGTTCTAGAGTGTGTGCTCTGGAGAAATTTCTGATTGGGGCTAGTAGACCAAAACAGACAGACTGACTGACAGACAGATGGTGATGTGTAGCTAGAGTCACAAATCACTTATAGAACACATAGCACATATTGTCTTGTGATGGCTCACCCAGATTAGCTTGTCTGACCTTTACCACGACTCTTTCAGGTAGATCCTAATGTTATTTCCATATGGCAGGTGAAGATCAACCATCTAAAGTCATGAAGTACACTTTCCAACTAACAGTTCACTAAGAACTAACCACACTGTTCATAGAGAATGGTGGATGGTTCTGAATGTGTCTTGTCCGTCATTTGTTGTAAGGAATGAAGGCTACTGCTGAGTGTTGTCGATTCTGAAGCAGAAGTTTTATAGAATTATACTCTTCTTTCAAACATCTGAATAAATCTAATTAAAGGAACCTTGAGATTACAAGACAAATTGTTAAAAATCAGTTCCCATTTTCTGTAACTTCACTGCATTCAGCAGTATTCCCTTTATTGTTCTGTCTTCTTTTGCCTTTTTTTTTTAAGACAGAGTCTTGCTACATAGCCCAGGCTGCCCTTGAACTCTGAAATCTCTAATCCTCAACCTCCTGAGTGCTAGGATTACAGTTGTGCGCCACCACCAGCTGAAGCCTGATACAAAGCAGTATTTTTTGAAACTGAAATCAGCAAAATAAATTTAAAAATACATTGGACAATAGCATTGCTAAAAAGTGTCCAAAACCTATAACATCAGAGTAACTGGTTTTCTAATTGTTTAGATTTTTAACTAAACATTATAAATGTACATTTTAAAACAAAAATCTCTTTTATATGGCTTGTATCTTGAGACCTCACATAAGAATTTGCTTGAACAAAAATGGACCTAATGTTTTCAAAAGCCAAGAAATGAACAAACCATTAGTGTTTTATAGTCTCCTTATTTTATAGTAAGAAAACACAGGAGCCAAAAATGACGCATCCTTTACAAAAATCACACATTTGTTAATGATCCAAACAGAATCAGAAGCTCACACAGGCTCACACAGACTCATACTTGTAATCCTAGCTACTCAGGACGCTGAGATCTGAAGATTGAGCTTTGAAGCCAGTCTGGGCAGGAAAGTCCATGAGACTCCAATAAACTATCCCTTCCCCAAATCAAAAAAAAAAAATAGCTAAAAGTGGAGCCATGGCTCAAGTGGTAGAACACTAGCCTTGAGCAAAAAGAAGCTCAGGGGCAGTGTCCAGGCCCTGAGTTCAAGCCCAGGACTGGTACAACATCAAAACAACAACAAAACAGAATTAGAGCTTAACTCTGCAGACCACAGGCCAAGGCTGTTACAGCTATTCAAATTTTCTTGAGAATGTCACGTAGGTACACATACACATGTGCTTTAAGAAAAGCCTTCTGAAACCCTAAGAAAGGCCATTTTGATAAAATAATAGTTAACTGCAGCTGAATATTCCTTTTAAATGTTAAGCATCCCATATGCAAATGGAATGTTAAAAACACGTTCCAAATAGTTTTACATCTTACTGTTTAATTTGCCTTAAATCATGTGAAATTTTAACTCTCTCTTCTTTCCCAATCACCTCCACCTGTGTTAAACCCTGGCTAGACTTGGGGATGTCCAGACCCGAAGCAAGTCTACCAACTTCCTGGATAACAGCTCCGATTGTGGGCCCTGAGCTAAGGTGAGAAGAGCCCTGTGAGAGAAGAGGCAAGTGTAAAGTGTAAACCCCAGCGCGTGGGGCCTCGAGCACTTTACATGAATAAATAAACTCCTTCTCCGCAAGGCACTACTGAAACCCACACATAATGAGCACCAGTAGCCATCTGCGGTTATCCACTTAACAGACAGGACAGTTCCCTTGTCAACAGCAGGGAAGACAAGTCCTGGAAAACCTATCAAACCCGAGTCCATGCGAAAGAAAAGCTGTATTTTAAATTCATGCTATTAACACATTGAAAGAATGAAATCACAGTTAGCCACAGAGTTGTTTGCATGGTGACGAGAAGAAAGAAAGAGAACGTAAAGGTTGGACAGTATTCTCTCCAATACTATTCAGGGAAGCTGGTGAGGACCTACTCCAACTGACAGCTCCTTGTGCCTGTCACCCTTGTCACTGAAATTAATATGCTGGTATTCTGGATCAGTTGCACATGATTTCTGTCGCTGTGGATCACCCAGGGACTCTGAAGGGCTGGGAGGGGGAGGTGCAAGCAATGGCCACAGTGGTTCCCTTTGCATACTGTGACCCCCTGTGAGAAGACCCTACAGAAGATACAGAGCTCTAGACTCCACGTGTCTAGAACCCAGGACGACAGGAAAGAAGGTGAAGGTGAAGAAGGGTGTCTGGGCTGGTGACCACTGTCCACAATTTTCCTGAGAGAGCCTGTTGCAAGGGGCCTTGGAAGAATGGTCAGCCATGGTTTAGATGTTGGGGGCTCAGAGGGGGGTGCTGGGCTGAGGCAGTTGGCTGGAAGGTTGTCTAGGTGTGAGGTGAAGACTCCAAGGGCAAGGAGAGATGATAAATGTATTTTGAACACACACACACACACACAATGTCACCAGATTCCAGACTAAAAGCACATGCAGTAGAAATGATGCCATGGTTTTGAAGCCAAGGAAAATAAACAGTGAAGCAGACGGAGGTCAAAAGACAGTTCATGCAACTGAGAAATAAAAATTAGGTAATAGCTAATTAAATGGTCATGAGCCAAGCCTTTGCAAGCAGACCAAGCTGAATCTTTGCTCTGTGTTTTGCAGCTGAAGCCTTGGAGGCTCAGCTTCCTCATCTATAAAATAGGTTTCCTGTCTCTGACCATGTGTCATACCACAGTGAGGGGTAAACAGGGAGCTGCACGAAGTGGCTGGCCAAGAATCTGGCTCTCTGCAGGTACTGGGTTACCGAGTACTCTTATACTATGTAGGGGACACAATTGGTAGCAATCATAGTGGTAGCAGACAGAAGAAAACACTCGGGTGAGAAGGAAGAGAATGACTGAGCTTTTACAAAAACAGGAGACCTCACCTCAATAAAATTTCCCCCCGGGTCTATCAAGATAAAAAGAAATATTCTGACACCAATTTTAGAACTAGTCTACATGCTACACGGTGTGGTAAGAAAGAACGGGATTCCAGTTATCACCCAGCACCAGTTATTTAGTCCAGGATGTGGATTCCTCCTTTAAAGGGCATTGTGACAGGACTTCTTGGGCTCTCTGTGTGGCTGAGTGAGAAGGAACTTGTCTAACGTTCCAGGGATTCTGATTTGGATCCCTAGCACCACAAATAATAACAATAACAATAAGAACAACAATTACTATAATAATGCAACTTCTAAAGAAGTCTGCCATACATTTGGAGAAGGGCTCCATGTTGTGTAAGTTGATCACAAAAAAAGAAGGGCAAAGAATGGAGCCAACTTCCTGACTGGCTGCTGGAAAGGAGCTCTAGTCCAGCCACTTATTAGCTGTATGAACTTGAGCAAGGCCCTTAACCTCTCTGTTTCTTAGATTCCTCATGCGTGTGGTGGGAACAGTAATATTACGTTCGGCTCACAGTTAAACAGCGCTGAGTAAGCACTCCACACAAAGCAGCTATGATACCTAATGAGTCAAGAGCATCAAGTCTCTATCCGTTCACATTCAACAACGGTGTGTGCAGTTCCAGGCTCTGCTTATGATTCCATCTGCCCTCTGTGACTCAGAGAAGTCTCAAGAAGGAACAAGTCATGAAAAACAGGAAAGAGCTCTACTTACTCTTTCTCTGCCTCTCTGTCTCTGTATCTCTCTCTCTGTCTCTCTCTAGCATATGATTCACCAAGTTCAATAAACCCCAGGGTTTCAGAAGGGCATTCAGACTTAGAAGCTCCCCCCTCTCCCCAAACAGGTGCTCAGAAGAGAACTGTTAGTCACATGGTCCCCGAGTTCCCATCACAAGGAAACCAAGGACACAAGAGAACAACCACACTGAATATGTGTCTGGGTATAAAGAGCACAATGGTGGCTTTTCTATGGAGGAAGGCCCATTTGTAAGGTAGAGTCTAGAAGGCCAATCACAGCCACTGTGCAAAAGCGATGCTTCAGTCCAAGGAGCATCTCCCAAGCTTCCTTCTCTACCAGGGGACCTGCCATCGACGCGTAAGTCCCATCACACCCCAGAGGCATAAAATCCTGTGCAGTGGATGGAAGGAGCACACGAAAGGCCTCTGGACAACTACCAGATATGATACAAGCACTTTTGCCAGCGCCCCTTCATTTACACACAGAAACCTCTGCCCCTTCACGGCCCAGCCACTAATAAACCAGGAGCAAATTACACACTGCTCTGAGGCTGAAAGTAAGTGGTAGCTTTAAAAGGTCCATCTCTCCTAGTTAAAATTATTTCTGTCTCCATTTTATGAAATTAATATGATGTGGGAGACAGTACAAGGTTGTTTTTTTTCCAGTTTCCAAATTTAAAAGAGTTGAAGTAACTTATATCTTTTATTTTGAAAAACCAGGGACAAAAAAGATATTCCCTGCCAACAAGTGAGGTGCCAAGTTTCTGTCAACTGTTTGGTTATAATTTGGAGAGCTAGAATTAAATGTTATGTCTTAAAAGGCAGAGTCTGCAGAAAGAGAAATGATGCAAGGCCATCGCGGGCAACTTATAATCAAGCTTTGAATGCTGATGCTCCCAGCTCCTTGATGCTCATCCATTGGCTCTAAAGATTTTGAACTGGTCAGGCACCAGTGGACCATGCCTGTGATCCTAGGTATTCCAGACACTGAGATCTGAGGAGCCTGGTTCAAAGACAGCCCAGGTAGGAAAGTCCATAAGACTCTTATCTCCCACAAGCTACTTTAAAAAGGCCAGAAATGGAGCTGTAGCTCAAGCGGTAAAGAGCTGGCCTTGACCAAAAAGCTCAGGGACAGCACTCATATTCAGCACACACACACACACACACACACACACACACACACACACACACACACACACACACACTGAACTGGACAGATATCTCTTGTCATCAGGTATCATGAGCAAAAACCATGGCATTTTGCTCCCCATGCCAACTCTAATCTACAACGTAATGCTTCACAGCCATTCTCACCCCTGTTTTTGGTGGTGTGGGATGGAACACAGGGAGAATCATACTCAGAAAACCCTCAACTCCATTGAAAAAAGACAGTTCCCAGTACCAAGTTTCTACTCCACATCAGAGGTCTTTAGTCCTGACTGTATGTTAGAACCATCTGAGGATTGTAAAGAAAATATCATTGTCTGGGGCTTATCCCAGACCAATTAATTAAATCATTATTTCTAGGCCCTGACATTTTGCAAACGCTCCCCAGACGCGCCCGGTGTGCAGCAGAGGACATTAAGAACTGCTGTTAGCAGGGAGGACAGGCCAGGAGCGGCCAAATCTGGTGTTCCCATCATTGGGGAAGCACCCTTCCTCAGCAAACCCCGAGTCACGTGACTCTGGGCTTCCCTGCCACACAATGGTTTACATAGATCTTCTGGCTTCCAGAAAAGAACTAAGAACACAATAGGGCTCCAGCTCTTGGAAAGGCCTCCTTCCAGGTCAAAGCCTGAGCAAAGTCTAGAATATTCTCTTTTCTAGCAAGCCCGAGAGACAGCAGTAAGCGCTGCTCTATATCCTGCCCCAAATCCTCCATGACGCTGAGCCTGGCTGTGCGCGTTCTGGGGAGCAATGTTCCTCTCGCGGGACTCAGGAATGTGAAGTATGGACTTGGAAAAGTAGCTGATGCTTTGGAAAGGTGTTTTGTTTTGCTTTTTAATTTAGGCTCGTAGTGAGAAATCCCCCAATGGGGATGATAAGAGGAGAACATAAAGGGCATTTAAAACAACCCTTTACACAGTGATTCCAAATCTCGTTGGGTTCCATTCAAGCATCTTTCTCAGTGTTAATGGAAGGAGCAAGAATGACTTCCCTTAATAACTGGGCAAGAAAGCATCAAGTGTTTTCGCCCTCTCTCTTGGAAACAAGTAGGTGTCTGCACACTTGAATTTGTCACTGTGCTGCAGCTTTGCAGACAGGGATCAGACTCGGTGCCCTCAAACAGCTGCTCCCTACTGTTCCAGCAGGTGCATGGACAGAGCCCTGGGAAAAACTCCCTGCAAGAACAATGGCGCTGTTATGACACCAAGGGATAGAGCCTGAGGCTAACTACTCGTTCACTCCAGCCGAGGACAGGAAGAGCCAGAAACTCAGCCACAGCTCCCTGGGTTTTGGCCTTTCTATTCCTGCATTATGTCCACAGAGAGAGGCAGGTAGAGCACACAGCAAAATGCAAGCTGTCAATTCTAGGGCTGGACCGACCACACAGTTCATAGAATTAAAAAAAGAAAGAAGAATCCTTGCAGAAAACGTATTCTCCTTTTAACTTATCTTCTCCTCCTGTGGGTTGCATCACCACAGTCACCAAGTTTACATTTACATCCAAATATGCACACACACAAAAAAAATTACCAATGCACCGCACTCCCCCGTGACTTTATAACAGGTTGCTAGGTAACAGTGCATACAAGTCAGGTTTCAAGACCTCTGGTAAGCCACCATAAAATAGCTGCATGGGCCTTTTGCATAAAGAGTGTGCATTTGTTATCTGTTTCCTTATGCCAACTGATCAGCCAGTAAATAGTTGGTCTGCTAAACCATAAACAACGCCTCATCAATAGCTAACTGAGGAAACAGGTCACAATATAAGGCTTTGGCGCACGGAGCCTTACCCCAGCCTATAAGCTCCTTCCTTCCCCATCATTCTTCTCCCTCTTGTCTCTGCTATTTGCAGTGCTCATTCAAAGCCTGATCTTCTGCTCCCTGAGATGGGCTGGAGCTAATTACAGCCTGACGATGGGGTGCTCAGACCCCAGCCCAGCAAGAGCTGTGTATCACACACCAGCATTTCACCCGAAGATTAAGTCTACCCACCTCCTTCTTTGTGGCACCCAGATTTTAAATGATCACCTTGGAGTTAGAATGTCTGCACTGGCCATGCTCGTCTGAAGCAGAAAACATCCACCATTCTAGATTATGCTCAAAGAATGTCACATATGATTCTTCAACTGGACCACATGGCCTAAGCTTCTGCTGTCATAGCTGCTGTCATAGGAGAGGCCATTGAGGAGGAACTAGAGTGTCTCTGAGGATGATATCCGGAAGGATCAGGGCAGCCAATGGAAAACTGGAAACATGCACTTTCCCCATAGATTTTTTTTTTTAATATAAAATTCCCAGTGTGTAAAATACCATTTTCCCTGCCCCTGGGATGGAAGAGGGAAGAGGCCTCAGGGATGCGCCATCTCTTCATGCTGAGCTGAGGTCAGATGCGATGAATTTCTATAACTGTTCATCTGTAGGGGGCGCCCTCACTCCCGCCGCAGGCTGGCATGGGTGCCCATGGCCGCCCTCGCTCTCTTCCTCCCCAGTTCCCACCTCATCCCGCCCCAACTCATCCACTGCAGAAGAGCAAAGATCTAGGGTGAGGGGGACATTCCAGAAGGCCCGATGAGGTGTTATCTAGCCAAGGGACTTCAGAGGGAAGCTGGGCCTCTCATTCACCTGGCAATGACATTTAGTGAAATGCAACTCACAGTCCATTTAAAGGAAGGCGGTGACCAATTATTCTCCATTTAAAGGGTATTGTCAATCTCCAGAGAGCTGAAATGGCATTTGGAAATTATCCTGGGAACTGCCACCTACACTGGCAGACAGAACCAATTCTCGGCCGACCTTTCCCCACCCTCTACAACCCCTTTAAAATTTAAAATCGTACTTTTCAAAACATAATGAGTAACAGCACAGTCCCACAATGTGTCTTATTACCCCAAGAGAGTCAGACAAAAAAACATCTAACATTTCTCTACTCCTTTTTAACATTATTACTTAAATCAAAGACACTGGAAAAAATTGACCAAAAAAAAAACACCCCAAAAGAAACATCATGCATAATTTGATAGCAATAGAAAGCAATGTCAATTAAAAAGAATATACTTTTTGCCATTTATACATCATCTTCTTTTCTAAGGGCATTAGGGCAGTTTGGAAAAGAATGTTTTAATTCCATTTTATATGAATTATCTAGAGTGGTCAACTTCAAGAGGTGGAAATTAATGGTGGTTACACTGAAGGGAGAGAATGGGGCATAATTATCTAATGAGTGCCCTTTTGGATGATGGAAAGTTCTAGAGATGGATGGAGGAGGGCAGTTACAGAGCAATACAATTGTATTAATGCTGCTGAATCACACACCTAAAAATGATTCAAACAGTAAAGTTTATGTTACATACACTTTACCATTATAAAAAAAAAAACCTGAAGAATCAATGACAGCAACCTTTACCATTTGTTCTAATTATACATGTCTATAAGTCCTGTTTGTCAACTGTGTTTTTGGAAATCTCTCAAATTGAAACAGTAAAAGAACATGAAACGATGAAAAAAATGAGGAATTCCATATATATGTATATATATATACACATACATATATGTACATGTATGGCTTTTATAGAAACCAGGATGAAAGAAATTAAGCTAAACAGAGCCCAAGGTCACACACAAAGCCACGGGTGTGAACCTGGCTCACCTAGTAATCTTCACCCTGCCCAACAACAAGAAACCCTGAGAGTCGGGACAAAGGCAGGAAGTCAACATTCCCTGTGATTCCAAGATCCACGTGGAAGCAGTGTCTAACTCCAGAGGATGGGCAAAGAAAACTGGAAGGAAATAGGCAGGAAGGTAGGAAGGAGAGGGAGGGTGGGAGGGAGAAAAGGAGAAGGTGAAGAAAGAGAGGGGGAGGGAAGCAGGAAAGGAAAGAAGGAAGGAAGGAAGAGGGAGGGAGTTAGGAAGGAAGGAAGGAGAGGAAGGGAGTTAGAAAGGAAGTATGGAGGAAGGGAGGAGGAAGGAAGGAGAAAGGAGGGAGGAAGGAGGAAGGAAGGAGGAAGGAAGGAAGGAGGAAGGGAGGATGAAGGAAGGGAGGAGGCAGGAAGGAGAAGGAGGAAGGAAGGGAGGAGGCAGGAAGGAGGAAGGAGGAAGGGAGGAGGAAGGAGAAAGGGAAGAGGAAGGAGGGAGGAAAGAGGAAGGGAGGAAGGAGGAAAGAGGGAGGAAAGAGGGAGGAAGGAAGGAGGAAGGAGGGAGGAAGGGAGGAGGAAGGAGGGAGTAAGGAAGAAGGAAGGAAGGAGGAAGGAGGGAGGAAGGAGGAAGGAAGGGAGGAGGAAGGAGGGAGGAAGGAAGAAGGAAGGGAGGAGGAAGGGGGGAGGGAGGAGGAAGGAGGGAGGAGGAAGGGAGGAGGAAGGAGGGAGGAGGAAGGAGGGAGGAAGGA
>NW_012267335.1:2324105-2353994 GCF_000151885.1 Dipodomys ordii | reverse complement strand
GGGGCCGGGGCAGGGGCAGGCCGGGCAGGGGCAGAGGTAGGCCGGGACAGGCAGGGGCAGGCCGGGACAGGCCAGGGCAGATGGGCAGGCCAGGCCGGGCTGGGGCAGGCAAGGGCAGGCCGAGCCGGGCAGAGGTAGGCCGGGTGGGCAAGGCAGGGGCTTCCCCACCCGCAGGCCGCCTTTCTGCCACCCTCCGCGGTTACGCAGTAGGCCGAGGGCTGGACGAACACGGTTCGAAGCCAGCCCAGGCAGGAGAAATCCATGAGACCCTTATCTCCAATGTACCACCCAAAGGGACCCAAGTACAAGTGTGGCTCCAAGTGATAAAAGCGCCAATCTGGGGCAGAAGGAGCTAAGGCACAGCACCAGGGCCCTCAGTACAAGCCCAGTCCCAGCACAAAACAAAAACATCATCATCATCATCATCATCATCATCATCATTTCTCCACAGGACAAAGGATCCCCAAGAGCACATAGCTAATGAGGTCAACCCTGCCAGCTAAGAGTCGTAAAGACTCAGGCTTGCACTGAAGACCCCAGTACTGCAGTGCTGCACTCCCAGGCCACCCCTTCACAGGGTGAGCTGGCATAATCACTCCTTAGAGGTCAAAGAGGAGACCTGTCAAGTTATTCTTCTCACAATAATGCTTTGCATAGACCCAATTATAGCCACCTAGAGAATTCGTTATGTTGTGCACACCATAATTTCAATTTTCCAAGTGCTGCTCTTAGATTAATTAAGAATGTAGAAGTTAAGGTCTCCAGGGAATTCCCATTTCCTAGATAGGGAAATGGAGATCCTTTCTCTCCTCTCCTGACACCTCCCACACCCTCCCCCCTCACACTAACCTTTCCCCTTAAAAAAAAAAATGGCTTGCAGGAAGAGAACAGAACAGGAGAAAAATCCACGGTCAAGGTAAAGCAAGTTTTCCAAATGCATCTACCTCAGGATGTCTGCACTGAGGACTGGAGACTTTGAAATCCAGCTCTAGTCCTGCCTGCCCACGATACCTGTAAAAATGGCAAGAAACTTCTTTTTTTTCTCCCCCTTCCTGTCACTACCAAATTTAGTGCTTGAGAAAGTGAGGAAATCATTGCACTAAGCCTGAGCCAAGCTTCAAACTGGCAGGTGCTCCTAAGCTTATAACTTCCCCAATTCATCTCTGCCAACGGGCTTCGGAGCTGACCCTGCTACTCTCTGCTATTTCAGGGCTGGCCCTCCCCAGAAGAGAAACTGCCAATTGGGTAGATTTGGGCCAAATGATTTGGAGAGTTGTGTGATCTGGACAGCAGAACCTAAGCGATGGAATTCCAAACCATACTGACCCTGCATTGTTCAGAGGTGACCCAAATGGGATTTGAACCCAGGTCCTCGGGAGGTTAGAAAAGGCTCATTTTTGGCCATCTATAATACCACCTGGCCCTCTGCGTGGGTTTCTTTCCCAAGACAGCAAGTTTTACTACAGCTGTTTATGTCTCCTGAATGCAATCCAAAAGCATTCTTCACCAGCCAAAACATACTTTTAAATAATGTTAAGTGACCAACAAAAGCAAAGAAATTAAAAGTTAATGGTGAGATCCTGTTGCTACAGCACCCCACTGTGGCTTTTTATAAAAAACAACAGAAGGAATTCTAGATCCCCCAAAACCCAAGTTCCTGTTCAGAAGTAAGTCGCCAGAAGCATTTCAATTCTGTTGTTAATGAAGTTCTGCCCATGAAAAGCCTTCCTCCCAGGCAGGGGGTAGGGATGGATACATACTCCTGTCCCTGGCCATTCTAGTACCCCCTTCCTGTGCTTTCCTGACCAAGATTTCACTAGGACTGGTTCTTTCACTTGCCACCAGCTTCTGACCCCTTGGGTGTCCCAAGTCACAGAGAGCTCCTGAGGGAGGGGAGGGGGGAGGGGTTGCCAAAGGTCTGCCCCAGGGCTAGGTGGTAAAAGGGGGCACAGGTCAGACAGCATCTATGTCCCTGCGTAAGGGGCAGAGCTCAGATTCCATTTCACAGGTGTCTTTACATCTATGGACAGCCAGAGACAAGCTCATCCATGGACAGAAAGCTCCAGAAGCTTCTGGAAGAAGGAAAAGGCCAGAGCAAGAGCCCAGATCCAAAATCAAAAAGTCTTATGTACAAGAATTTTATGTAGCTTCTTTTCCACCAGATCCTGGCCTTGTGTCTAATTATAACATAGGTGCAAATTGAAAGGAACAACAGTGTTTGGTTTTCTCTTGTACTTAGGATTTTATTTGAGCTACATCTTCCCAGCGGGACTATGTATCGCATGTGGCCTTTGAGCCAAGCATTTGGCTGTGTCCTCCGGGTATCCTCTGGTGGCAGTTTCTCCCCTTCTCTCCAGACAGAAGAGTACTTTCCTATGATCATTTTTAGTCCCTTTAGCCTAGGGCTTGCTTTAAAGTTCCTCTTCATCTGCTAAAGAGAAGAAATGCTTGCCTGAAGCATGCTCTTCTCAGGTCTTACTTATGCCTGGTCCCTCGCTACCAACACCAACAACAGCCATCAGACAACGTGACCTAATCAAGGCCATCTCTTCACAGCACTGAGATGCGTGGCTCATGGTATTTCAGAGCTTGGAGAAAATTTGGGAAGCATCTACCCTATACTCTTTGGGGGACTGGACAGGCAAGTCGGTGAGGGCCTTCTGAGGAGCCCTGATTCCAAAAATGGTGGATATAAGGAGAAGAACTCAACACCCAGTGTTCTTCCAGTTTCTTGACATCATCCATGGTCTTTATCTTAGCCATCCTACTCACCATTTCTGTTCAGTTCTAGCTTGTGAGTTTCATGAAATTCCTGTATGCTCACTCATCCAGGAAAGTTGTAAAAAGCTTAATGGAAATCTAAGATAACCCTGAGGAAGCTGGACGCACTTAGAAACTCCTTCTGTGGCTGGTCATAAAAACATTTGCACAATGCATTATAAAAGAAAGGCAGGCTTACCAAAAACTACCTACAGTGCCTAGCATCTGCAAGAGAGATAGTAAGACCCATGTTTGTTGAGCAAATAAAGTGGAATCTCTGTTTTCTTACACAAAACTGCACAATCAACATAGATTGTATGTCTGAAGAATAATGGTGATTCTTAGGTGATTGAGCGAGTGGTTAATTTTACGTTTTTAAAAATCAGTTTGTCTAAATTCTCAGTACTAGAAGATGTATCATAAAGAGGGGAACTTGAGCTGGACATGGGTGGTTTACACCTGAAATCCTAGCTCTTTGGAAGGCTGAGATCTGAGAACCACAGTTCAGATAAATTGGACAGATAAATTGGAAAGACCTTATCACCGACAAACCAGCAGAAAAGCCAGAAGTGGTGCTGTGGCTCAAGTAATAGAGCGCCAGCCTTAAGCAAGAAACTATCCATAGTCTGGAGTGAATGAAGCAGAGGTCATTTATGTTTAAGACAATAGCCACTACATTTCTGTGCACACTGTATTTATAAAACTTGGCCAAGTTCAATTATTCTTAATAAAATTGTGAATTCTTTAATTTTTTTTAAAGGGTCACAAAAGGTGAAGAGCACAGAATGGAAAGAAAGCACACCTTGGCTAAAATTACACTTGCATGAGGCCTTCTTACACTTCCTTATCAAAAGCTCGAGTCACAGCTCAACAGGTTAGGACATGGTGAGTTTGAATACAGTAGTGATTTCACACAACTGCTTTATTGTACTGGTTATTGATTTGTTCTGAAAGCATTTGAAGACCCCAGGACCCAGCGCGCCCTGGTAGCTCTCATCTGTAACAGTGTCCTGGCGATTCGCCGGTGTCATCAAGGAACCAACTCATCTCCCTGTAGTTTCAGGGTCAACAGTTCCTGCTATTGAAAACCCAGCCTTTTTTCCCCCCTTGGGTTTATAAATAGTTGTTTTAAGTGACCCTGAGCCGAAACCAAGCTTACAAGGTGTCAGGCTGGATGGAAGTTTTCTGCTCGCTGAAGCTTTAAATTCACCAGACCTGATTTCTAAACACAGTCACTAAAATAAGTTTTAAGTTTAAAGGCACGTCTTTTTAAGTCTCATCCTACTAATTTGCAGATTTCAAATAAGAGTTTTTTAAGCCATCACCACGTAGGCTCAGGAAAATTCAACCAACCAAAACCTAACTAGATGAATTCTAACAATAAGGGCATTCTGCTCCCAGGAGAAAAAGGCAAGTGATAGAAAACAACTTACATCGTGGATTTAATTTTATTTTTAATCTTCTAAGCCATTTCCAAACCTCAGTAGAGGCTCTGTCCGATCACACTTTTTAGAGCTACAATTGGGAACAGTGATTACTGATCTCTCTAAAAAGATTAGACAGCAAGATTTCAAACTAAGCAAATACCTTAATTATGTGCATATACCCTACTTATATCAAGGAAGGAGACCCTTGATACATAATGTCAACAGCTAAACAATATTGGAAGGTTATTAGTAAAACAGCATTATCATTATTATTAAAACATTCCATGAGAGTTAATTAGAATTAAATAATGGCCATGGAGCCTTCCTGTGTCCATTATTCTGGCACTGTTATCTAGCTTCTGTATTACCGGGTGTAGCCTTCCTCACAGACAATATTGGTCCTATTGAGCAGATGAGACAATTGAGAGTCTAAAGGTTAACTTGTTGAAGGTCACTTGGCTCTCAAGTTGGATAATAACATTTAAATTCAGGTCTGTCCAACTGAAAAGCTCCTGTTCTTCTGATCTCATCAATTCCCTCCTTGAAGTTGAGACAAAGTCAACATCAGTGAGGTGCCTACAATTTCATATTACTGCAGCCCCACCAAGATGTCACCTTGCAGCTCAATCTCCACAGCTACCCTGCAGGGCTCAGCTCCTGACTGTTTTTGATAGGACATTAAAAATTATGTACTATGGAAAAAACGATTGCTCAGTTTCAAGGAGGATCCTGGGTCCAGTCAGGACCAGTCTCTGAGCCTTCCATAGGTTTCAATAAAGTGAAATTTCAGGTGTCTCTCAAAGAAATGTTTTCACGTATCCTACCAGGCAACTCTGGGTGTTCCTCTGGAGAGGGGAGCAGCTGAAGTAGGGGGCAGGTGCCCAGGAAAGGGATCAGCACCAGGAGACTTGCCTCTGGCACTGAGGCCCAGCTGCTATTGCTGCATTGGGTTTTCCCTTCCTCTTGCTCTTTCAAACTCCCAGAAATGCATCGTCATTCAAGGCCAGCCAATGCAGTTGCTCCTCTTTAAGAAAGGATGTCTGTACACTACATTATCTTTGCCATTGAATACTGACAATCCTCTCTGCCTTTAAGTTCTAGGTTAAAAAGTGGACACAAGTATTTGTAAAGAAATCCCTCTCGACATCTTTCATTTGTGCCAAATTCTAACTTCACACTGAGCAGTCAGTGCACACTCTGCTACAGCGCCCCCTCTCGGCTGAGAAGCCGCCTGCGTGTGACTGTATGGGACCCCAAGGGTGCCTGTTCTTCCCCGGGTCCCGTGGGAGCTGGCTTACCTTCATGTGGGATTTGAGATTGTCCTTGCGAGCACACCGGAATGGGCAGAGCGGGCACTGATGACTTTTTAAACCTGTGTGAATCACCATGTGCCGCTTCCAGTAACTCTTCCTTTTAATAACCAAACCACATATTGGACACTGGAAAGGCTTCCCGCTTTCTTCTTCTGAGGCTTGGAAGAAGGAGGAGGAAAAAAAAAAAGAACATTAAGACAAACACAAAGGCACTCATACACACATGCGGCTAAGTAAAAATGATCTGGGATTCTTTCCTTGGCAATTCCAAGACTGCATCATGGAGAGGTCTTATGACTGCTTTTCTTCAAGTAGAAACCCACAGTTCTCTAGTCACTTCATTGGGGTTCCATGTGCCCAACTCTGATCAGCCTGCCTGTGCCAGTCTTATTTCCACTTAGGAGAGCAGCTCTCAGAGGAAGTGTTCCTGGCTCGGCCTGGCCCATAGCACCAAAGCCAACGCCTGCAGGCAATGGAGCCTAAAGTCAGAGGCATGATTTCCTTGAGAGAAACCAACAGGCCTGAGTCTCTCTGAATTCTTGTTTTTGGAAAGGAGCGAGAAATAAAGACAGGGAAAAACATATTGCTCCACACAGAAAACTCAACAGCCATCACACACCTCATATGCAGAACTCTGATGGAGACGCATTTCAGGATTCCCTCATATGCAGAACTCTGATGGAGATGCATTTCAGGATTCCTATTGTTTAGCTGAAGCTTGTGCAGATAGGTGCTGCTGCCCATTCAACCACCAGGGTTTTAATCATTTCTGTTCGTCCCTGGAGTTGTCACTAACAAGGTGTGCTGTCAGCTCTGCTCTGGGTCTGTGTGTCCACCTTCTACTTTGGGAAGAGACATGCTAGAACACCATTGCAGCCTTCATTATTCAGGGAGGCAAACACAGGGATTGCTTTCTCCAGGTAAAGCTAAGATCATGGTCTCACACACCATCCCAAAGGGCGCTGTTTCTGTAATCACACTACATTGCTAAATTTCAGGTCTATCAACCTGTATGAGTCAGCGACACAAGAACCTCTGCAGCCTGGAGATACAGGGGGAAGAGAAGAGCTGGCGAAGGCTCAGACATTCCTTTCTTCATCATGAAGAATCAGAAATTGTTCCAAACCCATTCAACAAAATGAAATAAATGCAGCTCATTTAACATGAGCTAGATCTACAAATGTTGATATGGGAATCTGTCCAAGATATTAGAGTTACAGGATAAACAAGATATAAAACCATATGTCCAGGGTGATGCTACGTCTGTTTTATAAAAACAAACAAAAAGAAAGGACATCAACTGATGCTAAAACTCTTAAGTGAAAGGTGGACATGGAAGTTTACAAAGGACGGGTCAAGCTGATAGCACCTAAGACAATGGACGAATGGTTGCGAAGACGCAAGGCGTGCTGGGCACTAGCAGCTCACTCCTGCAATCTTAGCTACTAATGAGGCTGAAATCTGAGGATACTGGTTTGAAGCCAGCATAGGCAGAAAAGTCCATGAGACTCTTACTTCCAATTAACCAGCAAAAAGTCAGAAGTGGAAGTATAGCTTAAGGGGTAGAGCACCAGCTTTGAGTGAAAAAGCTAAGGGACAGTGCTCAGGCTCTGATTTCAAGCCCCAATATTGGCATATGCGCGCACACACACACACACATGGAAAGGCATTATGTGTATTCTGATATACCACCCATGACATATCTTTATGAAAAATTTAATCCTCATACTAACTAGCAGTTCATCTGAAGCACAAGTAACAACAACAAAAAGTTAAACACACCAAGGGAATGGATTCATGAATTCAGCCAAATCTAGAGCATGAAAATTCCTCAGGACAAAAAAATCCATTTCTTCAATACACACAATGGCATTTAAAGAGAGAAAGGAAGGGCTGGGAATGTGGCTTAGTGGTAGAGTGCTTGCCTAGCATGCATGAAACCCTGGGTTTGATTTCTCAGTATCACAGACACAGAAAAAGCTGGAAATGGTGCTGTGGCTCAAGTAGTAGGGTGTTAGCCTTGAGCAAAAGAAGCTCAGAGACAGTGTTCAGGCCCTGAGTTCAAGCCCAGGACTGGCAAAGAAGAAAAGGTGTGTGGGGGGGATTATGCATCTTTTTAAGACATAAGAGAAATATAAAACAAAAGTAAGGTATGGTTATTTGGATCCTTTTAAAACAAAATCCTGGTCAAAGAAACTTCTGGCCAGGCACCAGCAGCTCACAAGGCTGAGCTAGCTACTCAGGAGGCTGAGATCTGAGGATCACAGTACAAAACCAGCCTGATGATTCTTATCTCCAATAAACCACCAGAAAACTGGAAGTGGCACTGTGGCTCAAGTGGTAGAGCTTTGAGCTGAAAAGCTCAAGGACAGCGCCCAGGCCCAGAGTTCAAGCCCCACAACTGACAAAAGAAAGAAAAAGAGAAACTTTTGAAATCTTTGAGGAAATCCTAGCCCCAGGCTAGTATACCTTAATCTCAGATAACTATTGTCGGTCCAATTAGTAGTACAATTGCAGTTATTTTAGTCAAAGTCATTCTCTGTTAGAGATAGAAGAATATTGGAAGTATTTGAAATACTTTAGAAAAAGGCAAACAAATTCCATTTGCATGAAGAGTTTCTGCAAGGACACTGTGAGCTACAGGGAGAGCATGAAGTAGCAGGTGTACTTGAACTTGGGGCCTCTAATTCTCACTTGACTTTTTCCACTGCTGGAAGCTGCCAACACCAAACCTAAGCCACACCTCCAAGTCTGGCTTTTTGCTAGTAAATTAGAGATATGAGTCCCACAAGTCTCTTCCTTGTCTGGCTTCAAGCCATGATCCTCTGATCTCAGCCTCCCGAGTCACTAGGATTACAGGCATGAACCACCTGCTCCCAGCTTTCAATCATTTTTATTAACCCCAGGCACACAGCTTCCATGCTGTCTGATTTTTGTTGACTGCCTTTACTGATCTGCCCGTATTCCCACCCCAGTTTCGCCTCTCATTTTCTGTCTTTCACTGCTGTTTCCTCCACCCTGCCATCTTGGTCACAAAGCCCTTCGTGTTGAGCAACAGACAGAGTAAGGACTGAATCAGGCCTCTAGGTAAGATTACTGTCGAACACTAGGGAGGGGAAAGAGGTAATGAAGTCCTGCTTTGAAGGGTAAGAACATCAAAGTAATAAGAAAGAGACACAGATGGGCTGCCACGGAGCCCTCGTTTGGGGAACCGTTTGTCACTATTGAGACCTCAAGCTGCCCAGTTGTACAGAACTATCTGGGAGAGGAAAGGAAAACTGAGGAGTCTTCTACTGGCCAGTGAGTTCATGGCACACCAGAGGAAGGCAATAAGAAGGCATTAACTGGAAAAAATGAGCATTGCCAGATTGTAGATTTCACGAGCACCTGCCTTGCTTAATGTGACCAGTGTGTCCTTACCCTGTTCTTTGAAACCTCCCAGTACCCCCTTAAACCACCACTTCAGAGGTTTCTGCAGTAAACTCAGTGTTATTAGTATTTCCTACAAATCCATTTCCTTTTAGAGCAATGCTTTCTCAGTTTTAATTGACATACCCAGTCATATATAAATTAGACTGGATTGACTGGGAAATATTAGAATACTCACAATGAGTAGAAACTATTTGCAAGAAATGTGGTCAAAGAGCTATATTTGTATAACTAGTTAGATTTTTTTAAATTGTTGATAGCAGGAAAAAAACAAAATGATGAAGGTCACCAGAATGCAATGACTGATTTTCAGATTGGACCAGTAATTTCTCCCCCAGTACCATTTGCATTCTCATTTATTTGAAAAAGAAACTACATATTTTAGTAAGACCCACCCCATATGTGTACAAAGTTAGTTCCATACTGGAGGGCGGGGGGGAGGGGGAATGCATTCTATTTTGTATGCTGAACTATTTTCAGGGTACCGACAGCTGTAAATTTCACTCAAATTTAGAGTCCAGAGAAATATGGCTGCCTCCTCTGAATGAGCCATGCGTTCTTGAAGCAACAGGTTCTGAAATGCTCATAATTTTACCTAGTTTACAACTGCCTGGTAAACAACCTTCCCCCAATATATCACCAGCTGGTTGATATCAGAGCAAACAAAACTAATTCCACCAAATGCTAATAGACTCAGTGGGATAGAGAGCTGCTAATTTGCTCCACTGGAGAAAACACGTTCTCTTTATAGGCAATAATATTATTGGAATAAGAGGTAATGAATGCATATAAAACGGCTGTCACATAGTAAATGGAAGCTCTTGGTAGTGATAGTTGTAATAAGAGGAGTAACAATAAACTCTAGGCACACTGTCCACAGCAGACAGCCCACCATCAGCGCAGACGCAAAGTCCATTAACTGCCATGAGGGTTACCACACCATGTGCTCCAGGGGCAGCCAGCGTGGGAGCTGGTCACTGGAAATAAAGGCACAGGAGTCTATGGGGCTTCTCAGAGAGGTTCCTGCTTGGCCTCCATGAACTTCCTGTGGCCCAAACTCAGCTAGGTATAGAAAAAAGAGAGATGGAAATGATGGGAGCATCCTAGACTGTACCAAGTTCAGCAGCATCTGATCTGGAAGTAGTATGTGCTGGGCTGGAATGAGATTAAATGAAAAAAGGGCTGGGCCAAGGGAAGAGAAAAGTGAAATGAGTGCTGGAAATGAAAGGAAAAGGTGGAGCAGGCTGCCAGAAACCCCAGTGGAGCTGCATCAGCCCCCAGAGTACGCCTCTCACATTATCCCCCCCCAACCGCCACCCCCCTCCTGTGCAAGCCTCCCACCAGCACTCCAGTACATGTCCTGAATGAAAGGATGGAGAATCAGCTAGATGAGCATGCACTTACACCTCAGTTATCTCCAAAAATGAACCCGGGCAGCTTATATTAAAAATACATCCGAAATAAAGTGCGATAATATGTGTCAAACTATTGGAATGGACAAGCCCTGCCCAACGCAAACCATGTTCTGTGAGGCTTTATAGCCACCGAAAAACTGGGAGGAAAATGATGTTTGCCATTTTTGAAAATTATGTTTCTACAAATAAGAGTCCAATCATAAGCAGTGAGTAAATGCAAGGAATTGTTAGCACAGGAGGAAATCCTTGCAATAATCCCAAACCAGCTCAGTTAATAGATGAGGAAAACGAATGGTGAGGGCGTGCTCCAATTAATGATGTCCTGCTAATTGGTGGCAAGGGCTAGGGTTATAGCCCATCTCTTAATTTCGACTTTAGTGTCCTACCATTTTTGTCTACACATGAATTCGCAAAGCAACAAAAGCCAAGCTTCACTGGGCTAATTAAAACACACACACACACACACACACACACACACACACACACACACACACACTATGGAAGGTTTCAATAGCTCAAACAAATAGAAACAAGTAGAATTTTCCCAGAGGCTTTGAAATATGAAATTCTCTCACTTGATCCTTCATGGCAATCTGCAGAAAGCCAAGAGGCTTTGCAAGTGGGTAGATGTGCAGCAAGCACATCCTACCGCACACACATAGATGTTATTCAAAACACCAGGCGACACAGGCTGAGCATTGTCCGTCACCACCATCTCCACTTCACACCTCCACCTCCACTTGTTTGTCTGTGTCTCTACAGGACGACAACACATTGCCTTTCCAAGTCTTCCCATGGAGTTTCAAATCTTTGAATGGAATTTCCTGGACCTGCCCCTCAAGGCCATTTCAGACCAATAGGTCTCAATGGGCTGATCTTTTCGTTACTGATTTGGATGTTCCCCATGTATATTTTTAACCCAAGAGAGAAGCTTGCTGTATCGACAGCTAGAGTAAGTTGAAAGCACTCAGAAAAATGCAAGTGAGAACAGCAACAGATGGTTCTACATCTTGGTTGAAAAGTGACTTTGCTAAACAAATGCAATGCGTGCAGCCCTTCTCAGATGAAGGCCATAATAACCATGGATCTAATGGGAGTACCAGGAGGTCATCGCCATCTCTGGACTTTGTATGCCTTTTGCAAGAATTTTAATAACATCCCATAAATACAAAAGGAAAGAGCAGCCAGAAAACCTTGCTATATTGACCTGGCACTGTCTTAGCGCTCAGCTGTGTGAGACAGGGTTGTTTCTAAGTGTATTTAAATTTCATTCCATAAGCTTAAGATGCTTTGGAGAGACCCTCTCTCTGAAATCCTCTCCGTTATTTCTTTTCACCAGGAGCCTGGCATCCTCAGACTCTTGCTGGCCTTCTAACAAGAAACTTTGTCTTGAAAATAAAAACCATTTATTTTATTCTTAGCTGCCATAGAACAGTAGCTTCAAAGAGAATTGAGTCAATGTGTGACATTTATCTTTATAGCAAACAGACATCATCCTCCCTCTGTCGGGTCCCCTTTCAGAGGAGCAGTGTGGCATGTGCTGGGGCGCAGGTCACATGAAAGCAGCCTCCTCCTCTGGTGTCACGTCTCCCTGGCAGGGCGGAAAGGCTATCGAGTGCTGGACTCTTAAGGAATTAAATACACCATGACCTGGCCACCGCAGAATCCTGCTTAGAAAAGAAGAAGAAGGCCAGACCTAAAAGACACTATTTTTTTTCATAGGATAGATTTCCCTTGACCTAAAGAAGGTCAAAGCAATGCTGGTGTCTGAATTACCCAAGAGAAGACCAACTTCGCCAGCCCAGAGTTCTTCGGAACTTCAAAACCAACTTTACATGCCCTTTTATTGGGGCAACACTCTGAGATACAGCTCTCTCTCTCTCTCTCTCTCTCTCTCTCTCTCTCTCTCTCTCTTTCAATGCAAACACTGCTTTACAAGATGGTGAGTGATTTATTTTTGTATCTCTGCTTCTGGAGGGGAGGGGATACAATTTACTTACTGAAATCATTAGGCAATAGAACTTTTTTTGCTTCTGTTGTGAAAATCCAGTCTACCTATTTTGAATCAAATTAAGATTTCTTTCTAAGGCAATAAGAATAAGAAAAATAAAATGAGGAGAAAGGTTGAACAAGAACATGGGTGGCAGCCACATTTCGAGAATGTTTTTTGGGGGAAGCCAAGTCACACCTGAATCCCATCCAGAGAGCCCTGAAACGTAGTAGGATATACAAGGGAGTCAGGTGAGAGAGAAGACTGCAGAACACTCATTTCCTTTAAATCCTCAGAGCACAAAATCAGTGCTATGGCTCTATGATATTGAACACAATTCTGACATAAGACAGAACTGTTTCACCAAGCCTGGATGATAGGCAGAGGCGTGTGAAATATGGGGAGGTGGCATTCCAGAAAAGTCCATCTGCAAGGGGTCCGAAAGACCAAATCTAACAAGTTCCTGATTTCAACTGGAACTTCTTCCAGCATTTCACTGATGAATAAATATATCGAGTGTTTCAGCAAGAGATAAATTCAGAAAAAAAGTGGGGGGAACCCCACAATTTCTTATAGATCTCTTTACATTAAATTCTGCTGAGAAGCCATGGAGATGTTGGCATGGGTGGAGTGTATTCAAGCAAAGAGAGAGATAGAGAAAGCGAGGGAGGGAAAGAAGGAAGGAAGGAAAGGAGGAAGGATGGAAGGAAGGAAGGAATACATCTCTTCCTCCCTTCCTCCATAGTACTCATCCTTCAACAAAACAAGCAAAAGATTGAGCTATACTGGAAGCCCAGGACCTCTTTCTCATTCTACTGCATCTAATCATTTGGGGGGAAAATTACGTTTTGCAGGTTATACCCAAGACCTCTTTAAGATGGCATAACCACTGCCATGTGTCTTCGAGAGACAGTTGTATCTGTCACTTCTGTCCAGACCCTAGTCAGTTTATTAAGTTGGTTTAAGCTTTTTCTCAAGTAACTGGTGTCCAGATGAATTCCCACTGCACCAAATAAGCAGGAGCAGACAATATGCATGAAATTACATGTTACATACAGAATAGTCATCCCTCTCTTTGCTCTTAAATCTAAACAAAATGTAAGTCAGGATTAATTTATTCCATTGCAAAATTACCCAGTTCCCCTTGTTCTTTCTGCTTCCTAATTTTAGCCATTTCACTATTTCACTGGATGGCAGGTGAGAATTGTTGGAGAAATGGAACTCAGAATTGATAAGCACTTCAGGATTTTAGAAATGGACACTTCACCAACTCAGCAGCAAATGGTTTGCATGACTTGAAAGTCACCAGAGTGCCAGGTACCCATTTTCCTAGTTCCATTCTGCTATTTATACAAGTTTTAAGGTAATGATAATAAGGCAATGCAGCTCACTCAGCAACTGGAATGGCAATTTGTCATAAATACACCAAAGTGAGGTTGGCTGTGACCATTCGGTCAAGTATTTGCCATTCCAAGCACTCTGGCACAGATCATGGAAAGCTGGCAGGGTGTTTCCAACGGCAGTGTTTTATATCGCTAAGAGGATTCACAGCCCACTTCCTGTTCCCGTCTGACAGTTATCTTCCTCCTGCCTCCATCCCCAGGAACATGTATTTTTCATGTGCATGGTTTCAAATACAACCTGCACCCAAAGTGAGACTTCCAACATGAGAACTCAAGACACTAAAGTACGCCCCGAGATGATCAACTCTGAGTATCAAAAGTGTGACACGGGGCTTTCTCCTTCAGAAAGACCAACGCCCCTAAAAAATATTAACAAGCTCACCGTTCAAATTGCCCACACACTCATTCCTTTACAACCCAACTAGAGTCAAATAAAATAAAGCACCTGCAAGAAATGCTCGGATTATTTTTGCTTGGCACGTTTTTTTTTTTTCCCCCCAGAGTTCTTCTATGACAAGAAATTACAGTCAAATAAGATCAGTGGGGGAAAAAAGGCTTAAATTCTACAAAAAGAAAAAAAAAGAGTAATAAAACTGCTAACATGAAAGTATACGCGGTGATGAATTAGGGCAGGGTAGTTACTGATTATACAAAAGTCTATGTGGCAGAGGCAGTCCCCCCTTCCCCCCAGGCCACCCTTTCAAAAAGCAGTGTGTGTTTTTCTCTCTATGTTCAGTGACGCCTTGCCCTTCAGAGCAAAGATGCTTTGATCTTCTCCCATTAAATATATCTAGTGTGGACCTCGCCTGAACTTGGTAAGGAAAAAGAAAAAAAAAGAAAAAACCCCACCAACATTGGTATGAAAGGGAGGGAGTCCTGTCGATTGCTAAGATTATTCATTACTTTTCAAACACGAGGCTGTTTGTGAAGCCTTTGTGTAACATACACATGAAAGACTGTGACTCTGCCCGCTTCTGTTTGTGGGTGCTGGCTTTTCTCTCTCTCTCTCTTTTTTTCCTATTCTCCTTTCTGCTCCAAAGGGGAACCCGACTGGACAAGGAAGGCACCTAAGACAGAGCAGCCGACAGTCAAGAAGACGACTGGACAGAGGGATGGCATACCTGAATTGGAAGGCTTGGAGACTCTTCCTTTAGGAACTGGAAGTAACAGCAATTCCAGGGACTGCGTCGCGGGCGGCGGGGGTGGGGGCGGTGGCGGGGGGCTGACTTTCTCTGGCTTCTTCTCAGAAGGCGGTGGCGGCAGAGAATCGTCAGGCAACAAGGAGGACTTCTCGGCCAGGAGGGTGCCAGCGGCCCTGGCGGCCACCTCTTTCAGGAGGGCGGCCGAGGAGGTCATCGAAGCCAGCGAAAGGAAAGAGCTGGCCGGAGGAGGATGCTCCTGACCAGGAGTCAAACTTCTCTCGCTGACCTTCTTGGATAACGCTGCCAAGGTGGAACTGGCAGATTGGGAGCTAAAGGGGGAGGAAAAGGACTCGAATCGCACGGTGTCCTCCGTCCTGGAGAGCGACTTGTCCTGCAGAACGGCGTTGGCTGCGGCTTTCAGCTTGAGGATGGCCGAGTCTGGGGACAGGCCGCAGGCGGTGGTTGACGTGGACAACCACTTACCTTGATTCCAGAGAAAACGGCTACTTGGAGTGTATTGGTCGTTCTGGTCCTGCTTCTCGGCCAGCTTCCTGGCCAGGACACTGAGCTGCTGGGCATGATGAGAGGGCGAGGAGAAGGACAGGTTGGAGCCCGCGTTCACGGGCGACTCCACTCTGCCATTGGCCGGGACTGTGGCATCCAGTTTGAGAGAACCAGCCTCGAGCAGCCGCCTCAAGTTGCTGCTCAGAGGTTTGTTGGAGCCCGGGGGCTCATCGTCACACAAAGAAGACACTCCGGGGGACAGGTGGTCTTGGCAGGGCAGCGAGTCTCGCAGGACCTCCCCGTCCAGGGCCACCAGCTCCAGCGTGTGGCTCCTGGGGGTGGCGCTCCCCAGGGAGGTGTCTGGGGACGTGGACTGCTCTTGGATCGGGTCCTCCAGGCACAGCTTATAGTTCTCCTGGACTTCGCCATAGGAGGCTTCTGACGGCGTCTCTGATGAGTTTCCATACCAGGCTTCGCCTTCGCTGAGCTCCGCCTCGGCCTCGTCCTGCCTACTAACATCTGGGGAAGTAAGGAGAGCAGGTTTAGTGCAGGCATGGGACATTCAAATGAGGCTCCCCCTCGGGCCAACCACCCTCCAGCAGCCGGCTGGCCCCGCAGAGGGCATGTGACCATCAAAGGTAAGCCCCCTGAGGGAACAGAGGCCCACAGTCACTCAGCTGCTTCCAACCCCGTTTCCTCCAACACAACATCAATTATTTTGTGCCTGTGAGCCACTTACTGGGGCTTGAACTCAGGGCCTGGGCACACTGTCCCTTAGCTTTTTTTTTGCTCAAGACTGGCAATCTACTGCTTAAGCCGCAGCTCCACTTCTGGCATTTTTTGTGGTGGTTAATTGGAGATGAGAGTCTCATGGACTTTTCTGCCTTGGCTGGCTTCAAGCCTCAGTCCTCAGTAGATCTCAGCCTCCTGGGTAGGTAGGATTACAGGCAAGAGCCACCAGCACTTGCCTTAAGATGCTATTATTTTTTTTTAAAAGCTAATAGTAAAGGGATGGGAGGGGAAAATTGGGAGAGAGCAAAGGAAGGGGTAACATTGTCCAAAAGAAATGTACTCATTACCTGACTTATAAAACTGCAACCTCTCTGTACATCATCTTTATGATAACAATAAAAAAGAAAACAATAATAAAATGAAAAGCAAATTCAGATATGTGAACAATCTCTGCCTAACTCATTTCACAAGTTGTTCTGAAGCACAGATCCTAATAGTCACGTGACCAGGTCGAGTACTGCAGACAGTCCAATCGCACCAGCCAATACTCTTTGTATTACTGACTTCTTGCCATGGTCATCTCTCCCATGTCATGCATGCTACTTGTGAGTCTGATTCCGACATGCTTGCTACAGTAATTAGGAATTGTTCCTTCCCCTCCCCCCTGCTAAAAGCCCATTAATTTCTCAATCAGCCCCTCCCCATCTCACTGTCCCAAGCACCAGTCAGGTGGGTCTCTGCAGTTCCAGGCTCACTCCTGAGCTCTGCCATTTTTCTACCTTAGCTCATGACACTCTCTCTAAATGTCTTTTCTCAGAGAAGCTGGCTGTCCACACTCGTCCTTCTGAACCCAGCTCCATGGTTTCTTCCTTACATTTCTCCTCAGAATTCTCAGTCTGAATGACTCTCCTCTTCCTACTTGTTCATTCACTCATTTAAGAAATAATTATAAGCTGGGCACTAGTGGCTTTCGTCTGCAATCCTAGCTGTTCAGAAGGCAAAGATCAGGACAACGGTAGTTCAGGGCCAGCCTCCTTCCTACCACCAATAAGAAGCTGGATGGTGGTATATGCCTGACACTCCAGCTGCACAAAAATAGGAGGATCCCCACCCAGGTAGAAATATGAAACCCTATCTGAAAATCACTAAAGCAAAAAAAGGGCTGGAGACATGGCCCAAGTGGGAAAGCACCTGCCTGCCCAGGTACAACTTTTTTTTTTTTAATGTGAATAGGACAGTCAGGGTGGACGTCAACAAGGTGGTGGTAACATGTGAGCAAAGACGTGGAAGGTGAGACCGGTCCGCTCTGCAGAGTTCCACAAGAAAGAATCATGGTGTCCACAATGTCAGCAGAAGCCTCGCTCATGTGCCTGTGGCCCAGCAAGGAAGCCTGTGGTAAAGAGCAGTGGGAGAGGAGGCCAGAGAGGGTTCAGGCATGTGTGGGGGCCATGTATGAAAGGTATGTCCATCGGATCAGCAGGACTCAGTACACTACTGACATCGTGCACAGCAGGAACAACATGACAGGATTTCTCTGGTCAAAGGCTTGTTCTGGTGACTGTGTAAGACCCACGGTGCAGGTGTAGGGCACCGGGACACGCGGGAGGCTGGAATCCAGGTGAGGAACAGTGAGCCCCTTGCTCAGGTAACTGCAGGTGGGGAGAAGTAGCCAGGGTCTATGCATATTTTCTTTGGATTGGTTTTGTAGCACTCTAAGGGATCTATTATTGCCTTCTCTTCCAAAATGGCGGTCTTTCTTTGAAGGTCAGGATTGGGCCCAAGCGCTGTCCCTGAGCCTTTTCGCTCAAGGCTAGCACTCTATCACTTTGAGCCACAGCACCACTTTCGGTTTTCTGGTGGTTAATTGGAGGTAACAACTTCCCAGGCTTTCCTACCAGGGCTGGCTCTGAACCACAATCCTCAGATCTCAGCCTCCTGAGTAGCAAGGGTGACAGGCGTAAGCCACTAGTGCCCGGCTAGGATTGGGTTTTATTATTACCACACACCCCACACACTGGGCCTGGCACACTGCGTGGTCACTCACAGAGCTCAATAAACGTTTAGGGATGAAGCAAAGTTCTCACCAGTACTAAGTTCAGTCCCCATCACAGGCAGTTCCCTTTTCAGACCCAAACTAGCTAACAACTAGCAATGCATGAACTCTAAGCTAATACATTGATCTCCCCATGCTATTTAGAGACGAAATGTCACAAATGACAAATTCTCTTTCATGAAGCTAAAGTTCTGCAACTCCTTCCTGAGATTCTTTATTAAGTTATCAAGAAAATGTAAAATATCAAATGGAATTTGCTGGGGGGAAAAAAAGGCAGATAAAATTGAATTTTCTCTGTTAAAAACAGTCTGGTTCCTTGTGATTTGCCACATTTCCTTCTAGCCATGTTGATTTGAACATTTTTCATCTCTCCTGAAGTCCGTGGTGACCTGAACTCTTCATCTCCCTGATGGCTTCTCGAAGGAATGCTTTTTACCAAACACCAAGCAGTCAACATCAATTTCAACAATAGGGCTAATTTTGTGTTTCTTTAGCAAACCACCTTTCCTGATTTCAGATTAAATACCTTATCCTTCAAGAGAATCACGTGATACATCTACTATAAATAGTTTTTAAGAAGTTAAAGATTTAAAAATCACTACGGTAAGAATTAGTTCTTTTCTTTGGTCTTTATTGACATTCATTAAATGAACAAATGGGAAAATATATACTTCAAACTTAAATACTTTTAGATTACATTTTTGTCATACTAGAGTGTTTAGGTAAGTTTGGTCCTAAGGACCACATACAGTGGCTCATTCCTGTAACACAAGCTATGAGGAAGATGGAAATCAGGAAGATTTAAGTTTGAGGCTAGCCCAGGGTCAAGGTTAGTGGGGTCCCATTATGGTCAATAAGCCAGGCATGGTGGCATGTACCTGTCACTGCAGATACCCAAGAGGCATAGGGAGGGAACTGTGGTGGTCTGGGCAAAAATGTGAGACCCTGAAAAAAATAAATAAATAAACTGGAGAAGAAATAAAAAAGGCTGTCCTTCACTAATGAAATTGGGTTAACTAGCAAGGAACATAAAACCAAGAGTCTGAGAACTAGAGTTATAAGGAGATGTCCAATCTCATCATTTTACCGAGACTATTAGACATGCTAAGTTGTTGGTTCAATCAACACCACACAGCCACTTTGTGCTGGGACCAGAACCAAGAAGCCCAAATCCCCCAACACCCAGCCCAGGGCTTCTCCAACAAGCCGGCACAAAGTACTGAGTCCTGGGATGACCACTTCTGGGGAACTCTGGCCTGCCCTCTGCCCCCATCCTGTTATCCTTCCACCAGCTCAAATCAGAAACCAGCAACAGATCTACGCGGAGAGAAACCATTAAGAGTTTGGGGAAACCCGGATTCTTACATTCTAACCTCACAACTCCCTTTCTTTTTCTTTGAAGGAATTAGAGGTTGATTCAACTGCCTAAAGAAGTTAGCACATCTATTGGCAAAGTCCAAGCCTGCATCCTAAAGCTAAGTAAGTTGTCAGATCACACTCTATTTCTATCAAGCAGTGATGAACGCTGCAAACATTCCTGAATGACCTAATCTCTACGTTTATCTTCAGTACAGGGGATCAAACCCAGGACTTTATCTGTGCTAGGCAAAGTGCTCTACCACTGGGCAACATCCCCAACCCTGGGCTTTTTGAGGTGGGGGTCTTACTATATACTTCAGGTTCACTTGGAACTCCTACTTCTGCCTCCTGAGTGCTGGGATTGTAGGTGTGTACAACCAGGCCTGGCTTAATAGTTACACCAAGTACAACTTTTCCAACGCTGTTCAAACACAAACCCCAAACAAACGAGCAAAGAATTGTTAGAGCAGTTTATGTTCTCTAAAATATCTTTGTGTTTCTTAACCATTCATTCCTCCATCCTTTACACCACACACACACACACATACACACAGTCACTGAAACAGTCATACCACTGGACAGTCAGAAAGTGTGGATAGAATAAGAATGTTTTCTAAACTCATAATACTTTATCAGTCACTTTTCCAAGCTGCTGCTTCTGAAATGGACGCTTTTCAAATTATAAGCCACTGAAAAATCTTAACAGGAGACCTCAAAAGAGCAAGGACAGGAATTCAAGGGGTGACATCTCTTAAATGATTTGGACATTACCTGAGGTCAAATCCAAGGTTCAGGAGACTTTCAGAGAGATGAATGTAAGGGAAGGGAGGAGATGAAGAGGTAAGAGAAAACCAGACAAGGCTCAGACAAATATGTATTCAGCTCACCAAACTGTAGGGGTCTCGGCTGCAAAAAAAATCTTTCATTCACGAATTGACTGTGTCTGCTGCTCCACGACTCTGGATTTTCCCAGTCAGTGTCATGGGGGAGGGGGGGTCCTGGCGGGGGCTGCACTGGCCCAGCTTTCCCCACATTCCCACCCCACAGCAGCCACAGGGCAGCCAGTGCCCTATACGGGGAGGGGGGAGGGAGGGCAGGGGGTGCGGGTGTCCGCCAGGCTCTCCTGCAGCCCCAGGAGCTAGAGGTCAGGCAGGCCTTGTCTTCTGCCTCTCTTTCAGAACCTGAGAAATCCCAGCAGCAAGACACCTCTATTTTCTTGTCTATCAACCAACACAGAAGCCATAGGAGGAGCTCTGGGAAGCAGAGAGAGGTCCTGGAAAAGCTTCCCCGGGATTTCACAGCTTTCTTATCCAAGACATCCTGGGGACACCTCTAAATGGCCAATGTAAATAACTCCTAGTAAATAGGTTATTTTTAACCTCCAAAAAAAAAAAAAGCTATTTCCATTGCTAAGCTTACAGCAACCTCTGTCTCCAACTGTCAGGTCTGCACAGTTTCTTGTCAATTTTACAAACTCTGTGTGTGTGTGTGTGTGTGTGTGTGTGTGTGTGTGTGTTTCTTTTTATAAAAAAATTAGAAACTCATAGAATTAAGAATAAAAACAGTGCAACTACAGAATGAAAATTCACTGAATAAATAAAGGAGAATACTTCTCCTTTGGGGGAAAGAAAACAAAACTCCACTACCTAATACATTTATTTACAATTCAGGTCCCCCACTGGATACCCACAATGCTTGCTGTGTTCTCCAGCAGAATGGCTCTCCAACTCGCATCCTTCTCTCAGTTGGATAGCTTTAATCAGGTGCATTTAATTGGTCCAATATGCAACTTGAAACATTCTCATTCAGAAAGACAGGGCAGACAGAGAAGCGATGTATGTAGGGAAGACTTAGGTTGGAAGCAAGTATAGATGGAAATCTAGAAGTTCATGTCGCCATCTACACCCATACCATTCCCATCTGTGGTCCATGGAAATCTAGCCAACGGTTTCAGAGAGAGCAGGACTCAATCTTTCCCAACTCTGGAGTGGGTTGACTCTTGGCCAACAGTCAATAAATAGTTCCAACACCTCTACAGGTGTGGTACCTACCGCCTAACCTGGTTCATTTTAATCTAAGAATCTTCCAAGTCGTTCCTTCCATCCTAGCCTCTACAGCTAAATATTTAGAGCTGTCTTTCAAGGCTACACATTTGTAGCAGCATTAATTAGCCCTTTAATATCTGCTATGAACCACACAAACAGCTTTTACTTATACCCTTCAATAGAAGTTGAAGAATCTGTGTACAAAAGTCACCAGGCAGAAGCTGGGAAGGTGGCTCAGTGGTAGAGCGCTTGCCTTGCATGCCTGAGGCCCTGGGTTCGATTCCTCAGCACCACATAAGCAAAAAGAAAAAAGCCAGAAGTGATGCTGTGGCTCAAGTGGTAGAGCGCTAGCCTTGAGCTGAAGAGCTGAGGGACAGCGCCCAGGCCCAGAGTTCAGGCCCCACAACCGGACCCCAAAAAAAAAAGTCACCAGGCAAAACCAATGCTAGTAATTGCACTACTTCAACAACCACTTCCTGAGTACCTGTTACGCTCAGGGAAATGTTCTCAGCACCAGAGATGCCAGCACAAAGGAACACAGCCATGTTTGTGTGGATGGAGAAGAGAGTGTGCTTAATTCCAGAGGGGCTGGTGGATTTGAAAATGGGAGAATGCCTAAGATTTGACCAGGAGACATTAGAAAATCACAATCTTAAGGAGGCTCTCTCCCCTGCAAACCTTCACAAAGGAATGAGCCTGGGTATGGGGAATGTTAGCATTAACATGATGGAGGGGGAGGAATCTTCATTCTCCTCATTTTAAAAGCACACCAATCTATCTGTTTCTTAAAAGTAGAGCTTACTGATTGCCTTACCACTCTTAATAGTTTTGAAACCAAGCCAGGAGGTGATAAGTAGCCAGTAGCCCTGAGTGAGCCACTGGGGACTCCTGCTTGATGCCTGCTCAGACAGATACTGGGACTTCCCTGGTGGGTCCCAGCCAACCAGCAGGACTGCAGGGAGCAAGAAAGGAATATTCTAATCCCTATTCCCAACAATGAAGGGGTACAGAGGGGCTAAGATCAGATAGGCTGCCAAAACCCCATCGGGGCTTTCCTCTCATTGCCTTCCAGCTTCTTCCTCTTACACCACTTTTCCCAGGAGACTGAGAACCTGGCTGCAGTAAGGATCTGGAATTTCACTCTCAGTGACTAGCAAAAGGTCTTTCCCCATTCTGATTGGCCTGCTGGAGGTCATGTTCCCCTCCCCAGGCCTATCACTGACGCCAGAGGGTGGGTTCTACCCTGGGCTCAATGTGGGTCACAGAAGAAAGGAGAGGAAAGAGGTATCCAGGAAGAGCAAGGCAACCCCCTCCATCACGTTTAACACAGGTTTCTGCTGCTGCCTATCGAGCTGTTCTGAACGGATTTTACAACGTGAAGCATGAAGCACACCCACACGGCAGCGGCTTTTACCTGCCAATTTTGTAAATATTCCTTTGTAACCCACAAGCCTTTGCCTATCCCCCACAGCATGCCAACCTGAAACTAAAGGTCTTCAGGGCTCCCAGTCCACGGTCTGAGGTAAATCCAGGGCCAGGAAGCAGCTCACCAGGACAAAAGCTCCAAGAGGGCCATTCTGAAAAGATCAATACCCAAGATACCCAATGGCTGGCAGCGAGGCCAAGAGGAACATTTTCTTTTAACTGCTAGTAATTTAAAACTACCAGGATGGAGAATACACCCAGATGCTGGGGGATTGAGGGGAGGGGGGAGGCAATACAGAGCTTTGGAGAAAGCAGGGGAGCCCAGCAGAAGATCACAGAGAGCCTCGTGAGTATTTACACATGACGATATTTACCAAGTATTGGTTTAACTCCTGTCTTCAAACTGCACTCCAAACTGTACATTACTAGGTTTGTTGTACACACATAAAGTGCCCAGGAAGATCCTTTATGGGTCCTTTGCCAGCTGCCTACCTCAATGCCCTCCATCCGGCCTGTACGTAGACCCCTAAATCCCACTACAGGCCTTCTTCTCGTTCTACTCTATTTTGGATTCTGCTGGCCCTGTCTGCAACATACATCCCAATGCTGGCCACACATGTCCATTTCTGCTGCTTCCACCTTGGAATCCATCACGATCATGCCCGGCCCGGAACACAGCAGTGGCCACCCACTGCCACTCTCAATCTGCAGCCGGAGTAAGCTCTCAAGAAATACTACGTTGGATTCCATTACTCCCATGCCCAGAGCCTGCACAATGGCTTCATGTTCCTCACAATAAACTTCAAAATCTTGACCTTGACTTTACCTTGAAGGCCTTACATAATCTGCATACCTGTGACCCTCATCTCCCACTACTCTCCCCAGGGCCTTTGCAATTGCTTCTTCCCACAATCAGATGGCTGATTCCCTTACTTCCTCCCGTCTCCTCTCAAATGTCATTTTAAGAAAGAACTCCATTTGTGGCTTATCTTCATCACTGAGGATAGTAATGAATACAAAGTAGGCACTCAATTATTATTTGTCAAATACATGAGTGAAAAGGAAGGATGAGCTTAACCATCAGAAAGGCAGCATCTACCTGTTGGTAATAGTAAGGAGAACTGTTTCCAAAACTATCAACCATAATGCCATCTTTCTCCTGTGAGTCAAATAGACAACAGAAATAAGAAACCATTCTTCAAACCCTTAGACCACAGTTTCCCCAATGGCCAAGAAAAGAAAGCGGAACCTCAACAGAGACAGTGAAGCAGAATGGAAGCTGAAGCTCCATTCAGAAAACCCCAAAGTTCTTTTGAGGTGTGGCTTTACATTTCAAGTGAATTCTGTGTTCTACTCTGTCCATAGTGAGGCCTGGCTTGACTTAATATTGTTCTGTTTCCCACAAACCATCAAGGGAAATGGATTCCTCAGAACGATTCTACACATGTCTCTGGAGACTCATCTGCTTTGCCAAAATGTATGAACTAGATAGAGTGGTATACTCCTATAATCCCAGATACTCAGGAAGCAGAGGTAGGAAGATCTAGCTCTAGCTCAAAGCCAATCTGGACAAAGTTAATGAGTTATCTCAAAAAAATGAAATATAAACAAAAGGGTTGGGAGTGTAGCTCAAGTGATAAGAGCATTTACATGCATGAGAGTCTGAATTGTTCCCCAGTACCATTAAAATTAAAATGTCATATGAAGCTACCTAGCATGGGGGCCAGAGTTCAGTGTACATAGTTCACTGCTGATGTTGCTATAAATCAGGAAGCAGACAAACACTAGTCCTCTGACCACCAACCCCTCTCTCCCCCCGCCACCATTTTCAGAGATAAAAGCTAAAAGCACAGAGGCAAAGAATCTTGCCTGTACTGTTCAATAGATCTGTAGAGTTTGAAAACCAATGTGTTGAATTCAAATTTTGTAATTAGAATTATTTGGGAGATACAATCCAAAATCACTAGTCTGAAAGACTCCACTGAAAGACTCCAGTGTGACCCCATAGCTGACTGTCAACCAATGCAGACTGGAGCTCAGATGTCTCCTCCTGATGCCGGTGCCTGCATTGCTAGATCGTGGTGTTTACATGAATGACAAGCCCCGGTACCCAGCAGGCTCCCAATAAACATCCACTGAACGAATGAACCACCATGAACAGAACTCTGAAAATATGTCTGCGGCTATATTCAACATGTGTATGTGTGTCAGCAAATTGCACAGGCAACGAAGGTTCCAAAAAAATTAATGGCTTACACATTGTGCATAGATGCTGAGTGATGAAGCCGGGTTAAATACAAATCTAAGGACATCTAACAGACTGAGCAGCTTCACACACACACACACACACACACACACACACACACACACACACACACACACACACAAATTCAGATCACCAAAAACTAGCCAGGGATTATCAAGCATTCAGTATTGTTTACATTTTAACTGGGGAGACTTTAGAATGCATGAACCTCAGAATATACAGCCTGACACGGACCATGTGTGTATGCACAAAATATTTCAAAGGCTTCTGGCCATACTGTCAATCTGTCCCCATACTGAATAGCTCCACACACCTGTGGACTTCAGGCGATTATTCCTATTTTAATAGTCCCTTGCGTACTTTTGTTATGTATTACATCATCAGCGAAGACATGTTCTTCTCTCTTATTTTCTTTCTCTTAGATAACCAGAGTTAACAACTATCAGGCTCATCGGCATGAAACTAAGAGTGAATTCTGTCCCACCCAGAAGATGTTCAAGCCGCAACCCCAGGATTTGTGAGTGACCTTATTTGGAAATGGGGCTTTGCAGATGACCCAGTTAAGATGAAGTCATTAGGGTGGGAATCTAGACACTGAGATGGATGTGTACCCAGGCAGAATGCCGCAGAATGGCTGGTGTTATGCTGCCACAGGCCAAGGAACTTCCAGAAACAAGGAGAGAGTTCTGGAACACCCTGGGATCCTCACTGTGAGCACGGCCCTTCCTGCTCACATCTCAGAGTTGCCACCTACAGAACTGTGAGAACATAAATTCCTGCTGTGAGCTGTGACACTGACCAAGATGCACCGTACTCATAAACTGATACATTAAATCAAAACACTTTATACAGCCAGGCACTGATTGCTCATGCTCAGCAGGCTGAGATCTGAGGATCGCAGTTCAAAGCCAGCCCGGGCACAAAAGTCCATGAGACTCGTATCTTCAATAAACCACCAGAAAACCAGAAGTGGGGCTGTGGCTCAAGCGGTAGAGCGCTAGTCTTGAGCTGAAGAGCTGAGGGACAGCACCCAGGCCCAGAGTTCAAGCCCCATGACCCACAAAACAAAACACACCTTTGTATTGCTTAAAGATAGCATTAATTTTTTTATTTATTTTTATTCTTTTTTTTTTTGAGTCTAGTCGTGGGGCCTGAACTCTGGGCCTGAGCGCTGTCCCTCAGCTCTTCAGCTCAAGGCTAGCGCTCTACCACTTGAGCCACAGCGCCACTCTGGGCCTGGGCGCTGTCCCTCAGCTCTTCAGCTCAAGGCTAGCACTCTACCACTTGAGCCACAGTACCACTTCTGGCTTTTTTTTTCTTTTTGCTTATGTGGTGCTGAGGAATTGAACCCAGGGCCTCATGCATGCAAGGCAAGCACTCTACCACTGAGCCATCTTCCCAGCCCAAGTATTAAATTTTTTAAAGAAATAAATTTATATTGTTACTTTTATTATATCTTATTACAGCAGCCCCAGAAAATGAATGTAGTTCAATTTGGATGGAGAACCCTGGACATTTCTCTAGATTTGTTCATCTCTGTATTCTAACTTGTAGTCTCAGTCAGTAATATCATCTTTGCATAAACTGGATGTTACAGCACTGAACTAACCTAATGCTTGTTAGTGTTAAGTCCTGCACCTGCAAGGACCGAGAATGGCCTAACAGGTTATTTTTGCCTGCCTCTAAACTTCAGCCAAATAGTTTTCAAATGACAGGTTTTTTTTTTAAATGACACTAACAAGAGAAACCTCTACTAACTAGAGCTACATATATATGTGTATGTGTGTATACATATATATATATATGAAAGTATATATACTCAGCCTTAAATATGTAGTAGCAAATTAGGAACAAAGGAACAGTTCAATATATAACTTGAGTCCACTTCCCAAAAGGAAAATCTAGAGACCAAAACTGTACTGGTTAGTCCACCGATTGATTACTTGCTCCTTTACCCTTTTCTGTGCCTCTGTGCTACAAGAAGCATATAGAATCTGTCCCCTCAAGCAATCAGAAGTAAATCTACCATGGCCTGCCACGTCGTTATCAGAAAAATTGTCTGCTAAGGCTGATAAATTGGTCGATTATCTGCTTCCTTGCCTTTTATTTCCTCTTGTATAAATGTTTTCATCTGAACATTACCAATACCTGTCATAAGATGAGCGATAAATTACCAAACTACTGAAATCACCAGGAAATCCTTAATAGATCAAAAAAGAACTTAACCAGAAAAAAAAAGAGTCCTAATAACATAATAGGGCACTCTAGAGTCTAAGAAACAAGACTCTATAGATAAATAAATGGCTTCTTTGCAAAACCTCAGGTTCTACACAAAAGGACAAAAGTTCCTTGTGGGACAGACACCTACTGAGAGCGCTGGCAACAAAACACATGGTCAGAGCCTTCCACCTGCACAACAAAACACCACAGCAAATCCTCCCATCACTAAAACTGCGTATATCCATAAAGGGCCACAAAAGAGAAGTGCTTTAGTGACAAGACAAGTGCTTTGTGTTTAGTGCTTAAATGCAAACAGGCATGCACACACACACACACACACACACACACACACACAGACACAGAGAAGGAGTTCCCCATCTACCCCAGCCACACATTGGTGTCATTGATTTTGGAAGAATATTTTCAGTAGTCATGCCCAAGAGTCTCAGACATCAAAGGATAGTGGATCACAAGGGCACCCCTAATGCAAACTGAACTTCATGCACTGATTGAGGCCAACAATTTTAACCTTTACTCTGACCAGGCTTAGAGCCAAGGCTGCTATCAAGTGATCAAATGTATTCTTGTTCATTCTCTCCTATTCTTTTCCCTGCTCACTTTCAGGTACACAAATAAGAAGTCAAGGACAAGAGACCAAAAGACCAGGATAACTGACAAAAACTACAACCAGCCAACAAACTAAGGCAATTCCAAAGCCAGGATAACCTACAGGTACAGGAGAATTCCCTTCACAACTCAGAATCCAATGGCTTCATTCACCTGGTCCTTGGAAGATTCCTGGGGGTAACTTCATTTCAGGCTTCCCCCCCACCCCTGACTTTGCACTGACAGATTTGCTAGATCCTTCTACCTGGACAGAAACCTGGCTCTGTTTTCAAAGTTACTGTCACTAGCACTGATGCTCAGACAAGACATTCATTCCATTTTCCCAAATGGTTACAGTGTTTTGGAAATGCAGTAAGCGGTCAGGCTGAGGTCAGGGACTAGCAAAGCTGCTGTTTTAGACAAGTGTCAACTCCAAAGTAGGTGTCCCACAACCAAAACAAAGCAGAAGAAGCCTTTCGGTGTGCAAAGACAAAGACCCACAGGGGACAACACCATAGGGGCACAATAGGTCCTTCAGTCCTTCCTTTCTGGGGAGTGTCTATGAAATGCCCCAACTCTGCGAAGAAGACCCTTCTTTTTCCCTATAGAATTTACAAGTCTCTGCAGTCCGCTAGCTACAGATTTACAAGTATTGAGTTCAGCTTATCCTTCATGAATTTGAGAAAGAAAAGTAGAAATGGATTGGTCTATTTAAAGATCATTTGAGGGATGTAAGTTGGAAAGGCTTTTTGATATACACACATTCTACTACTCAGGCTTTGTATTAAATCTACATGGTTTGGAGTTATTTAGAGGAGGCCTAGATTTGGGGGGAGGCTTTTGTGGGGTACTGCTTGGTTGTTTGACTGGTTGGTTTTATTTTGCTTGGTAAATCCATGTTATCAGCAGTAGTTAAAAGTCCAACTTTGAGGGCCATATACAGTCTCTGTCTCACATTGTTTAATTGTTGTTACTAATTTTTAAAATAATCTTAGAAATGTAAATACCATTCTTAACTCAAAGGGTTACGTCCCTCCCCCCTTCCCCCAAAAAAACTCTTACTCTAAAGGTACAAGGTGGACAAGATGGCACATAACTAATTCTGTATTTGAAAGGCTGAGTTCCAGACCAATCTGGGGTACACAGTATATTTGATGCCAGCGTAGCCTATATACTGAAATCCTGTCTCCAAAAATCAGGCACTTTTTCTTTATGGTAAAAACAGAATAGAGCTCTAAAACGGTACTAAAATCTAGCTTATGACAAATGCTGCTCCAGCAGCATCTTTTCAATCAGCCACTGTGTGAGGCATGAAAGACTTTTGTACCTTATTTTTGTCACATATAAAGGGAGAGACTGGAACTGATCAGTGGGTTATAATCCATACCTTGAGAAGCCCCAGGGCACTAGGGCAAAGTAGGGCATTAAGAACCTATCCCCAGCTCTCATGGACACACATCTGACCAGCACAGCCTCACTTTAACCCTTTGGTTGTTTGTCTTAATTCTGATAAACACGAACTTAGATGACTCCAGAGATTCTCCAGTGTGGATCTTTTATGGAATGACCACTCCTTTTCCAAACATTGGTTCGGGGTGTCTTAGGTAAATAGGACATGATTTGAAATCCTATATAGAATATCAAAAAGAATAGAAGCAACAAGAAAAAGAAAGAAAGAAAGAGAGAGAAAGGAAAAAAGAAAGAGAGGGGGGGAAAGAGGGAGAGAGGGAGGGAGGGAAGGAGGAAGGAAGGAAGGAAGGAAGGAAGGAAGGAAGGAAGGAAGGAAGGAAGGAAGGAAGG
>NW_012267335.1:2307621-2324055 GCF_000151885.1 Dipodomys ordii | reverse complement strand
AGGAAGGAAGGAAGGAAGGAAGGAAGGAAGGAAGGAAGGAAGGAAGGAAGGAAGGAAGGAAGGAAGGAAGAAAGGAAAGGGCTTATTCAAAGGGGTGGCTTGCACTTGTTTAGGTTTGTGGAATTCCATGGATAACCAGCTAAAAAGATTCCCCCTCCATTCCCCTCCCCTCCATCTCCCCTTCCCTCCTCTCTTTTGCATCTCCCCTCAGGTCTCACACAGGCGAACTGAACATCTCGAGAGCAGGATGGAACATTTAGCAGTGGATGGAGCACTGGGCTGATTCCTACCAGCTATGTGACTCCTGATGCTCAGTTAATAAAAACTGAAGACCCTACAATTTGCTAACTCACAGACTGTGTCAGGAGCAGTGATGAACCAGACAAATGGGAAACATTCTGTCCCCGTGACTTAGACGTACTGTCCATAAAATACAGTGCGAACACCTGCTTCTCCTCCCATCCACGGGGATCCTGTGGGGCGGCCAAGTCACCTGCAAGGATAGACATCACTAAACTGGATACCTACAGGCTCTCCTGCCTTGAAGGCATGAAACATCTGCAGCTTCAAGAACTGGCCAAGTTGATCAAATAAGGCCACAGAAGTTTTATGTTATAGCAACAAACAGACAAACATTTAGAGAGCAAAAGAAGGCATAGCAAACCAGAAAGGGCACAAGCTGGGGATTGAATCCCGCCTTGCAGTCCACTAGGCTTCCTTGACTTCGTAGGAGCCCTACCTCTCCATTATAGAATAGGATGCAATTGTGGGAGGTTTTATGGGGTATTGTGAAGGTATTATGTACGGAGAGCACCTGGCATTGACTCGGTACTTAGTGAATTTTCCCCTTTCCCTTTGGCCGAGGTACCTAGAGATCTCAGATGAGAGTTCACAAGAGTAGGGCTAATACCTCAGGGCTACTGACACTGCTCCCAGCTCTACATCACAGTCACCTCAACCAAAGGAGACAGGAAACTGCGTGGTTGTTACAACCAGGGAATCCAGATGTAGAATGTGCCTAGTCATCAGGAAAATCTTACAGTCCTGGCACAGTTTAAGGACAGAAAGGGAGCAAAAGCCAATAGTGGAGGGAAACTCTACGGTCTGGAATGTTCCAGAGACTTCCAACCACAAACATTCCCTCTTGCACTTAGACTGTGGTAGGCTTTGTGGTGTGGACCATGGCTTCTGCCCTGTTGGCCAAGTCTCCTCCTGAATCACGTGACTTTCTCCAGGAATCTCCAGGCTACATTTTTTGTGAATACACCAACATGGTTCTTCACCTCCTATAGGCTAGAGACAGGAATTAGGCAATTCATTTCTGAAAGATGGACGTGGTAGGAGATAGTCTCTAAAGCCCTTTCCACCTCTAAAACCTTGTGATTCCAACTCACTGTTACCTGCTTCATTTCTTCACTCCTTGAACAACCATACGATATACTTTCTGTCTTTGAGTCTGTGATCCACTAAGTTCATTCATTCATTCAATAGTATTGATAGTAGCTATCACTTTGATTTGGTGACCAATTCTTGACCCCTTACTGATTCATTTATTCACCAATATTTATTTATTGGCCACCAACTATAGGCCAGGTGCTATTACCTGTAAGAATATTCAGAAAAGGAATAAGCCATGTACTATTATCCATGTCCTTAAAAAATTCAAGTCAGTTGGGACAATGACAAGTAAGCATCAGCCATCCATACAGGAGATGATGCTGATATATCCAGGGGAACCAGGATGAGGCTGTTTAATTCTGCTCAGAAGCGGAGACTATGGAAGGATAAGAAGAGAGACAGGAAGGGTATCACAGAGATCTCAGTATTGAAGCCCTTTGTCAAGCAAATCAGACATCTGGATTGAAGACATTCCAGAAATACAGTAAAAAGAACACGCCAAGGTAAGAAAACACAAATGTGATTGGCAAGACAGGTCAGTCAATACGAACGAAGGCAGGGGCATGGGGCAGGGACAAGGCTGAGGAAAGGGACTCAGATGTCAACACTTCCGCCTTTTAGTGAATGCCTAAAAGATCTTTAATAAGGACCACCAGGATTATAGAAAAAATGTTTGAGAAAGTCCACCATGGTGACCACATGACAAGTGGACTAGGATAAAGAAAGAGAAGGAGAGCTTGAGGTTAAAAAAAGAAAGAAAAAAGGTAGAAAAGAGGACATAAGCTCACAACTATTTCAAGTCAGACTACAGCAGGGACAGGATGGACACGGTCAGTCCTAGACATATTTTGGAAGAAGAACCCACAAGACTTGATCGGTTCGGTATGGTAAGGGAGGGTGGCATGTGGATTTTAACCCAGGCTCCTGACCCAAATGAGTGAGCTAACAGACACAGCAACCCAGGAAGAGAACACAGTAAAACCAGAAACACTCTCAATTCTGGGTGAGAACGTCTCAGCCACCCCTTGACAAATCATGCTAGACTCATGGCAGTCAATGGAGCTCCCCTCCAGCAGAGGAACAGCAAGTCACCAGGTAAACATGACGAATCTTCATAGACCAATAAGGTCCCTCCCATATGTGTTTATAGGGAAGAAAGGTCCCTTGCCTGCTGAGCTTACTTTAACTTAAAACTAACAGATATGGCGTAAAGCACATATTGCCACTCAAATTTATTGACAGAACGAAAGAATCCAAAGGGATTGGGGAAAAAAAAAAATCTCACAAACTCCATGTCCTTCCTACACCTTTGGGGTCTTCAGGGAAAATATTCACAAATTGCGACAGGACGCAGTGCTACCCCATAAAGCTGAAGAAACACACAGATTGCCATTCCTACATAAGTACCTTAGAAGGGTGGCCCTCAACGGGAGGTCTGTGAACCCCCCAGGGTCCCCAAGGCCCTTTCAGTGAGCTTCAAGATCAAATCTGCTGTCCTAATAATTCTAAGATACCATCTGCCCTTTCCATTCTGTTGACATTTATGCCAATGACAGAAAAGCAATGGCAGATAAAGCTGTTGGCACCTGGGCTCAAGTCAAGGCAATAGCACCAAACCATACTAGCAATCATGACATTCTACAGTGTTACAGTAAATAAAACTGACATGAGAAACTACACAAGAAAAGAAAAATACCCTGCTGGTTGTACTTAAGAATAAATGTCTTTAGGGGCTAGGAAGGTGGCTCAGTGGTAGAGTGCTTGCCTTGCATGCATGAGGCCCTGGGTTTGATTCCTCAGCACCACATAAGCAGAAAAAAAAAGCCGGAAGTGGTGCTGTGGCTCAAGTGATAGTGCGCTAGCCTTGAGCTGAAGAGCTGAGGGACAGTGCCCAGGCCCAGAGTTCAGGACCCATGACCGGACCCAAAAAAAAATGTCTTTGATAACGTAATAACAATTAACTTTATTGAAAAATTAACCTTTCAGCAAACATCTTTTGGTGTCACATGTAATATATAGATATATATGCATAAAGCCGTTCAGCCATCACTGGCATGTTTGGCAATGACAAGCAAAAGGACATGCGTGACTGTTGGTTAGGAGCTCAACAAGCCACTTTTCCATGGTGCATTCCTTCTCATTGAAAGAATAGCTGACAAATTAGGCAAATGTGGGTCTCTGGCAGACTATTTCTTGGAAAGGAATGAAGTAAATAAAGCTAATACTCAAGGAAAAATGGACAGTATTTTTAGCTAATGATGAAATTCATGTGTTCAAGTGACCATTAAAAGTTTAGAAAACTGGCATGCTACATGTGCACCTGACAGCTTCCCAGTATAACAGTTTAAAAACTTGTTAGATAAGATTCCCACTGCTATTAGTAACTTTATGTATTACACTGCAAAATGTATATACATTTGGTTCCTCGACCTAACTCAAGGATTCAATATTTGACAAATGTTCAGTGCTAATGTTACAAGCATGATGGTTTATTCAAAGCACAAGCCCAGCACAAGACACACACACACACACACACACACACAAATGTAATGTTTGAGCATTGCAACGACTAATGTTTAGGACACTTGGAATAGTTTTTTTTAATCCACAATTATCTGAAAAGGCGATTACATATCTACCCAAAACCAGATTTTCTTTATTTATCTGGTGCAAGAGATTGAACACAACAGCAGATATGTGATTCTTGCTGTCTACTAGTAAAAACCAGGCATTCGAGATTTGCCAAAATAAAAGACAATGCCCTTTATCTCTTCAATGTCTTTGAAATTATACTTTTTTTTTCACTAAAAAAGTGCTGTTTGCAGTTAATGTGCACTGGGTTAGAATCATTATTGTAATGGTTAAAAATAATTACGTTGTTCAGTCTTAATCTCTAATATAAAGCAAGAACACAGAAGCTCTTGGCATCCTCAATAATTCCCAAGTTCTAGAAAAGTGATCTTGAGAACCAGTGTCTTGGGAACTTTCCCACTTGGTCCAAAGTGAGCTGGACAGGCATGTTATAGAAACACCGCTCCTAACAGTAGATACGGATGCATGGCTGGCCACACTCATTGTATGTTTTCATGGTGCAGTACTACGAAGTGTGAACACAAACTTAGCACGGCTAGCTACAAGCTTCGCGAAGCATCCTGGCGAATAAAAACACCAAGGTATAGAAGGCACCACTGCTTTGAGGAATCCCAAAGATGCACAACTAAATGACACAATAAAGCTACGGAGAACTTGTGGTGGGACCTGCAGGGGAACAGGCAGCAGAAGACGACGTCACAGGCAGGCTCCATGGTACTGGGACATGCTAGGCTGGGTTGGCAGCTTCATCACTGTGCCTGGTTATGATGTGGAAGGCACAAGTATTCTGCTGACACACATGAAGAAGGTCAGACTGTGACCTTCCCTAGCAGTGCCACAGAAGCATGGGATTCAAGAAGCCCACTCTGTAGACCTCCCCCTGCCCCCCCCCCAGCTCCCTCCACAGGGACATCCACTGCCATGTGTCCGAGCTGGTTTTGCAAGAGAGGCTTCTCTTTTTAAAAAAAGACCCATCACCAGGGCTGGGAAGGTGGCTCAGTGGTAGAGTGCTTGCCTAGCATGCAGGAAGCCCTGAGTTCGATTCCTTAGTACCACATAAACAGAAGATGCCAAAAGTGGCGCTGTGGCTCAAGCTCTAGCATTTCCTCTATCCTCTTCCTCCTCCTATCCTCCTCCTCCTCCTCCACTTTCTCCTCCTCCTCCTCTTCCTCCCCCCCCCCCCGGGGGAGAAATGACCATACTTCACACCTCTAAATCTAGCAAGCATGATCTCTTACTGCCAGCCCCTGCCATCTTTCTCTGCTCCTATCCTTATGTCACCAGATGGCCCTGCAGTTCAGTGAGGTTCCTTCTGCTGCTGCTTTCCAGTGGATTTCAACCTCTTACGGATGCTCTCTCTTTGCATTGTGTGACTGGTCATCCCTTCTTCCGGGCTGTCTGGGATGCGGCTCCTCCACAGACTATTTGCCCAATAGTCTGCATTTCGGTAGACATTTCACACTAAATTCCTAGTATATTACCTCACACTTGTTAGCCTATTGATTTGTCGGATTCTTGGATTGTAATGGGTCAACATTTGAAAGAGACTCATTCCACAGAACTCCTGTGGGCAGAAACAGATTCAAAACCGAGGAATGAGCAGACAGCGAGAGCTACGGACCAGCTCCGCGCGGTGCCACAGCGGCACCATGGCTCTAGCCACACACCCCAACTCCACAAAGGCTAACTCGCCAACAAACTGAAAGAAGTGCTCCCCTAAGGTAGGAACTGATTTCCAATTTTATATTAGAAACTAAGCAAAGCAGTATTTGCTTTTCAGAACTCTTTCTCCTTATACCACGTGATTTCAGAGTCCAATGCTCCAATCACACCCCAAGTTACTGGAAGTTCTTAGAAACGCCCTGACAAGTATTGGAGCTGCGTCCTTTATACATACATCGCTCATTGTCATTTTGTTTTATTGAGGAACTCACAGTGGAGCACAAGCTGTCTTCAAACTTGTGATCTTCCTGCCGGAATTACAGGGATGCACTACACCCAGCAGGCGCGTCATTTGTACTGTTTCCATTTCTCTTTATTCAACAGGTCCTCATCTTATCAACCAAAGAGTATCTTCCCTTATAATATCAACCGTCCTGGTCCCAGCCTCGGTTTTCTGCTCAGCATCTTACACACTTGTGAAAAATACTGTTCAAGCTGAATTTGAATTTGTTTGCCTCTCCTTCTCTGCCCACTTGGCTCTTGACAGACGGGACCATGCTCTGCTCAGCAGTGCACATCCCTAACGTTGGCATCCACACACAGGCTCAGTCATGGGAGTGAATGAACCAAGGCTCCGTTACCACCCAAGCTGACAATTTGGGATGAATGACACTGTTCCCCTCACCTGACAAGAGCTTCAGACACTGAGATGGAGCGTGCGCATACACTGTCTTTATCCGCCCCCACTCCCCTCCTCAGATCCAGCAGCCCCAGCTGCTCAATAATTAACTCCTTGGATGACGACTTCAAGAGTCTGCTGGATTCTCAGCGCCTCCGCTCAGGTAAGGAGTTTGTCAGTTCCTCGGTTTCACTGGAGCCCCCAGTCTGCAGTCAACACTGTAGATGGAGGTGCGGCCACGGCCATTCACGGAGCCACGCTGCCACCCTCTCTTCTGATTCCAGAGCTGAAAGACGCGGCTTCAAGTGGAGGCTGAATTTTAAATATTACTTGTTGATTACAGTGATTATCTCTGGGGGTGGAGGCTGGGAGAAGGCAACTTTCACATTTTAAACATTTACACAGAGCTTTAATTATTTATACGACGCATGTACTACGTTTGTCATTAAGAGTCAACATAAGAGCTATGGTTAGAGCTCAGTGATAAAGCACTTGCTGAGAAGGCGTACAAGACCCTGGGTTTGATCCCCAGCACCACACACACACACACACACACACACACACACAGCTATATAATCAAACAATAAATCAACACTTCTCCTCATGGAACCCCAAGTTATAGGAAGACATCTTTAGGAAACCATCCCATAGGTAGCTGAGCCAGATCCTTGAAACTAGATCCATTAATAGCTAATTTCATATGATAATAGATCGTATCACATCTATTATTTCACTGCTGGAAAGCTGTTTCTGTTTCTGCTTTTAATTCAACATGTCCTCGTCTTATCAAAGATAGCTATGATTCGGCTTTATGGAGTCATTCCTACTTAAGCTACCTTTTTAGCTCTCTGCATCCCGCTCTGCTTTCCCACCTGTGGACTGGAAGCGCACCTCTCTGTCCCGGGGTGAGTCCGGGCAGCCCACACTCCACATCTAGAGAAGGAAAATTTCTCTCCTCCACAAATGTCAGAAAGCAACTCACTGTGGATTGATTTCTCTCTTCCTTAAGGTCAGATTAAAACCCAGCAAGTTCTTATTTGAGATTGGCTTCCATTAAAGGAACATTTCCTGGAGCCTGGGGTCTGCATATTCTGCTTCCTCCCTAACCCAGCCTTGCCTCCCACTCTGAAGAAACTGGCTGCATTCACAAGAAGAGAGCCACACCCAGCAGAAGAGGCACTGAATTGGAGCCTGCTCCAGAAGCAGCGCCTTCAGGCTGTGGAAAGGATCACCCAGGTGACTGCCGGCTCCACCACTCCGTTACCAGCCCACGATGTCACCTCCTGAGGAAGCAGAGCCTTTATGGTCAGCACAGGCGTAGGTGAATGAGATCCGCGTGGTCCATCAGCACCTGACCACGGGGTCTCTGAGCAGGACGGGGCTGGGGCTGGGGGGGGGGGGCGGTCATTGCCTCAGACAGGGAGCTTCCTCACCCTTCTCTCTGCCTCAGTTTCCCCTTGGTTGCCTCACAAACACCAGCTCACTGTGAAAGTGCCCCCAAGACCCAGCCAGCTCAACATACAGAGGATGTTTGGGCAACATCATCTTCGCCATTAGACAAGATAGGGCCACTGGTGCACAGAGAGGCTCAGTGACTCGACCGAGGTCACAATACCCGTGAGAACTCTCAGTGACGTGATGAGGGAACAGGGAGAGAAGACTGTGGTCTCCTGGGAGGAAGGAATATGAGGGAGAAAACTGGAGCCCTTCTCTCCCGGCTGGGAGGTCCTTGAGTCTCTGGTTTCCAGCTTCGAGGAGCTGGAGCCAATTTCGGGCTCCAGCTGATGTTTAGGGTTGTTGCTTTTGTTTTGCTTACTGGTACTGGGGCTTGAACACAAGGCCTCAAGCACTTGCTTGGCTTTTTCATTCAAGCTGGTGCTGTACCACTGGAACCATACCTCCAGTTCTAACTTTTCACTGGTTAACTGGACATAAGAATCTTAACAGATTTTTCTACTTGGGCTGGTTTTAAACCGTGATCCTAAGATCTCAGCCTCCTGAGTAGCTCCTAGCTAACTCTTAGGATTCTAATATCTAGCAAAGTATCATCAATTAGTTGTAGACACAGCATCCCATCTTTATTCTCGGCTGAAGTGACATCACGGCAGTGTTAGTTCTACAGCTCAGGACTATTTCATCTAAACTATTCATTCAAGTCATCTAGGATACTTTATAAAAATGACTGGTCCCAGGCTCCACTCTGAACTAACTGAGGAAACAAATCTTTATTAAACACCTATTGTATTTTTCAATCTCCAGCCAGGGCTGGGAAGCTGGGAGTTCAAACACCAACGGGCAGCAAACTGCTCTTGATTAATGACACAACACAGTGAAAGCCACCGGAGGAAATCCTCATTTGAAATGAATCTGCACCTCACACTTCAGGTGTACAAATACAGCCAGCACTTACTGCACACATACTATAGACATGCTTCCAAACATCTCCGTGGAGGAACACTTTGTCCCACTGAACCTGTGGTATTCCCACATTTAGCACATGAACAGGTGAACAACTGTCCCTTGGTACGGTCACAGCTGGAATACAGTACACCTAGGATCTAAACCCCCACCTTATACAACTGCTTCTCTGGTGCTGCCACCCTAGATGAATTAAAAGATCAGAAAATGTTGGAGCATGCAGAACAGTTTCCAATCCAAATGCCTGCAGGGACCAGGAGGAAGAGCCCTGAGGAAGGAGGGCAGGTGGAAATGCATATGGGGACCTGGGGGCTGCGTAGCAGGCGCCGTGGCAATGGAGGAGCGCATGCCTGAGGACGGGAGGCAGCAGATTGCGGCCATGTGGGGAGGTGGGCCCAGGACTGCTGTCTCTTCCAAGTTTTCAAAAGAAGCTAGAAATCTGGATTTTTTTTTTAATGTGAAACCTCCCATTTCCAAAGTGTTGTCTCAAGTTTTTAAACATACTGTGTGCAGGGTGGCGGGGTGGGAAACACATCAGTACGGCACCTGCTGGGACCTCTGATGTCCCCTCTCTCCCCAATTCCCTCTCTCTTTCTCCTTTCCTCTCTTCCCTTCTCCCCCTTCCTCTTTCTGTCCCCCTCCCTATCTCTCCTTTTCATCTCTCTCTCTCCTCTCTCTCTCTCTCCTCTCTCTCTCTCATCACTACCCCTCAGTCTTTTATTTAAGAGCCACTAAATATGCTTTCTTGTTTTGATTCCCTGTGATTAGATACTACAGAGTCTGGCTTTCCTGCTTTCTGTGCAAAAGCTGAACTATTATAACCTATATAACATATGGAAAACTCAATGTCAATTTCCCCTCAGTTATTTTAATCAGAAGACTGACTGCTCGTTGAGTAAATGAATAAACAGATCTTTATTAAACACCTAGCGTCTCATCTGAGTCTCGGTCCAAGTCACTGGAGGAGGATTTACTCTCCTCACCCGATAGTAAAATCCAGCCATAATTTGTTTTCCTGATTATTACACAACAAGATATAATTCAGAGCAGATCATATACACAGTGGAAGTCATTCCAGTAGCAAAAGCCTAATATAATATTGTTGGCCTATGAGGCAAGCATTAGTCAAGCCTTCCAATCATAGCCTGGTAAAAGAATTTTATTATATCATATTGTTATTACTCAGTATGCTAATGAGATCTACGGAAAACAAACTTTAAAAAATCACAACCATAAACATCTAAGTCAGAAATGGCAGCAGGAATCACAACGTAGGTAAAATTAACACTTCATCTACTTAATAATAGGTAATATCTATTGAGCTCTACGATGCAGGGGACATTAATTAGGCATGATCTTGTACACATACCCTCTGTGACACAGGAACTATTATTAGTATTATTTAAAAAATGAAGAAACTGGAAGACAGGGAAGCTAAATAATGTGCACATGGTCACAGAGGAGCGTGTGGCAGTAGCTCAGTACCTACCAGCATATCTGTGCACCTGACATTACTTTTTGAACTTCAAAAGCACATGAGTTCTGTTTTGCCTCTCGCACGCAATATACAGCAAAGGGGAAAGAGACCAAAGTCACTGAGGATATTTTCAACCTCTTGACGCACAACCACAACAAAAGCTTTTTGAAAACAGACCTTCGGACACCCCAAGGTACTAGCACTCTCTGACTTGAGAAAAATCTATCACCCTCCGCAAGCACACTAGCTTGTTTCAAAAGCCCAGCTAAGTCCATTGCGGCTGATCAATCATGTACGAGATCATTTTCGTCTGGCCTTCCTCAGTCCCCTTTGAAAGCCAGCTTCTTCAGAACACTCAAAACAATCCACCCTGAGATCCCCTTTCCCCCCCCTTGGTCCTTCACATGGCACTTCGAAGTCCAGCTACTTTTCTGACCTATGTAGACATTATCACAGCAACAGAGAAGTTATTTTGGAGTTTACTTTTCCAGGCACTGAGAAGGTCCAGCATTTATTCTTTGTTGATTTGGGTCCTTTTTCCCCCCAATGCTGGGAAATCGCACCCAGGACCTCATGCGTGCTAGACAACCACTCTGCCACTGCACTACTTCCCCAAGTCCCCAGGTTTGTTTGTTTAAAAAAAAAAAGAGAGAGAGAGAAGAGTCCCAGGCCATTTAAGAACCACAGAGATACAACAATGAGAAAGGATTGGCCAGTTAAAAGACAAATATCCTTTTTAGGCACACAATCTACTACATTTAATATAACCTTAGGTCAGCCTGGGAAAAGCAGAGTTCCAAAACACCTCATTCTAACTTGACGACAGTGAGGGTGTATCACAGTGCATTTTATACAACTAACCAGAGGGGCCTCTCGTGTGTGTGTGTGTGTGTGTGTGTGTGTGTGTGTGTACAGCAAAGCTGACTTTTAGAAAATAGACAGAAATATGTACCTATACGGATTAGGATTTGTATCAAGCCAAAGTCTGACTTTAATTTAGGAACCTACCTAAGATCTGCAGCAATGCTAGCCGGGGAAGGCCCCTGACCGGGGTGGGGTAGGGGTAGGGGGATACCGCGGGGGGGGGGGAGTGACAGGAGACAGGAGCAATCTGACAGGCCCTCACTCCCACACCTTGTCATATTCTCTTCTCCAGTATCACAACAAATACAATTTAGAGACAGAAGTAGAAATACCAAAAAAAAAAAAAAAAGTTTGGGAGATGGTGTCTAGAACAGCCTGTCAAGTGCCCTTAGCTATTTCTAAGCTCTGTGCTTTGTACATTATTTTCTTATAAAACATGACCGAAGACATCACGGCTACCAGGAACCATAAAGTGTTCTGTACACTTAGCCCTAGATGGTATGAGTGAGTTACTGAGCTACACCTACCAAAGTAGGAGACAGAAGAGGGCATGAGAGAGGAGACAGCATCATTATTCACGATCTGTACCCCTCAAATAAGAGTACAAGTGCTAAGCCAAAATAGTAAGGAAATCAGATGAGCAAAAACTCACCCGTTCATTTTACCATAGGAGGCTGAGTCTGGGTATCTTCTCAAGTCTATTATTTCACCTCAGTCTTATTACACCTCATGCTAGAAATCCTTGAATGCACCCAAAAGTCCTATTCAGTAGGTCACCCTCTCATTATCTTGTTCGGTGACCAGTCTGATTAAATTGTAGAAAATTACTAATATATCAGTCAGAAAAGAGAGATCAGTGCCAGCAGGGTTCTATTTGTTTTCCTTTCTTCTAATACTCCAGTAGATATTTCTTTAAAAAAAAAATGAAGAATGCAGGACAGGGCAATTTCAAATGAGGGCTAAAGGATCTATTAAGCTAATCATTTTCACTGATGGCACAGAGTGACCACTCGAACACCCAGAGAGTGGCACAACAGAGCGGAAATGTGGGCTCCTCCATCCTTCCTTCTTAGTGCTGTGCCTTGAATGTTTAAACCCCTCACCAAAACGAGTAACTTGAAAGTTAACCCCCCTCCCAACACACAGGATCAAGAGGTGTGGCCTTTAGAAAGTGATTAGGTCATAGGTCATAACAAAGATGAACAGGGTTAGTGCTCTAACTTTAAAAAAAAAGTAAGAGGCCCCAGGGGGGACTGGACTTAGTCACTTCTTCAGCCAAATGAGGACACAGCCAGAAGGCAACACTGTTGACACCCAAGTCCTCACCTGACACTGAATCTGCAGCCGCCCTGATTGTGAACTTCCCAACTTCCAGAGTGGCTGAGCAGTAAACCTCTGTTGTTTATAAATTACAGACCTAAGGTGTTTAATGAGAGCAGCACAAATGGTCATCTTAGAATTCAAAGACACACCAGTTTATATCTATTAAGTGTCCAGGGTCTGTGATACCTGGTGAGAGTTCTTTCCTAGATAAGATCTGAAGCCATACTCGCAGAATTCCTAAGTCAACTAGTTTAACCAACCCAGCCCAACACTATTTCTAACCCGACTTTTTCTACAAAAACATGTTGTTGATATTAACAAGACCTCTAAACTGTAAACCAACTTTTGACCCCAGGGAAGTCAGTCTGGTGATTCCACCAACACACACACACACACACACACACACACACACACACACACACACACACACACACACACACACACCCCACTCTCCCTTGGGTGTGTCCCTAGCTCCATCTACCTAGTTTTACAAGCCTCCCAAGCCTGAGATTTTCCTGAACCTCCCTTGGACCTGACCTAACAAAGGCCACTCACAGGCTCTAAAATAACTATCACACAGCAAACTCTAATGCTGGCCGGAAGCTGTCCAATGTATACTTTTCCGGCATGATTTATTAACACTTTGCCATGGTTAGTCAGGAGGTATGGCCTGGTCACTGCAAAAACTATTGAGAATAAATAGAGGGAGTGAAGTTCTTTCTCTTTCATCTGACATAAAAAGATGGGTAAAAGTATAAGAAATAAGGGACCCTGGAATTTTCCAATCATGTTGATCTCCTAGTTTTACTAGAAAGCAAGAGAAGGTTTTTAGTTGTTGTTTCCTTTTCTTTTCTTTAAGTTTTGTTGATGGAGAACCCAAGAACCTGTTCTGCTCTTGACCCACAACTGAGTAAACAGTGAAAATATTAGAATAGTTGTTTTATTAACTTTTCCTTTGTGCTCCCCTTTGGGAAAAGCCATCAGGCAAAGTTCCAATAGTAAATAAACATAACAGGATCTAAAGTCATATGTGTTTATAAGTAAATGGATGCTAATGAGGAAATCTTAAAAGTGCTGATCACCAATGGCCAAAGCACTTACTGTTGCAATAAATACAGAAGAAAGCCCCCCTCGCCTCTTCTTAGCTTGTAATGTTCTCCGAGAGCCAAGCCCCAAGCCTGGCAAGCAGTCTTAGCATTAGTTTCCCTCTCTCTTCTTCCTTAGGCTAACAGACATTCTTAAGTTACACAGTTCAGGATTCTGCTAAAGATAAGCTCCTAGCATGGCTCACTGGACCTCTAGGATGTTGTCTGGACACAATACTGAACCAGGTTCCAACAGAAAGAACTTTTGTAACACAAAACAGAACAACAAAAACATCAACAGCAATCGAGTCCTATATAAACCCTAAAACGGTCATTACTGCTCTAAGCCAAGAAATAGGTGCTTTCTTTTGAATAATGATGTTTAAAGCCATGCCACCCATACAGGGTGGTCTTCCCATCCTTTGCAGGAGCGCCTCCAGAAGGATCACAGAACTTCTTTGTGATTTGTAGACAGTAAGATCTTCACTCAGCTCTATGGGAGAGCCCAGATTTTTCTGCATATGGATGAGGCCCATATCACAAAACAGATCCGTTCTCTGTCTCTCTCTCCCACTTTCTCTCCCTCTCCTTTCTCTCTCTCTTCAGAGGCCCAGGAGGAAATGACTGTGTAGAATTTTAAATCAGAAACCCAAAGCTTAAGTTAGTAGTGTCAGGTTAAAGGCTCGCCCATTCTCCAAAGCTAATTCAGTTCTGAACAGTCCCCGGGGTGTCTAGCTGAACAGAAGGAGCAAGGAAACCTTAGCAGCCCAGAGCCCAGCCGGGGGAATTGCTAGGACTCCGTGCCAGGGGTGGAGGCTCACCCCAGGCTTGGTATCAGATCATTCCAAGCCCTGTCTGGATTTCCAGGACTGAGCCACTCAAGGTGGAACTTCCAGCGTCCCTGGAGTCTGTGCTCTCCAGTGGGAGGGTGGTGGGCTTTGTGCAGTAAGACTGTCCCTGACTAGTGATATATTTAATAAAGGAGAAATGGACTCAATGAATACAAAGAATAACATACCTTAGGCTTTAGCAACTTTCCATCACATTGTTGGGGGGAATGTGTGCAAAGGGGGGGTGGTGAGCATCAAGTCTTCTATAAATTGAGATTACACAACTTTCTTATTTAAATATTGCAGGGTTTCATGTTTACCAGTTCTACAGATTCTTTAACACATCAGTAGTGGCATCACTTTGGTATTTACTAGAAAGGGCTTTGGGGCCTTAATTTATCCTAGCTCATTGCCCTTTTACCCCCTTTTCTACCCATCTTCTTAGGGTCCTCTTTCTCTACCCCAACATCACACCCATCATCCTTTTATTTTTTTCCAGGATTGATTTTTAAATTGGCCCCTACAGAAACTTAAGCCCCTGGGTTGACTTCTATCTGGCAACTTTAATCCCCAACCTTAACTATAGTTGAACTTTACTACAGTTTCTTCAGGGGGAAAGAAGCCCCCTCTTCACCTCAACAGTTCAGTGTAAAAACGAAGACTTAGGTCTGCAGTTATATTCTAAGTTATATTCCCCATTAAACAGAAAACGAACCCTAATTTAGACCCGCGTCAATATTTATGACATCTCCACACCACTTTGCAAGTTTCACCAAAGCCTCACTCAGCATTTAACCCATCCCAGCTCACTGGGGCTGACTTGCAAAATAACACTCTTTGCCAGAAAATCTGCTGTTGGGCCAAATGCAAATTGCTTGTAAAACATGTGTACACCGGGGTTTCAGACAGACATCGCACATCCACCAAAAAAAAAAAAAAACCCAAACCAAACCAAACAGCCTTCACTGAGAAGGTAAATGGAAAAGCTTCACAAATTAAGACTTCCCTTTTCAAAAACAAAACAAAAACCAGGAAGGACAAAACCGTGCTTCCAAAGGTAAATGGCTTCTGACTTTAAAGTAAAAGTGTCTGTCTGTGTCGGAGAGGGCGGCGATCAGACACACGGAGGTGTGCTCGGGTGCCTGGGTCTATATCTGTGCGTGTTTTCCGGTTAGGTGGAGGGCAGCGGCCCCCGCGCGGGCCCGGGGGGTGGGAGGGCCCCGGGAGGGCCCCCTCCTCCGGGTGACTTCCCCGCCAGGCCGGCAGCCCGCGGGCGAGGCCCACCAGGCCCCGGGAGCTAAAATGGAGCCTGAATTTCCTCCGCGCCAGCGAGGGCAGCCTCCGGAGGTCAGGGTCAAGGTCACGGGCAGGGCAGGCTGCAGCTGCCCGCCCGCGCGGCGCGCCCGGGCCGGGAGGGAAGGCGGTCTGTCCCCGTCACCGCCCGGACAGAGAGATCCCCGCTGCTCTCCCACCCCTCCTCCTACCCGAGCCAATCTTTTATTTAAAAAAGCCGGGCCGGGGTGGGGGTGGGGGGGAAGGGAGAGGAAGGGGGGGGGAGAGAAGAAAGGAAAGTGACCCAATCACCCCGCACACCAGCTCCCCCAAAGTTGCCATCTAAGGGCAAGTTCGCAGGCAACCCCGAAGCCCCGCGGCGGCCCGCGCCCCGATCCCCCCCACCCCACCCTTACACACACACACACACTCGGGCCAGCCGGTCACACCGGGGACCCGTCCGCCCTGCCCCCCCCGCACGCTCCTCCACCAACTGCGGCGACTTCGGCGTGGGTCGCCGCGCGGGGCCCCGGTGGCTCCGCCCCGCCCCGCCCCGCGGCCGCCGGCGGGCGATTTATGTGCACACACACTCGGTACGTCCGTCCAGCTCGACAGATTACACGGGTGACATTACCCTCGGAACCTCTAGCGGGCAGGCGGGGAAAGGCCTGCCCAGGGGCAGGGGTGTTTTTGCTCTAAAGGAAGGGGAAGGAAAAAAAAAACCCAGAAAGCACCACCCCAGCCCTGCGCACCGGGAAGGGGAAGAAAGAGGAATGTGTGCGGAGCGCACGGCCTGCGCCGCCCCGGGGGGGACCCCCCTCCCACCCCCGGGCC
>NW_012267335.1:2305035-2306313 GCF_000151885.1 Dipodomys ordii | reverse complement strand
CGGCCCCCGACCCCCCGCGCGCCCCGGCCCCGCACCCGCAGGGCGCGGGGAGCCGCCGGGAATTCTCGTGGGCAGCTCGCCACCTCTCCCACCCCCCCCAACACAGACACCCCGATAAAGCCGGCGTCCGCGCGGCCCCCTCCCCCGCCACCCGGAGTGGGGAGGGGGAGGAGGGGGGCAGGCCCGATCTCAAGGAAGGGGGAGGAAAAAAAAGAAGAAGAAGAGGAGGAGGAGGAGGAGGGGGGAGGGAGGGCGGGAGGGGGGGCGAGAGAAAGAAAGAAAAAAGCGAGCGAATGGAAAGGGCACGGGGCTGATCATCACCAACATGGCTGCCTCGGCGAGGAGTAACCCGGGCTGTGTCTTTGTCGGCTTCACCTCTGTAACCCTAAACTGAGGCCGCAAACAACGGCGGGGCTGCGGCGGGGCCGGGCGGCAGGGCCGGGCAGGGCCGGGCGCGGCGGGGAAGGGGTGACTTACGTGAGGGAAGGCGCTGGGGCTGCTCCTGCTTCCTCCGGGGCATTTTCCCCCTTCCTCACATTCTCCTCCTCGGTTAATGGGAGATCAAATAAACCCCCGTGGGGGCACGGAGGCCGCCACGGGCAGGGCCGGGGAGGCAGGGGGCGGGCGGGCGGGCGGGGGGGTCCCCCCTTCTCTCCGATGTGTGCGAAAAATAGAAAAAAAAAAGGTGAAAAAATAAGAGGATGGAAGCTTGTTTCCTGAAGCCCGGAGCGGGTTTCTTCTCTCTCGCTCCCCCTCTCTCTCTTTCTCTCTAATTTTTTTCTGTTTGGTCGTGCACCTGGCTTGTCCCCCGAGCGTAATATTCCTCAATGGAATCGGATCTCATAGGTGTGAGTGAGTGTGTGCGTGTCCGGGGCTCGCGTGGGGTGGGAGGGATCGGTCAGTGCGCGCCGGTGCGCGGCGGGGATGGCCGCGCGCGGTGTCTCCGAGCCCCTAACACTAAGTCGGGATCAAAGGGCAGCGGCGGCGGCGGCGGCGGCGGCTCGGCTCCCGGCTCGCTCGCTCGCTCTCGCCCTCGCTCGCTCTCTCTCTTGCTCTCCCCTCGCTCTCTCTTGCTCTCTCTCTCCCCTCTCTCTCTCTCTCCCTCTTGCTCTCTCGCTCTGTCACACACACACACACACAGAGGCACAGACTGAAGGAGAGAGCGAGACACGCGCGCGCGCACACACACACACACGCGCGCGTGCACACGGCACACACAGCCCTGGAAGGTGCCCTAAGGCTCCCCGGGGCCGACTCCAGCCTCCCGGGCTGCGGAGA
>NW_012267335.1:2196664-2304880 GCF_000151885.1 Dipodomys ordii | reverse complement strand
GGGCGGAGGGAGTGCTTCCCCACGGCTCCCCGCTCGTCGCCCCTCTCCCAGGGGGCCGGGGTGGGGGCGGGTGGGGGTGGGGAGAGGGCCCGGGAGAAAAGTTTCCCCCCCCCTCCACTCTTTTCCTTCATTATTCTTACTGATTCTTCTCCTTCTACCCTGGGTCTCTTCACTTTTTGTTTTAGGAAACTATGTTTTGTTCTAGTATAAAACCCTTCAGGTTCTTTTATTATTTTTTCCCCTTCCTCTCAAGTTATCCATCGTCTTGAAATCTGGGGGGGCTGCCTGGGGGGGCCGGAGGGGGGGACACGGGGTTAGAGCCTCCCACAAGCCCAGTGAAAAGATTACTGTTATTTAAAAAGAAAAAGAAAATATTCCAAGGTAGCTCAAAGCGAGAGCCCTGGGTGGAAGGAAGGAATACAGGTCCAGGCTTTGGAGAGCCTGGCAGAGTTCACACTGGAAAACTGCTGCCTAAATGAAATTTGCAGGTTCAGGTTCTCACAATGGAGGCTCAGAAAACCAGGTCACCCCCGATGGTTGACTTACTGCCACGAGCGGCTCCTGCCTAGCACCCTGCAATCTGGACCTCTGAAATGTACTTTTTCCTCTATCACCATGCAGGTATATGAAGTTTACCCCCAAGCCATTGTCGTGTGCATTTGGAGCTCAAGCTAGCAGTTTTCATTAACCGATAGACTTGCTTTCCTTCTAAAAATCACCCATCTTGCTTCAAAGACACACATAAAAAGGGAAATCCAAAAAAGGTCCCTGTCTCACTCAGCACAAAGGGTATAGTTGGTGGGAAAGAGAAGTGTGGTGGTTGTGACTCGAAGTCATTTGGATAGAACTGCACTCTGAAGTTGTTAATGATTTAAACTCCAAACCTGCTACTACAATTGAAGTAAAAAAAAAGTCTGAAGACTTGTTTCATAAAACTCTTTCTTTTTTAAGGGGAAACTTTGAACTTAGCGGAATACATTATATGTCATGAGTCAGATACAGCAAAAAATAAAATGTAAAAGGTGCATTATTGAACTACATCTTCCCTCTTCGAGATTAAAAAAAAAACTCTGACTCAGTATGTTAAATATTTTCCCACCAATTTTTAAATAGACTTTTTTCATCAAAGAAATGGAGGTAGCTTGAAGGTATAGAACATTAAAATGACACTCTCTGTAAGTTGACATGAATCATTCTTCCTTGAGCTTCAGACTTAGAAATCTCTAATGAGGGTAAAAGACAGTTACGGGGCTTACATTCTGACGAAGCCCCTTTTAAAATAACCATAAGGCTCTATAGTGTACACCTGTCCTAGAAAAGCTTAGAGAATACTGAATAATATAACACCCCCCCCAAAAAAAGATACAAAAGGGAATCTCAGGAAGAGCCCTTCCTGTCAGCTCCTCTCAAAATACCTAGCGTCCCAGTCTCATTTGAAGATCTGAAGAAAGGTTTTAACACATACTTGTGTTTTCGTCAAACCCCAATCCGAGTGGTCACATCCAAGAGGGACCATCTTCTTTCCGTCAGTTCTTCCTAAAATGTTAGCTTCAAAAAAAAAAAAAAAGTAGTTAACCAGACATCAGTGGCTCACTCCTATAATCCTAGCAACTCAGGAGGCTGAGATCTGAGGATCGCAGCTGGAAGCCATCCTTGAACAGGAAATTCTATGAGACTTATCTACAATTGAGTACCAAAAATCAAGAAATAGAGGTGTGGCTCACATAGTAGAATGCCAGCCTTAAGTGGAAAAAAACAAAAACAGACACAGGGACACTGCCCAGGCCCTGAGTTCAAGCCCCAGAACTGGCACCCCTCTCCACCCCACCACCCCCAAAATGTAGTTAAATTTCCCTGCAGTGTCATCTGAAATTGAACTATCAACTCAGATCAAATGCAGCTCGACATTAATTAGATGCCCCATTCGACTAGAAATTAACAGATGGGCTTCTTCCTGCCAGGGAAACCCATTGCCTGGAGCCTGCAGATTCCAGAAGATTCTGCACTTAACCCCCAGGTAGTCATAGCATGCCATCAGAGAATCCTGGGCAAACCTTTGGCTATGATATTGAGGGTTACTACTCAGTGTAAACACACCACCACCTTTTTCAGAATTGCTCCTCTCTTCACATTGTTTAGTGCACTATAATTGAAAACACACGTTAGGCCTTTCCTCAAAGCAGAGTCCATTTCCTGCGACCTTTTAAAGGCATGCGGGCAAATGCTGTCAACTTTTAATTATATAGGTGTTTTATCAACAGCCAAAAGCATTTTTTAAATTGAATCTATTCATACTACCGCCTCTCCAAAAATTATTTGAACTAGTACATATAACAATGGAGAATGGAAGTAAGGACAGGACATTTTCTGCTTAAATCGCAGGCTGGGATCTGCGCTTCAACAACACACTTCAAGGTCATTTGCATTTCACTCCTTCATTACTGCATGCTCTGGGAACACCAACTCATTTTAATGTTAGGCTCACCTAAAATATTAGGGCGACAAATAATGGCAGTTAATACAGTTGATTTCAAGATCCAAAATTTGGGGTGTATCATGAACATGGCTTACTAAAGTCATTGGATTGAAACATTCTATTTGATTCCTACCCCTATCCCCAGAAGCAGATTTTCAAGGCCATATTTTGCCTTTGTAATCATGGTACTACGTCCACCCTCATCTCCTATCACCTTCTCCACTGGGAGATTAAGATAGATTTTCTGAAAATTGTATATTCTCAAAGGTTTCCAATGGGCCAGCTGTGCGTGAGGTATGCTCCATGGAAGGCCCCTGTTGCGAGGCATAGGTGAGGAGAGCACTTCCTCTAAAGCAGAGTGAGGGCTCTGGCAGGGTCTGTTGGTCAAGACTGTTTTCCTAATAAGAGTGCCATATTATTTCCCCCTTTCTTCATGTTGACTTGTTCACTGATGGTGGTAGAATGCTGGCAAACCTGACACCAATCAAGGCAGGGCACCAAATGTGCCACCATTCATTCTGTTCTTCACCACAGAGGAAGTTTTTTGTTTGTTTGTTTGTTTTTAAAACGCAGATTCATTTAAGATCTATCCTTAATGAAAAAGATGAGTTTATTACATCTGAGCCCTTGAGGACAAGACTTTTAAATATTCTTTGTGACAAAGTGGTAGGTATAAATGAAAAACACTCCTACTGCAGTCTGAAGTTGTGTGAAGTTCATGGGGCATTATTTTTACTCCAAAGAATGACTGGCAGACAAACTCAGACTGAGGTATTTCTCAAAAAAACAAAACAAAAAAAAAGTTGAGTGAAGTGAGCCTATAATTTCAAGGAAAACACTGCATAACAATTTTTTGGCAATGATGATATTTGCACTGGCAAATGAAAATTTAAAATTTAGATAACTTGGATTCATTACCATGCATTTAGCGACTTTCTAACATCCAGGAGGGTCTTTTTTAAAGAGATCCGTGGTGACATTAGTAGATGTGTCAAGATTTTGGAAGATCTGCATAACTCAGTTTAACCCACATTTTCCAATGATCAAGGCATGATGTTACTAAATCATGTTGTAGAAGATCCACTCAAAGTACAAAATAAATCAATGGATTTTAATGCTAAATAATAGAAAATGTTCATTGATATGGTTTCAGATTCCACCCAGTAACTGTTAAGAAATCACTATTCATTAAATTTTAGTGTTGTATCGGAGAAAAATATAGATATTTGAAAAGGCTATTAATATATTCCTCCCTCTTCTAACTATATACCTATATAAGGGTGGATTTCCCTTCTTACAATGTGTGTGTGTGTGTGTGTGTGCGCGCGTGTGTGTGTTAGAGAGATAGAGTGTGTGTGTGTGCGCGCGTGTGCACCAGTACTGGGGCTTGAACTCTGGGTCTTGTTGCCCTCTTACTTGGCACTTTTGTCACCTCAACCACACTTCCTCTTCCAGCTTTTTGGTGGTTAGTTAAAGATAAGAGCATCAAATAAACTTTTTGGTCCAGGCTAGCTTTGATCCAGGATCCACAGACCTCAGCATACCGAATTGCTAGGCTTATAAGTCACCAGCTACAGTTCTTTTCATACGGTGTCAGAGCTTCACGCAAGCTAGGCAAGCACTCTGCCAAATGGGCTATAGCCCCATCTCTGCTCTCTATGAATCTTTAACAAAAGCAAGATAATACAACAGGCAGAATGCAGAAGCAGATATGGAATCCAACTGTGTTCTATCAAGCCAGACATTACAAACATCTGCCGGCCTACAGAGCAACAGTCTTCTTATTACAGAATGTTTTGTTTTGAAATCTAAGTTATTTCTCACAAAATATATAACCTATTGATTCTATTACTGTTCCTTATACATTGACTAGTTAATATTTTAAAGTACAGTTTAAATGAGTAACATATTAAATATCAATAGGTATAATCCCTATAAACAAACTCAATCATTTTTAAAGGTATAAGAAGTCCTAATTCCAAAAAATGTTTGAGAACCACTACCCTAGATATTAAAATGCCATTAAAAAGAAAAAGGAACTTGTATGGAGTGTCTACTAGAGGTCTTAGAATCCAGTCATAAATCCAATGACTGACCCTCTTCATAAAATGATCCCCAGAGACCCCGAGACAGAGATGGGCTCCTCTGATGTCTCCCTTAGGGACAACCACATGGAAACAGGCTTTCCAACCAAGTCTGAACAGAAGGCCTGCACAGAACTCTTCACTGGCATTAGACATTTGAAAAAGTCACACCATACCAGGCACTGGTAGCTCACATCCATAATCCCAGCTACTCAAGAGGCTACAATTTGAGGACTGAGGTTTGAATAAAGCTCAGGCAAAAAAAAAAAAAAAACACACAAAATTCCAGGAGACTCTATCTTCAAGTAGCAGCAAAATGCCAGACTGGAGCATGGCTCAAGTGACAGAGCACCAGCCAGAACTTGGTGGCCTGCCTCCCTCACCTGGTCCATTTTGTCAGCTTCAGTCTTTCCATGTTTGTTGCTAATTTGAACCCCAGTTTGAAATAAAACTCTTGTCTCCTAATCCTTATTTGCTAGGGTGATAGCATCTCTAAGCAGTTCAGCCTTCCTGGGCCTTTTGACCAGCATGGATGGGAACTTCCCCAAGTAGCTGCTCCCACTTTCAGGCATTTGGGGGCTGATTTGTTGCTTTTTTTTTCTGGTTGTGGAGCTTGAACTCTGGGCCTGGGCACTGTCCCTGAGATCTTCATCTCAAGGCAAGTGCTCCACCACTTGAGCCACAGCACCACTTTTGGTTTTCTAGTGGTTCATTGGAGGTAAGAATCTCATGGACTTTCCTTTCCAGGCTGGCTTTGAACCGCGATCCTCAGATCTCAGCCTCCTGAGTAGCTAGGATTACAGGTGTGAGCCACCGGCTCCCAGCTTGTCACAACTTTTAATGTACTTCTTTGTTGCCTGACCCCTGTGTGGCCTGACTCAGACCACACTGCTAGCTCCTCGTGAGGCCCTTCTTCCATGGGGCTTTTCTTGCAGCCCCATTCCCATCACAGCTGCAATCTGCTCTGATTCATCTCTCTACAACATCTATGAGCAGGCCCTCATCCTCCATACCCACCACTGTTCACCTACCCCGCACATAGTGATATGATTACTACAATCACCTGCTAAGCAGCCCCTTCTTAGCACAAAGCAAAGGGAAGGCTGGGGGGGGGGTACAAATCAGTGGTAGGTTTCTTGAAGTACAAGGCCCTGAGTTCAAACCTCAATATTTCCAAAAATTGTGAAGGGGAAAAAAGAGCATTGTGACTCATAAAGAATAATTTTTAAAAAGTAAGGAAATATCCAGGAAATTATTTATCATATGTTTTGCTTTGTTTTTGGTGGCAGTCCTGGAGCTTGAACTCAGGGCCTGGGTGCTGTCCCCAAGCTTTTGTGCTGAATGCTGATACTCAATCACTTGAGCCACAGCCCTACTTCTGGATTTTGGGTGGTTAATTGGAGATAACAGTCTTAGAGACTTTCCTACCTTGGCTGGTTTCAAATTGCCATTCCCAGGATCTCAGCCTTCTGTGTAGTTAGATTATAGGCATAAGCCACCGGTTATGATACACTTCTTATCTACAATTACATATTGATTATTTCATATGTTGGCGACCTACAAATAAAATGGAAGTGAAAGCCAACCAAACAGTTCCCGTAGCCAGGAATGAATGGATGGCTCCTGCCTATGAACCTACCTTCTCAGAGGCTGAGATCTGAGAATCAGGATCAGAGCTAGCTAGGGCAGACAAATCCTCAAGACTCTCATCTCCACATAACTTTGAGAAAGTTGGAAAGGTAGGCATCATTCATGTGATAGAGCACTAGTCTTGAATAAAGAAGTTGAGTTCATGGGCAATGCTTAAGAGTTCAAGTCCCAGCCCTAGTAAAACCAACTACTATAAGAACAAAACAACAAAATAATAATAAAAAAAAACATTTTCCTTTTGTCTTCACCTAATCTTGCTTTCATGATACTTACCTCTGCCATCCATAGTCACCCGAATCTACCTCTATTTCTAAATTTACCTTCTACTTCTGTCCATTTTTTATGCCAGATCTTTTTTTCCCCTTTTTGAGATAGAGTCTGACTATGTGCCTCTCAAACTGGCCTTGAACTCACAATCTTCCTGCCTCATCCTTTGGAATGCTTTGAAGTGCATGCAGGTTGAGAACCTCATGGCGTGTCACCTTGAACCACCTGTATCCTTTAGGGATGCTGAGTTCTGGTAGGCCCTTTTGGGGGGGGGTGTAAAAGCCTTTTCATGTGAACCAGTAAATGATAATACCACGAGACCTAACTATTAAGTGCTTCCTCAGTGCCATACTTCAGTATCATACTGTAATTTTGTAATGAGAGCTTCATATCAGAATCATAGAACCTCAGGCAGAGGGTACCTTGCAGATGACTTGCTTTACACCTGTCCTTTTGACAATGATACACCTGAAGGACTAAGGGTCAGTTCTGACCGATAAGTTCAGAAAAGTTGAGCTCAAATGTAGGATAACACGAAGGTATATCAGCGCATCCTGGTAGGTTTAAGAATGTCAGTTTTGCAAAGCAGAATTCAGAATCATCTGAGACAGCAATATGCAACATCAAGAAATTGAGTGCTTTTAAATATTGCACATGAAACAGTTTAGCCATTTGGTTTGGTGCTGTTCCACTGGCTCCCAAGTGCTTTTTTTTTCTTTCTTTCTTTTTAAAAATGTGAGTAAATGGTAGCTTCCCAGGGCTTGAAAGAAACTTTTTAAAATTACAAAAACAAAGCCAGGTGCACCAGTGGCTCATGCCTGAAGTCCTAGTTATTCAGGAGACTGAAATTGGAGGATCACGGTTCAAAGCCAGACTGGGCAGGAAAGTCCATGAGGTTCTTACTAGTTAATGACAGAAAAAGCCAGAAGTGGCACTGGGGCACAAGTAGTAGAGTGCTAGCCTTGAGCAAAAAGAACTCAGGCCAGTGCCCAGGCCTAGAGTTTAAGCCCCAGGCCTCTCAAAACACAAAACAAAACCAAACCATAAAGTCCTGCCATCTTATTCCAAGCACCATACAGCTTTAGTCATCAATGATTAAAACCACAAATCTTTAGGGACAAAAGTGGGGGAGAAGGAGTATTACATCCTCTGATCAAATCTTTATTTTGAAATACAGTGTTCATAATGGTTCTACGTTTGTGGACAAAGAGCTTACGAAGGCCAAGTTCATTGTCATTTCATTGTTAAGCAGTGGTACACTCCGTGTTGGCCAATGGTCTTGGAAAGTCTTTCAAAGAGGAGTTCATGATCGTCGGGTGCAAACCTATGACTCTGGAAGCACAAGCCATGAGTCACCGAGGTCAGCTCAGCTGCTTGACGGCCAGCAAGTCAGCAGGCCACGTCCACTTTGGAAGGATGGAAGTCTCTGGAGCCTCCTCCCCTGGCAGCAACAGGAAGCAACAAGACAGATAAACTCCACTATACATCCTTGTCCTGGATCTAAAGCACAACTGGTTTAGCAAGTGTGTCTTTGGTCAACAGCCTGAGGGATGGATTAGCCATTTACGGTGCACTAGCACCTTGACACAGGGGATGCTGCAAGGAAAGATTTCTGTGTGGCAGCTGCAGAACTCTGCTCCTTCCGCGCATTTCTTCCCACAGAGCACTGGTGGCCATGTAGTCCTTACTAAGTATGGCCTGAAAAACACAACAGGGGTCACAGGAAAGACTTGATTTTCAAAGGTCATGCCTTTAGAAATGTGTATCTCAGGAGATTTAGGCTCCCCATTGGTGCCAAGCTGTTTAGTGTGTTAGCAAAGGGGTAGGTTGCTGATAGTTAAAAAAAAAAAAAACTCTAGATCCTTGGAGAGTTGTTTCTTAGCGAGATAGGAAACCTTTGCATAATATCAAGTGGTTGGTTCAGCAGTATTCGTGTCTGAGTGTCAGTAAAATTAGCTATAGCAAACAAAATGACCCCTAAAAAGATATCAATAAAGACTAATCCATTTATTTTACTAATCCACTTTTATATCAACTGGATAGACTATTCTTTCTTCACTTCATGGGTGGGGAAACAGAGGCACATCTCAGACAAGTAGCTGCTCAAAAGCCATACAATCCAACCACATTCTTCCTTTTGGGACTGTAGCCATCTTAATCAGGTGATGAGGATACCACATCAGTCCTGGGGGCCCCTTAAATTAATGAGGCCAAAGACGGAGGGGCACATGGGTCAAGATGATGGCCTAAAGGCCAAAGAAGGAAACCCAGATGTCAGGTAACCTTCCCAGGAAATCAAGTTTACAGTTCCCTGAAAAACAAATATGATCCAACTGTTACGCGATTAAAGACAGCGAAGGCATCTATCGCTAAGAAGAAACACGACATAAACACACAAAACTGGTTGTTGAGTTCGCTGTGTACTGTAAGGTAACCAGGCTGAGGGCTGGTTCTCCCTCACTGCCTTTCCTAATACTCCTCCCTCCCCCATCCCACTGCCGGCTCCAACAGCTGACCTCCTGGAACTGCATCTCCCACACTCCCTGGCTGGCTATGGCTTACAGTTGGGTTTAGCCACAGGAGGTACTTGTAAGAGAGAAACGAGTAGGTGGGGAGAAGGTAGAAGTATTACTTCCTTCCACTCTCCCACTTCGACGCCTGGCCTCTGGGTGTAATTGTTTCTGCATAAATACAGCTTCTTAGCTAGTGCAGCTGAGATTTTGGTAGACTTGGGATTGCGCCTTCCTTCCCCTCGTTGCTTCAGTCCTGGGGTGCTCATGACCCGTCCCTGTGGCTGATGCCTGGGTGCCTCTGAACATCATCCCTTCCCTCTCACATGAGTCAACTGGAGCATGCAGGGTGCTCTGCTCTCTACCTCACCCACACCAGTAGAAGCTCTCTTCATTCACTGGACAGGTATTTAATGAAGGCTTACTAGATGCCAGGCATTACACAAACCACCACTAACACTATGGCAAACAAATGGGGATTGTAATTCCTGCCCCTGTAATGTGTACCAAACACCGTGGCTTATTCTAATTACCCTTTCTTTGTTATTTCCATAAAACTGAGATGATTTTTTTAAGTATTAATGTACAGAAATATTCTAAGCAAGCCAGGAACTCTAAGAGGGAATGAAGCAAGGTGAGAAGTAATAACAGGCCCTAGTTAAATATTAAACACATCATTAATAGATAGATGATTAAAGAGGCAGGGGGAGGAATGATCAAGGAGAATCAATTGTTCAAAGGAAAACCTTGGTTCCCCCCCCCTTCCATCCCCTCCCAACAGTATCTGGGACCATCTCTTTTCTGTGCAAATTTAAGGTGACCTTAACTACAAGGCTGTGTGGGTGGAACTGATCTCTGGGCCCACTTTCTAGATGTTTTCTCTGTCTTCACTCTTATCCTTGTAGATTATGAAGTACTTCCTTGTTCTCTCTACAATCCAGATCCCATTAAAACCCAGAAATATCCTCTGCAGTACCCTTCCCAACCTTACACAGTCCTAATGGGTGGGCCCAGGAGCTTTTCCATTTCTCCACTTCCCAAGAACTCCTCATGCTTTTATAGTCCCATAACAATTGCCACTTGGATATTTCTCTTTCATTCATGGAAAAAGATTTCAACAATAAAGTATGTAAGCTGGGCACTCAGAAGGCTGAGATCTGAGGATCACACTTTGAAGCCAGTCTGGGCAGGAAAGTTCATGAGACTCATATCTCCAATTACCCACCAAAAAGCAAAACCTGGAGCTGTGACTCAAGTGGTAGAACACTAGACTTGAGAGAAAAAAATTAGCTGTGGGATAATGTCCAGGCCCTGTGTTCAAGTCCCAGTACCAGCACACACAAAATAATTAAAAAGTATGCATTACTATTACTCTAATTTACATTTATAAAACGATAATAAGTAAATTAGTTACTCAATGCCAGCATCTTCAACAGTGCAAACAGCATAATTACCATGTTTTACCAGTCAGGATACATATGATGCCCAGAGGATATTTGACATTATAGAAAATACGACTATCTTTCTGGAATGCTCCATTTACTCATATGTTTATTGAGAGAAAGTTATGCAATTTAGCTTTCAAATGATTTAAAAACAAGCCTTTATTGATAGATGTGTGGACTTAGCACACACCTTGAGTCTTCTCATTAAAGATGAGAATGACAGGATTGTACTTATCCTGTATGAAGTTGTATGGTGTGTGGATCAGTTTTCCATCACTATAACAAAATACCAGAGAAAATTAACTTATAAGAGGAAACATATATCTTAGCTCCCAGTTTGGAGTTCCAGGCCTTGAAAGATTGGTCCCGGTGCTATGACAAAGCAGCATATCATAGTGGGAGTAGATGGCAGATCAGAACCACTTGCATTACGAGCAAAGGAGTCAAGATAGAATATTAAGGGACTCTTAATTCCCTATGGGTACACGCTCCCAATGACCTAAAGTCCTCCCAGAAGGCCCTACTTCTCAAAGTTGCCATTAACTCCTAATAGCATCATGATACAGACCAAGCCTTTAACATATGGATATTGGAACAACAAACCGCTGGTGGGATTTAGTTGAACCCCAAAATATAGCAATCAGCATGTTGCTCCTGCTGCTGGTGGTGAGAATGGGCCACAAGGTCCAAGCTACGAAGTTCAAAGAAAGTTTACTCAGAAACGTCTTCCAGGTCTAACTCTAGATTCCCAAGGAATAAGTTTTCATTTTCTTTGGCTGCTAGGGGGAAAGTTTGAATATATTACCTCTGCTCTCTGGAGTCTGGTGCTTAATTCATGGCAGTGACTTACACAACAGGAATTTTAGGTACTATGGCATTATTTGGTTATACATTTGTTATGAAACGTTTACTGAGGTTTTACTGATTTGATTTGTTTTCAACCAACCTGTTCTCCCTTCCCATCCCCTGTTGTTGTGCCTGAAACAGAATTAATCTAGAGTTATTGATCTAGAGTTATTTGGCATTCATCTGTCATAAATCATAACCATAGTGGATTTCTTGAAAGTAATACTGTGTTACAGTCCTTAGAAAAGTACAGTTCTGAATGGAGACCACCCCTTCCTTTGTAACATTTCTCTACCAGTGTCTGGAGCAAACAGGCAAGGAAATTGGGAGGGGAGGAGAAGAAGGAGAAAGAGGTGGAGGAGGAAGGAAAGAAGGAGGGAAGGAAGGAAGGCGGGAAGGAAGGAGGGAAGGAAGGAAGGAAGGAAGGAAAGAAAAAGTAGGAGGAGGAAGAGAGAGGTAGGGAGAGAGGGAATGGAGGGGAAAGAGGAGAGGAGATATACAGAGACAGAAAGTCTCTGACAGAGAGTCAGAGATGAATGGAGAGGAATCAAGATAAAAATATATTTTACAAAAGCTATTCTCTGAATTCAGGAAATTATTTCTATACCAAAACAAAGCCCATATACACAAGTTTTGATAATGTTTAACCAAATTCTGGGTTGTATGCTTACCCTTGAAGGGACTAAAGTCACAGGACAAGTTCCATTGTCTCTGTATGCTTTGAATGAATGGTTTTGATCACACTATTTTAAGTACCAGTGTCACCTGTTTCTTACTGTGCTGGATGACTGCATTGAACTCACCACTTAACAACAACAGCAATAATAACAATTACATGCATAGTAATGTTTAGAATTAGCCCATACCACTTGTGGTTTGGATTATAAAATATGAAAAAAAGATTCTACTTTCACAGAGCAAGTATAATGACAGTCATGGTCATTTTTGGAAGAAGTTCATGATATCCAACAAAGCTTACAAAACAGCTCAACATATGAATATTGGAAACAGTTGTAAATGGGGTAACATCTTTCCATTTTAGATACTTTGGTCAAAGAACTTGTATCTTATTGACTTGTATCTTATTTAAGAAAGTAAATCATTCAATGCACCATTGGGTAATCACTGAGCAGTTTGTTTAAATGGACCGCAGGGTTGGGTAGAGTGGGTCACACACTATTGAACAGGACAGTGAGGCCACTTTCTATTTATCCACTCCAGGGAACATCATCCCACTGTTATGATGAGCAAAGACAAGCAAGGTATCTACATTTTATGGAGAAGTTGCCAAGTTCTTGGCGATGTGTGTGTGTGTGTGAGACAAATTGCTAAGTTCTGAGACAGGTAGATAGATCTATTGTATTTGTATATATTATATATATATATGTATGTATGTATATATATATATATATATAAAATGACAGTAGATCAATCTGTGGATCATCTTGTGATCTCTGCCTATCCACCTACATAAATCCCAGCACTTTATTGTAATTCACACATTGTCCTCATCTTCCATATATCAGATAAAAAAAATCAAACAGATTAATAAGGTCCCCAAATGCCATTATGCCTCTGATCCCATCTTCTCTCCATTTTGGAAGCAAGCCGTGCCTATCTGACCACCTTTCACTTTACTATACACAGGGATGAGGCAGATCCTGATTGGACAGATCTCATCATGAGACCATGCTTTCTTAGAGTCAATGAAAACCTGGCATTTCTCTTCATACTCATCAGGATGGCTATTATTTCTAAAATGGGTGGCAAAGTCATGGAAAAGCCACAATTGCTGGTGTGCATGTGAAATGGATAGCCACAATGACAATGGGATGATTCCTTGAAAAACTAAGTGTAGACTTATCATGTGACCCAGCAATTCCACCAAAAGAATTGGAAGCCAGAGCTTCAACATGTATTTGTACACCCACGTTCACAGCCACACCAATCACAGACATCAAAAGGCGGAGAAAAACCAAGTGTTCACTGACAGACGAATGGAATTGGCATAGAGGTGAATATAGGTGTTATCTTAAAACAAGTACTTGAGATAATCCTAGACACAATAATCAAGGCAATATCACTCAGCCTTAAAAAAGAAGGAAATCTTGTGGCATGCTACCACCAGATCTTGAAGACATTGTGCTAAATGAAATAAGCCAGACACAAATGGCAGATACTGTACGGTCCCACTTCTATAAGGTGGCTTGGAGAGTCAGATTTATAGAGGCTGTGAGGGGCTTGGAGACGGGGAAGACACTTGGAGTCTCTCTCCATTCAGGATGGTAAAAAGATTCTGGAGAGAGATGCTGAATGCTGACCTGAACACTCTCACCGTGGAGCTGTGCCCTTGGATGTGGTTAAAATGGTAAAGTTCATGTAACTATGAATTTTATACCATAACAACAACAAAAAAGAAATCTAGCTGGGCGCCGGTGGCTCAGGCCTGTAATCCTAGCTACTCAGGAGGCTGAGATCTGAGGGTCCAGGCTCAAAGCCAGACCCGGCAAGAAAGTCTGTGAGATTCTTATCTCCAATAAACCGCCAGAAAACCAGAAGTGGCGCTGTGGCTCAAGAGCCTTGAGCTGAAGAGCTGAAGGACAGCATCCAGGCCCAGAGTTCAAGCCCCACCACCGACCAAAAAAAAGAAGAAGAAGAAAGAAAGAAGTCTAACATCCCCATGCTGCTTTCTTCCGTCCTCTGAAGCTCTAGCCTGGGACTGCTCTATGTGATTATTCTGCAGATCCTGGCAGACATCCTGCTGCTCTCCCCTGGAGGCCTTCCAGTCTTACTGTGCTGCCCCCAGGCTAGACCCAGTGCACGTGTGCAGAGGCGAGGAGCGAACTTCCCCTGTTCTAAACACTGGATCTCTGGGAGGCTGCCTCCAACCACACAACGCAAGTCTTTCAGGCTGCGTCTCATTTCTTTTGGGCCTTCAGTAATGATGGCTCATGAGGAGGGCTGTGTCCTGCAGCTTTTGGTCCTATCACTAGTACTGGAGATAACTTACAAAGAGGTTGATACTGGTTCACAGTTTCAAAGACGTCAGTCCACCAACCACTCGGCCTTCTTACTCTAGGCCAAAGGCAAGGCAACATATCATGGAAGAGATGTGTAGAAAAACAAAACTCCTCACCTCATGGTCAGGACATAAAAGAAAGGAAGAAGAAGAGACAAGAGACCCATAATGGTCAGGGAGCATACACTGCAATTGACCTAACTTCCTCTCAGGAGACGCTTTCTTAAAGGGCCCACCAGTTCTCAATACCTTACCCTGCAATCAAGCTTTCAGCACAGGGCACTTCCGGGAGACATTTAAGATCCAAACTTTATTTACAAATGATAAATAACCTGGAAGATGCAGAGTAAAGGAGAGACCAAATACTAATACTCTGATGAGTCTTTTGTGTGACTTTATTAGCAATACATTCATTTCTAGGTAGATCTCTCATCAATTCAGTAACTTCTTTTTAGTTTTCCACTGAAAATTGGCTGTAGTTAAAAAGTCCCCAAATGGTGCTCTCTGATTCATCTTGGATTTTTCCATGCTGAAGCCACGTCCCTTCGAAACCAGATGAAGCCCCCAAAGGAGACATTGAAAGATTCTAATGCAAAAAAACAAACAACCAAAAGCTTTTCTCTGTACACATTCACACTGCTGTTTCTATGCATTTACTTCTGGAAAGTTCTTATGATCTTACCAGTTTTGAGAGCCCAGTCATTCCAATATGATTTCTCTTTTCCCTGGGTCTCATTAAAACCAGTTATCATTCCTGTAAAGCACTTTCTAATCTTAAAATGTAGGAGCCCTTTTGCGTTGTTATTATTATTATTAATTATTATTATTATTTTGTCGGTTGTGGGGCTTGAACTATGGGCCTGGATGCTGTCCCCTAGCTCTTCAGCTCAAGGCTAGCGCTATATCACTTGAGACACAGCGCCACTTCTAGTTTTCTGGTGGTTAATTGGAGATGAGTCTCATGGACTTTCCTGCCCGGGCTGGCTTTGAACCATGATCCTCAGATCTCAGCCTCCTGAGTAGCTAGGCTTGCAGGCATGAGCCACCAGTGCCCAGCCACACGGATATTTTTTTTTAAGGCATCCTAACATATTTCCTTAGAGAGGCAGGGGAAAAGAAAAAACAAACAGACTTCCTTGCTAAAACAGCCAGCCTTACAGAGGACCTGAGAGACCAGGAGTTCCCAGCTTGCTGGCTCAGGCACCAATTCCACCAGGTCATGTTAAAGCTATGCATACCCAGTAGAGAACGAGAGAGGCTCTGGTGTCTCCACAAGATGTAGGACAGCAAGGGGGCCATGAAACAAGTGGCCTGGGCCATTACTATGAGAAGACAGGTAATGTCACACACTTTATGAGTTCACAAGGCAGTGTGACAAATCCTGAAATATTGGTTGTGGTTGAGAGATTCCTGATTGTGCTCACACACAAGGTAGGCAAGCCAGCAAAAATGGTCATTTGTCTCCACGCCAAAGTCCATTCATAAGCAGAAACATCATTACTTCTCATTATTAGCCATAACAACAGCAATCTGTGTTTTCACAGCGCCTCAATACTGCAAAGTGCTTCAATGTCTCTGAGTTGTGACGCTCCCTCACGGTGGGCAGAATGGATGGTCAAAAGAAAACATCAACCAGAAGCTAATCTAGCCAGGTTTTAGGACCTCACACCCATAATCCTAGCTGCCCAGGAGGCTGAGATCTGAGGATTATGGTTTTAAGCCAGCCTGGGCAGAAAAGTCCCTGAGATTCTTAACCACTCAAACCCAGAGGTAAAGCTGTGGCTCAAGTGGTAGAACACAAGCCTTGAGTGAAAAGGCTAAGCGATAGTACATAGCCCTGAGTTCAAGCCCCAGTATTGGCAAAAGCAAGTACCCACAAAAACCAAAAACTTAAAAATAGAAAAAAAAAGAAGAAAGCTGATCTCAAGATTCAGGTGGGAGCTGAGAGCCGCAAGATGTCATTCAAACGGTTGAAAATGAAAAAGTCATCAGAAGCCCTTTTCTTGAAGTGCCCAGAAATATTCAATGCTCCAGTTGAGGGTTTCAACAGTGTCCAAATTTCTGCCCACTGGGGCGTTATCTTTGCTTCCCTCTTTCCCGTAGCTCCCTTTCCCCCAACTTCAGTGTGCCAGCTTGAGGCTCTAGCTCCTGTAGCCCTAGCTGCATCTCTGAACTTGCTGTCTGTCTCTCTTCCTCTGCTCAGCCTAACTCTGAGTGTTCTCCTCCTTTGTCCTGCCCCAGCACCCAGGACTGCATTGTCATTTTCATGGGCCTATTCCTACATGAAAAAAATTCAAAATTAGGCATTGGGGAAGGCCAGCCGCGACCCGAGGAGAAGCTGCATCACCTTCCTCGCCCGCCTGGCCTTCCCCGCCGACACCATGCTGCAGTTCCTGGGCTTCTTGGCTGGAATGAGGAAGAGAAGGAAGGAAGATGGAGACCGTAGCATCCGTGCGGTAGCCATTCCTAGGAAGGAGACAAACAGGGAGGAGGTACAGGAGTCCTCAGAGAAGTTGTCTGAACACCATGCTTCTTTGAGGACCTGCTCAGAGGTGACAGCCACCCGTCCTCTTGCTACTTTCTGCCATGCTATCATACCATGACTTCATAGGCAATGGGTAACAGACGGAGGCAGAGCCTGGCTAAGGTAGATGTGTAAGTGTGAAGCCAGGCACCCCAGTGGTGGGGGGCGAGTCCTCGAAGGAGTGATTAGGAGCTGTTTAGATAAAGGAGAGAAGAAAAGGATGAGTCCTCTATCCCTGTGACATCCACACCATGCGTCCCTCCTCAAATGAGACGCTGGTGGTGGGAAGGCTTGTGGCTTGTGCTGGTGGCTCCGGTCCACTGGGGGACAGGCAGGAGTGACATGGGAGCCTCTGTATACCTCTCCTGAATCCCTCAGCCCCTCCAGGGCTCTAGTCTCCTCCATTTGGTACTTTATTCTAGATGCTTTCTCCTTTCATTCTCAGAATACAGCACCCTCGGAGGTAGCTGAGGTTGCAAGAGCTTATGTAAGAAAACTAAGGTCACTAACTGTAAGTAACAGCCCAACCCCAGACTGGGACTCCAAACACCATGATCGCTTCCCAACTCCACGTGGCTGCTTCACTAGGAAGAACCAATTTCTCCAGGCAGCAAAATGCTCCCTGGCTTTGTGTCTGCCTGTAAGTCCTGAGCCGTGGCAGGGCACCTGTGGCTAAGGCCTGAGGAGTCTGGTGAGGGGGATGGTGCTTAAGGAGGAAGCAGTATCACTTGCTTTTCAAAGAAGGAATTCCAGCCAGGGACGAAGCCAGGTTCCCGGGTAAACCACAGCACAGTCATCAAGATGAAGAAGAATCCAGTCACCATTTCAGGATAGCTATAAAAGAAAACAGACAGGCCCGCTGTAGGAGCTGGAAAACCTCAGCCTTTTTACTCTGCTTCTGAGAACTCTCAACCTGTGAGACAAAACATGGTCATTCAACCATGAGAATGGCTGGCAGTGAATTTGGAAGAGGACTGATGGACTGATGTTAGAAATTGATGTGTGGAAGAGAAAAGAACACAACTACCTACATGTAACACGGTTACACCTGCCGTGAACTGGTGCAAAGCTTTTTGAGGACATTTGACCATATATACCAGGAGCTTATCTGGTTGTTTCCTTCATCAAAGACAGTGACCAGTAATGCATACTGAGTTATTACTTGCTACAATGTGGGAACAACCATTGTGTTGCTTATCCAATGACATGCCATGATGCTGGACATTTATGTTAAAATGAAAGTGCATCCACTTACTAACAAAAACATTCAAAATTATATTTTAGGACTGTATTTGTATAAAGTGAATATACAAATTCTCTCTCTCTCTCTCTCTGTCAATTATGGGGCTTGAACTCTGGGCCTGGGCACTGTTCCTGAGCTCTTCAGCTCAAGGTGAGTGCTCTACCACTGGAGACATAGCACCACTTCTGGCTATCTGGTGGTTAATTGGAGATAAGAGTCTCATGAATTTTCTTGGCTTGGCTGGCTTTGGACTGCAATCCTTAGATCTCAGTCTCCTGAGTAGCTAGGATTACAGGCTTGAGTCACCGGCGCCTGGCTTCACAAATACTCTTTGAAAACATTTTTTTTGTATCTATAACCCTGACTATGTGGAGGTAGGGATTAGGAAGGTTGTGATTTGAGGCCATCCAAGGGAGAAAAAACTTCCAATCAATAATCCAGTTATAGTAGTGTGCACCTGTAATCTCAGCTATGCAAGAGACTATAGGTATGAGATAGCAGTCCAGTCCAGCAACAAGTAAAATGGAGAGAACCTACTTAAAAAAATAGGGCTATAGAGAAAGAGGGTTGATGGCATGGCTCAAGTGATAAAGCTCCTACCTAGCAAGTGTGAAGTCCTGAGTTCAAACCCAACACCACAAAGGAAGGAAGGAAGGAAGGAAAGGTAAGAAGGAAGGAGGGAGAAAGGAAGGAGGGAAAACAGAAATAAAAAAGAAAAGGAACATTTCCTTTGGTTCCAGTTATTTTTTTCCTGGTTTTAAAAGAAATGTAAGCAGTTTGAGTTTGTATCTGTGTCTCTAGTACCTGATGGAGGGGTTGGCCCTGTCAGCACCCGTGCAGTTAGATGCTGCTCCTTTTGCTTGAAATTCTCTTCCCCCCGATGGTCACAAAACCTGCAATCTCGTGCTTCTGCCCAGAGGTGTGCCCTCATCCCCTAAGGCAGCCCCACACCTCACCTCCAGCCAATCATGGCTACTTTCCTGTAAGCATTTGGCATCCGATTAAAAAGCTATCAATACTTGGCTTATGCGTGGCCCGTCCCTTCCCCTGAAAAGTAGGGTCCATAAAGTGCCAGGTGCTTGTAAATGTTAAAAGAATGTTCCCCTGGCATATTTATCTTCTATTTCTGATATATCAAGAAGATTCAAAGTGAGCATGAAGGAAGGGGGAAAATGTTTTCCTGTTTCCATACTGAATCTCAATGGAAAATCTTCAAAAGGCCAAAGTCTGCTGGGAGCTCCCGGACCCTTGCCCCGCCCTCCTTGCTGCTCTGCCATACTTTTTGCATTTTCCTCTCCCAGGGCACCACTTGCTTAGAAATTCTGTATGTTTGCTGAGGCCAGGGTTTTGCAGCCCTTACATCTTCGAAAAGCCACGTGCTGAGCACTCGAGAAATGATGGCTGAAATATAAGTAATGGAATGAGATGGGGGAGAAAGTACAGAAGGTGCAGTAAGGGTGTGAAGAGCTTTGATTTCAACACTGGCTTGCACTAGATTAATGAGGATGGCTTAATGAACTGGAAAGCCTTTACCAGAGCTCATTTGCTGGCAAGCTCAAGAAGAGGATCATTTTACAAAGGAGAGAATTTATACATGTAGCAAGCAGGCACACTATAAACACATTTCTGCAGCAGAGTAACAGATATGACTCTTTGGGCTGTGGGTTAGTCGGATTTCTGTTACTGTACCAAATACTTGAGACAATCTGCTTAATAAAAAGAGGAGGTTTGAACTTAATAAAGAAAGGAGGTTTGTTTGGGCTCACAGCTTTGGAGGTTTCAGCCCACTGCTTTGGACCTTGGTGGCAGAGCAGGAGGGAGGGATGAAGTGGAGAGCAAAACTGCTCACTTTGTCAGGAAGAAGCAAAGGGGAAGAGGAAGAGACAGCAGCATTCCACAACACTCTTCAAAGGCAGCCATCAATGACCTAACTTCCTCTCTCTAGGCCCCACCTCTTAAAGGTTCTACTCCCTCCCAATAGCTCCAACCTGAGGGTCCAGCCTTAAACACTTGGAGACTAAAGCTTTGGGTCATATTCCAGATTCAAGCAATAGCTCAGCACAACTTTCTCTTAAGACAGAAGGAATCCATGAGTTCTTCAGCAGCCCAGGGCCTGGCTTGTTTCAGGCTTCCTGGATTCAGAGCTCTCACAGGATCTTCAAGGCTTGGTGACTCTTTTCCTCTCTTTCGCCGTCAGCTCGCCATGGTTGTAAAATGACATAGCTCTAACCTCTTGGCCCTCTCAAATTTAGCTGGGGAAGGAAGAGGCTCTTTCCCAGAAGTTTTGGCAAGGACTCACCGAATCCCAGCTTTGACTTGGCGATTTACTTAACCTTGGCCAAGTCGAGCCACAGGGTCCACGAACAAGTGGACGGTGAGTGCCAATAAACTGATGTACACCACTCTTGGCTCCACAATGAAGTTGTAATGAATTGATTGGGGATAAGAGGCCTGGACTTGAACTAAGAGGGTTCAGGGAAGAAAATATACTAAGAATGGGATGCCCTAGAGATAGTATAGAAAGATCCTAGCAAACACAGAGAAAAGTTAGGGACTCCTTTTCTCTCAGTATTTTTTTTCTTTTGGTTAGTCATGGGTCTTGAACTCAAAGCCTGGGTGCTGTCCCTGAGTTCTTTTGTTCAAGGTTAATAGTGCTCTACCACTTTGAGCCACAGAACCACTTCCGGTTTTCTAGTGGTTCACTGGAGATAAGAGTCTTACAAACTTTCCTGCCCCAGCTGGCTTTGAACCATGGTCCTCAGATCTCAGCCTCCTTAGTAGCCGCTAGGATTACAGATGTGAGCCATTAGTGTTCTGCTCTTCTCTCAGCTCTTGTGTCCTGCTATTTAACAATGCCCAGCATGGGAGGGAAATGAAAGGAAGCATTTGATTGTGCTGAAACAAAAAAGAAAAAAAGATGAAACACATCTACCTACATATATCATATATATGGTCTATGATATATATGATATATGTATGTATTTGGCTAGAGCATGGGCCATTTTATTCAAAATAATATAAAAAGTAGGCCTAGGGAATCTGACATTCCGGAGAGAGTGATTTTTCTATAGCTACTTTTGGCTGGATTATCTTAAGTGAGTCATTTCTACGTTTTGGAGAAGATGGATACTTGCCAGAGATTTTTCTGCTGAAGCTAGAGAACTTGGCAGTGGTTTTATATTTGGTTTTGTCTTATTTTATTTAGTACAGAGAAGAGACAGATTTTCTCTTAAGGCTCCATATTAACCACACATGAGACTCAGCTTGCGGGGCCTGGGCTGGGGAGGGAGATGAATCAGAGGGGGGAGAAGGCTCCTGCCCATGCCCTGTGCTCAGATCCACAACCCCTGCACAAACCTCACACATTGGCTCAAGCAGCCAAAGCTGGTGAATGAATTGTTGTCGTGGAGTAACTAACACATTCCACGGGAGTCTTTTGCCTCTTTAGAGGGAATCGTGAAAGACAAAACAAAATAAACAAGAAGACATTTAATTCAATTCAGATGGTGCCCACCCAATTTCATCACCATCCTCCCCATTCCCCCTAATGAACAATACCGTGCGTTTGCCTGTCCTAACTGAGCATAGGGGTAGCAAGATAACAAAAACCAAATGGAGTCAATAAGTGCCTTCTAGAGGGCCTGGGAAAGGCTGCTGCCCCATCTTGCAGCAGGAGGGAGCAGCGTGGTGTAAAATACTTCACAATCCTTTGACTCAAGGTGTGTAACAACAACAAAAAATGCCTTTGAGGTGACGTTCCCTCACTTCGGTTTTCTTGTAGCCTAAACACTAAAGTGTCACAGAATGTTTTACTTCTTATACCTTCTCGCTTCATGAGAGAGAGAGAGAGAGAGAGAGAGAGAGAATGCATCCTTTAGTCAGATGACTATAATTATATACTGACTATGTACTGACTTCCCTTTCCACAGAGGAAGAAAAAGGTGTTCAGCATGGGAGACGTGGTCTTGTAATCTGACGTCGTGTCTTGGGCTTCTGTGTGTTGTTCAGCTCTGTCAGGCTTCTCTGAGATAGCCAGTCCTTCTCTTTTCTCTTTTCTCTTGTGCTCAGTCCCTTGCTGACACTTTTCATGCCATCCTTGAGAAAGAATAGCTTGAAACTCAGAAGCAATGGCATGTAAACTCTTGATGTGAATCTGGGTGATTCAGCTCACATCTACCTTTCCTTTCTCTCATGAGTGAATGAAGGCAAGAACGAGAGCCATTCTATCACCCAACGTATTCATATTTGACTCTTACCATTCCTGTATCCCTCAAATAGGGCCCTAAACACAGCTGTCCAGCAAATCTCTATTCTCATCTCCAGTAGCAGGATTTCAGTACTGCCTTTTGCCAACAACTTTCTGCCATCTGTCCTTTCCCAGGGGGAAATACATACGCCAATATTCTTTCCCCTTTTAATTTGGCCTCCTGTATCTCCCGTTTAACTAAAACCTGGCTTTCTGTCGTGGTGTAATTCCCCTACCAACCAACATTCTCCCACAGAGGTCGCTATTCTTGCTCCTGGTTTGAGGAGGGGTCACCTTCTTGAACTCCTCTTACTACAGGCAGCAGTTCAACTCTCCTCTTTTCTGAAGGCCAGCTTCTACCTTTGCCAGTCCCCCCACACCCTTCTTACCATCACCCATTACTTAGTAGTTCCCTGGTGATTTCAGCCCCTCACTGTATCCGCCGGCAACCACTGACTGGTCCAGATGGTCTTATTTATGACACCTCAACCCTTCAGCCTCCAGACCTCCTAGATTCCACAATGACCTCCACAGTACTGTAGCAGATCACTGTTGTGAACTCATCTTCACCTTGGCCTTTGCTGCCATGTGGCTCTGCTCCTTTCTAAGCCTCATAGAAGCTATTCTTCTCTCCCTTGGACATTCAGAATAATATGTATTTTTCCTTGTCCTGGAATCTAGGCTGGCCTTGTGACTGAATCTGGTGAAAGGGATGTCCAGGGCTTTGTGAGTTCAAGACTTCAGCAAGTTGGCAGCTCCTGTTTCCTTCCTCAGGAAATCAAATGCCGTGTCTCCAAGGCGGCCATGCTGTGAGGAAGTCCAAGCTGTCCACCCAAAGAGCTCACGCGCAGAGCAAGGCCTGCCGGCCCCCACTGCTCTGGTCATTGCAGCTGCAGACATGAAAGTGACAACATTAAACTGCACAAGTGAGAGAAACAATATATTATTTAAAAAATTATTTGAAGCCACTAAGTGTAGGATGATTCGTTATGCAGAGAGAAACAAAAAATCAACTGGAAATAGAGGAATTCCTCCCTCCCATTACATTCCATGCTCTCCCCAAACATCATTCTCTTTTTCCTTTTTTCTTCAATTGTAAAAAAAAAATTGTTTTATGAAGATGATGTACAGAGGGGTGACAGTTACATAAGTCAGGTAAAGAGTACATTTCTCTCTGGACAGCGTCATTCCTTCCCTTGCCAAATGTCATTCTTGCAGACCGTTCCAAACTCCAGTTTCCAGAAGCACCCTTGGAGATCACACACCACCATCTTGCTACCCAGTAAAACTTAAACCCTTCAGACATATACATGTCCTGTGCACCCCCTTTCTCTGCAAAAATATTGTTGTGATTCCAAACGGTCTCTTCTTCCCAGTCATGTATATGTAGTTTGAAAATACTGTCTTTATAGTCTGTTATTATGTCCTCATTATCCACTTCACAAAATGAAGTTTTAATCATTCCCAAGTATGTATTGAGGTCAGGCAACCCATCTCAACAAAGGCTAGGTAGGTATGGTGGTGTTGTCCTAGTTACTCAGGAAGCTCCAGATAGGAAGATTGCTGTCTAAGCCAGCCCTGGGCAAAAACATATGAGACCTTACCTAAAAAATAACCAAAGCAAAAAAAGGAGATGGGGTTTTTGTCCACTGGTAGAGCATTTGCCTACAAGTGCCAAGTACTGCTACACACACACACTCACACACACACACACACACACACACACACACACACACACAAATACCCCAAGGTTTAGGGGTATAACAGTGAAAACAATAAATAAAAATAGATAGTACCAGAGATATTGGATCACCTCTTGCCAAAGGCTATATTACCCATTGACTCTAGGATGCCTGACAAATACAACCATTTTTCACAAGGGCCTTGACTTGTAAGAGGCTTAGAAGTTCCAGAGAGACCAATAATAATGGTAACAACAACAACCAAAATCAAATTTATAATTTCAAGTGGTGATTTGTGCCTCAAGGAAGAAAGCGAAGTATGGGTAGAGAGGTGAGGGGGCTGGCTTTCTGCACTGGGGTCTTTGTCTTGCAGTTGGACACCAAATTGAGCTTGGGATGCCTCTTCTGCTAGGGTCTAGAAAATGCTTCTGGGCAGAAAGCTGGGTTTCTTATTTCTCCTTCAGTTCTGTCATCCAATGTCTCATGCTGACTTACACATTGTGTCTTACTTTATAGTTGTATATGATGGGAGGGCCAGTCTAACATCAGCTACTCACTCATGAGGGAAGTGGAGAGTCCCAGCTTAACATTAAAAGGCGATGCTGGCTCCTGTTTGCTCTCTCCTCATCTCTGTCTTGCTGCTCTGCTTGAATTCTTTCTCATCTCATTGGGCTCCAAAGCCAGTGGACTCATCTTGGTCCCCAGCCTCCTAGAGAAAGGATGCTTCACCAGCTTTTGATTTCGTTGGCTGCCCTCTTCTTCTGAAACTCCTTTGGATGCTTTCATACTCGAGTTTTTATGAAAGTCACACTTTGCTTTGTATTGTGCATGTATGCCATTTTTCCCTCCTGGTGTTATTTACATTGGTCTCATTCATTAGGGCTGAGACTTCTTAATTAATCACCTAGGAAGACTTAACTTTCTTCTTCTTCTTCTTCTTCTTCTTCTTCTTCTTCTTCTTCTTCTTCTTCTTCTTCTTCTTCTTCTTCTTCTTCTTCTTCTTCTTCTTCTTCTTCTTTTCTTCTTTCTTCTTTTTTCTATTTTTGGGACTTGAACTCTGGACCTAGGTGTTGTCTCTGGGCTCCTTTTGCTCAAGGCTAGCACTCTACCACTTGAGCCATAGTATCAAGGTAATTCCAAGAGGACTTTGGTGGGGGAAGGCATCACACTTAGGCCATAGAATATTGCTTTGAATGTTTAGAGAGAAGAGAACCTACTGAAGGGGTAGAACCATAGAGGAACTTCCCAAGACAAAAGATATAATAGAAAAGAAAGAATGGTCAGTTGGAGGTGACCAGTGTTAAATGGTGTCTGTTCTCAAAAAAATAACAAGCAGTCTTGTAGGTTAGGTGAGGTGATGCATGCCTGTAATCCTAGCACTTTGGAAAGCTGAGACAGGAGGATGTCAAATTTGGTAATCGAGTGAAACTGTCTCAGACAAACAAAACACACAGACACCCATGAAGTAGTGTAGTTTGCTGAAAGTGAGGCAGTGAAGATCATTCTGGGAGCTGAAGGACACAGAAGTCTTAGAGGATCTTCTGGGTATGAAAGCAAGTGTGTGAAGGAGTGGCCAAGAGGAGGGTGGGGTTCTCTCTGATCTTCGAATCGAGAACAGGTGGATCCAGTGCTGAGCAGGGTTGCAGAGTTCAGAAGAAAAAGTCCTGATCACCTCATTTGTTTCTTCGTTCTCTTCACCCTCTTTTTCTCTGTATTTCCCCCCCCCCACCAACCATAGTATAACCAATTTCAAAGTGTTAATTCTTACTACTTATATTTATTGAATTCAAGATTACCTTAAAAGTTTTGGAATGGAATGCTTTCCCTTCTGTTCTTTTTCAAAAGCAGTAGTCGGTGAATGTATTTTCATTTACACGTGTCCAATGATTACTTTTTTTTTTTGTCGGTCATGGGGCTTGAACTCTGGGCCTGGGTGCTGTCCCTCAGCTCTTCAGCTCAAGGCAAGTGCTCTACCGCTTGGGCCACAGTGCCACTTCCAGGTTTTTAGTGGTTTATTGGAGATAAGAGTCTCACAGACCTTCCTGCCTGGGCTGGCTTTGAACTGCGATCCTCAGATCCCAGCCTCCTGGGTAGCTAGGATTGCAGGTGTGAGCCACTGGCACCCGGCCAATGATTATTTTTTAATGGTGGCTCCTTTAAGAGTATTGTAGGAGAAAGAAATCCTCTTACTCTCTGACAATCCACGTCATGCGTAAAAATGCACGATATTAATGGCGCTTCAAAATTTATTGTTCTCATGGCTGTTTTATTTCCTGTGCAACTTTCTTTGTGAAAAGGTAAGATCTTTGTTTGACCATCCTTCCTTCAATGCTAAGGCTAGAGTCTTCCAGTGTCATGTGACTGACTTGCCCCTGTGCTATCCTGTGAAGGATTTAGACTCAGCAGCTACTTAGTCCTCCATCCCCAACACTTAGAATGCTTCGAGTGGCTGTGAGGATTCTCATCAATAATGGATTTCCTTGAATTATTGCTGCAGTCTTCATGCCGTAATTTTATTTGTTCCCATCGTAGGACCCTGTTTTCGCTATTTCTTTACTTTGAATACCTTCATCCGGCCATTCCTTTCTGAGTTCCTGGGAATAATCAGGATTGTATCTTTGGCCTACAACAAGTAAAGGATTAACCCAGTGCCATTTCTGTGTTTATTGAAGTCTGAGCCAAAAGATCATTTCTGAAGTTGAGATTGCTTATTTGCCTTTGCTGTTTGGAGTTAATTTATGACATGCCCAACTAACTTGTTACCTCTTTACCAGCCAAGAATTGTTCAGTTTTTCATAGAAGTAAGGGAATATTATGTAAGTATGGAAAATTCTAGACTTTCAAGTGCTATCATTATCAGCCATCAAGCCAAGATGCCTCCTGAGGCATTACTTTTCAATATGCAAATATATATTCTTCCTTCTAGGCATTTCTAATGGCCATAGGTTTCCTTGAAGTACTAGGATAGTTATCAAATTCCACATTTATGCAAGAAATTGTTCAAGACATTAATTATGGGGTTATGAAATACCCAAACCCAAATATGTGGTTACATTTATTCAGTTTAATCCTTGATTTTCTATCAAGATTTTACTCTGCAAAAAACTCACTTGCATCAGAATGAATGGCTATCAGGAAGCTAGGCTAATCTCTGCAACTTGCACCACATTTATTTTATTATTATTATTACTACTACTACTATTATTATTATGTCCATTTGGTTGTAGGTATAGTAGATTTTTTTGTCTTTTTTATTATTATCTTTAAGTAGTTGTACAAAGAAGTTCCCGTTCTACAAAACAGTATAGAGTACAAAGTGTCTACAACATTGCCACCCATCTCTCCTAACCCATCCCTTCTCTCACTTTTCTCTTTAATTGAGATTAGGTGATTACATAAATTTCACATATTTCACAGTATTGTGGAATAGTGATATTTAGAGTCACACATACATTTTAACCTTCACAAGGCAAATTGTCATTATCATGGTCTATACAGTTTGTGAATTCTATGAGCTTTGATAATACAAGTTATTTTTTCCACATCAGGTGATGTTTACATTTCTTTCCTTTTGCTTAGTGTAGGCCATTCCCGCTTATTCTGTTCCTCCTCCTGTCTTCCCTCTGTTGTGTGCATAGGTCTACCATATATATGGTCTAGAACATGGAGTCATTTAGCAATGATATGACAAAATGGGTGGCTGTCCTTTGTTTCTTGAGTTCTGTTACTTTGTCATAGCTCCTTGTATTTTGGCTTTAGCATCCACATATCAGGGAGACCATGTGCCGTTTGTCTCTTTGTTCTTGGCTCACTTTGCTCAAAATAATCTGCTCTAGATCCATCCATTTCCCTGCAAATGCCATTATTGTGTTCTTTCTAATGGCTGCATAATATTCCATTGTATATAGGTACCACAATTTTTGGATCCACTCATCAGTAGTGGGGCATCTGGGTTGTTTCCAAATCTTGGCTATTTTGAACACTGCTGCAATGAACATGGAGGTGCATGCCTAAGAGTGGTATACCTGGGTCATAGGGGAGGTCTATATTTAGCTTTCTGGGGTATCTCCAGACTGCTTTCTGAAGTGGTTGTATAGTATACATTCCCACCAGCAATGCAGTAGGTTCCTCTTTCTCCGCATCCCCTCTAGCATTTGTCGTTTGCTGACTTTAGGATGTGGGCCATTCAGACTAGTGTAAGATGGTATCTCAGTGTTGTTTTTATTCTTGCATCACATTTAATCGACTACATTTTTAGAACTGTCTCCTGAGAGTTTGAGGATTCATACATTTACAACAACCTTAGATGCCCACTGTCCTTATCATTATTGACTGCAATCTCCCAAACTCCAAGTGAATCTGAGGGGAAAGTCCTGCTTGGTATCTTTCTCTCTATCTCCCTTCCTGCCATCAGCTTGGGTTGCTTTGCTTTTGTTGGGACTCATTAAATATTCAGCTTATTTAATATTAGTGCATATTAATTATGTACTGTGAAGGGATTTCAGAATTGCTCTTTCCTTACACCTCTGCCACTCTTTCCTGTTCCCCCCTCTCTCTCTCACCCCTGCGTTTATCTTTCTTGTAGTCTTTAAAAAGATGGATTTAAGACCTTTTCAAATGCTCTTATCTCATTAGCTCATTAAACTCAGTTCCTTAATTTCTTATCAGACCAGGACTCATGACTATAGCCTTCTGGAATTTGTTAGCTTGTAGAATTGTCATCCTACCTCTGTAATTCTAGTGGTCTGTTCTTGGGCTTAACCTCCCATCCTTTTAGTTCCTGACAGGGGTGAGGAATAAGCAGCCCGTCGACTGCATGAAGCCTGTGAAACCGTTTGGTGTATAACAGAATAGACACACACATGCTTCTTATTGGCTGCTCACAGTCCACCTGGCTGGACTGATAAGTCCTGTATGGCCCATGCATGTTATAAATGTCCAAATAGTCCTTGGCAGTACAAAGGTTCCCCACCCCTAGCGTTGCTGTCCTTCACTAATGTCACCTCCGTGTTTCTTAGAAGGTTACCGTCTGTGAGTCTTGTTCTTACTCCTCCTCTTTCCACTCCATTTTCTGTCCTTGGGAATCTCATCAGCTTCCACTACTGCATTTGGTTCTTCTGTATCTCCCAGCTCTCTCTCAAGGCCCAGAGAAATAAATCTGGCTATTTAATAACAAAACAAGGGAATTATGAAGTGTTCTGTATTTTAAATGCTTTTAGTGTGTTTCTGTATTTACAACTCTAAGGTAAGTCATTTCTAGGTATCTGTTCTTATTTAATCTAAGATCATATCCAGTAATTCTACTTTTGAGTACATACCCAAGAAAATCAAAGAGTAAGACTGAATGTCGTGGCTCATACCCGTAATCTTAACTACTTGGGAGGCAGAGATCAGGAGGATTATGGTTCATAGACAGTCTAGGCAAAAAGTTAGTAAGACTCCACCTGAGTTAATAAAAGCTTCTTGTGGTGGCATATGTCTGTCATCCCAGCTTTGTGAAAGACACAAATAGGAAGATAGTGTTCCAGCCAGAAGAGGCAAAAAGCGAGACCTTATCTCGAAAGTAACCAAAGCAAAAAGGACTGGAGGCATGGATTAAAAAAATAGAGCATGGCATGTTGTAAAATTGTCACAAGGGAGAAACTGCTTTTACCTTTTATTCTGAAGTCTCTTATGAAAAACAATTATGGGAAGAAGTACCAATAACTAGAGTATGCCTTATAATGCAATTTTATTTAATGCATTGAGTAAATGAAGTCTTCATGAGTCACTCTAATATGTGAAAATTTTCCACAAATCTTTCTCAACTTTTATGTTTCAGTAGTTTGTATTGAAGCAAAACTACCAGTGTCAGTAATTTTGATGGTAATTTTTAAGTAAAAGTGTTATAGTATTGGAAATTATTTTAAAAAGTATCCAATTGTATACCAATAAGTGAATATATTGCCACTGTTAAAAAAAAAATAGAGCATGGGGCTGGGAAGGCGACTCAGTGGTAGAGCGCTTGCCTTGCATACCTGAGGCCCCGGGTTTGATTCCTCAGCACCACATAAGCAAAAGGAAAAAAGCCGAAAGTGGCGCTGTGGCTCAAGTGATAGAGCGCTAGCCTTGAGCTGAAGAGCTGAGGGACAGCACCCAGGCCCAGAGTTCAGGCCCCATGACCGGACCCCCCAAAAAAAATTAAAAAAAATAGAGCATATGCTTAGCAAGTGCAAGGCCCTCAGTTTAAATCCCAGCATCACACACACACACACACACACACACACACACACACACAGATAATTAAAAATAGGGAGTCAAACAGATATTTGTACACTCATGTTGATAGAAGCACTATTCAAAATATCTAGAAATAGAAGATATCCTAATATCTACCATAAGATGAATAGGTATGTGGTCTGAACATAGTGGAGTACTATTTAGTCTTAAAAAGGAATAGAACTTCTTACATGTGCTATAACAGTAATGAATCTTCAAGACATCATATTAAGGAAAATGTCAGACATAAAATGGCAAATACTGTACAATTCCATGCACATGTGAGGTGCCTACAACAGTTAAGTTCATAAAGACAGAAACTCAAAAAGAGGAAGATTTTTCTCCCGGAGACTATGCTGGTTTGTAGGGGCTGCAAAATGGAGAGAAAGGACTGCAATTGTGGAATGGGTGCAGACCTTCCACGTGGGAAGATGAGAAAGCCCTGGAGGTAGGAAGTGGCGAAAACTGCGTTATAATGAAAATAAACTTAAAGCTATTGAACTGTGCTCTTACAAATGGTAAATTCTATGTGTGTGTGTGTGTGTGTGTGTGTGTGTGTGTGTGTATGCGTGTCCATGCAAATGCGCGTGTAGGAGTTGAACATAAGGCCTTCCTCAAGGCTGACACTCCACCACTTGAGCAACAACTCCACTTCTGGCTTTTTGATGATTAATTGGAGATAAGAGTCACATGGACTTTGAACTGTGTTTTTCACATATTAGCTATCTGAGTAGTTAGGATTACAGGCATGAGCCACAGGCATCCAATTAGATACATATACTTTACCAGAATTAAAAATGATACACATACCAAGAATACAGATGTCCAACAAAAAAGTGGTTAAATGGTGAAAGAAAAATATGGTATTTATCGTAAAAATACATCATTCTATTATGTCCTGTTAGGGATAATAATGATGCCAATTAAATAATGATACAATGATTTCTTATTACTTATTTTTATTTTATGCTTATTGAAAGAGTTCTTTTTGACTTATCCATGCCCCATTTTTATACCATTTGTGCATATCTAAATGAAGGCCTTCATCACGTGCCCGATTTTGTGAATCACTTTGCAAAGTGGAGTCACTGATGCCCATGGAATTCCACACAGTGCTGTCTTCTGTGCTTTTCCTAACACTGGGGAGGGTAGTTTTTAAGACAGAGTTCCAATATTATCTCTGTGGTTTCTTCCAGATACTGACACCCATTCTGCAAGTTTTGCTGCTGACACGATTGATTTTTCTAGAAAGTATCAATGGAAGGTTTGTGATAAGGACAGGGGCTCATACTCCTTTCTCAAATGGTCTTTAAATGATGTCATTGTCCAGACAGGACACCAGAGGTAATAATCATATCACCATACTTTCAAACAAGCTTATCTATCACTGCTAGTGTAGCTGTCCAGGAAATGTATAAGGAACAAATTCACTGGGTGAATTTGGTGGGGGAGGGGGTTCATTTGGGACTATTCCAGACAACACTTAATAATTTCTACTTCTTTCTACCCTTCCCTGAACTCTGGGAGAATCTCCTTTTTGACTAGGGGAAATCTTCCTTCCTTTGAGTTCCTGTGAGGGACCTCATATATATATGGCCTTTCTCTGTCCTAGAGGATAAGATTTTTCTCAAGTAATGTACCTGACGGCATTAAAATGCTACACTATAAAAACTATGATCAAATGCGCACATATGGAGTCATCAATAATTATGTTGTGGCTGCAGTCTGATCAATAACAATTGAAAGACAATTTAACAGAGCTTAAAACATCTGTCTTAAAACTTTCATTTTTAACAACATGGAATATACACATTTCCCCTATTCTTCCTTTTAAGCACAACTAAAAACTCTGGACATTATCAAACAAGCACAGTGAACCTACCCTGCAAGTATGGCTAATAGAATTTCTCTTACTGCAAAGACAGCAATAAAAGATAGAATCCTGGAAGATGAGGAAGAGCATGGTAAGCAAAGAGATCATAAATACAATGAGCTTTCCTTCTCAAGTAAGGTTTTCTGAATTATGTTTGATGGCTGAAGCAAGAATTATAACATTGTCTGATTGAATTTAAATATATGGAGAGGAAATATTCAAGACAATTATATTAGACAAGGGAGAGTACAAAGGAATCTAAATAGAGAAAATGGTTTTATACATCATTTATATTGGTAAATGCTGATATCAACACATAGCGAATGCATATGTATATGGCTTCTAGAGTAACTACTGAAACATCTGTAGACATATGAAGACAGACCATCTAAGACACTTCAGACAAAATCTTCTAAAATTAAAAATAAATTCTATTCACTTCCAGGAAGGCTAATAAGAAGAAAAGAGAGAAAGAAAAAACAGAAAGAACATACAGTAAACAGCAAAATAAAATGGAAGATTTAAGCATTAGCATGTCAATGTTTGTATTAACTGCATCTAGTCTAAATGTAATCATTAAAAGACAGAAGTTGGCAGGATGGATTAAAAACCATGACCCCACTATATGCTGTCTACAAGAAACTTACTTTAAATATGTTGATATAAAGATAATAATCAAACAAATATCAAGAAAACCAACCAAGAAGGTAAAGCCCTGCGTTCAAGCTCCAATACTGGGCAAAGAATAAAACAGAAACAAAAACAAAACAAAAGACAATGTTCAATGTTGCTGAGGACACAGTGAAAGTGAATCTCATATATGTTGCCAGTGGGAATTTCAATGATTTATCCACTCTGAAAGACACTTTGGTAGTTTCTTTTAAAACTCCGTATGAACTAAAATAGTATCCTATTGCATTCCTGGGCATTAATCCCAGAAAAATGAGCATACATATTCACACAAAAACCATCATGTAAATATTGATAGCAATTTTAATTACGATATACATAAACTGGAACCAACTTAGATGTCCACCAACTGATGAATAACTAGGGATATAGAAATTCTGTGATACACGGAATTTATATACAGAATATACAGAATTATCATGGAACATAAGACAAACAACCAATTGGCCCACACAACTACCTAGAATGGCTGTAGATGAATTATACAGAGTGAAAAAGGCCATTCCCAAAGTTACATGCTGCACAAGTCAATTTACATAATATTTTGGAATTGGAGAAGTTTATAGAAATGAAGAATAGATTAGTGTTGGCTGGAGATTTAGGAAAAGGTGGGGACAAGAAGGAATGAAAGTGGCCCTGAAAGGGCTATGTGGTGATGGAGATGATATGAATCTTAACTGTGTCACTACCAACACCCTGGTTGTGATATTAGTCTGTAGTCTAGCAAAAAATTGGATAAAGAATACTTGGATTTTTCCCAATGAGTTCTTAAGAGTACAAGTGGATCTATCAATAACTAAAATATTAACATAGAAGCTCGCTGAAGTTCACATAAGAAAACAAGCGGATTTGCCTCTGTCCCAAAGCCACAGAACTCCTCAATATGCCTATTGGGAATTCCTTGGCTTCTTCTTTTCTTTTTTTAACCCCTTCTCCTTTCCTGGGTTCTTTTCATTTCAGTCTCTCCCTTTTTAGTAGAGCCCCAAAAGAGCTGTTAGGTGAGCGAGAAGGAGGAAAGCATTTGACCAGAGGTGGAATGAAAGGAAGGGGAGGTCCTGTTGTACGCCAGAAGAGGCTCAGAGTGAGAAAGTATCCACTTGGGACACCTTCTCAATCAGTAAGGATGGAAGTGAGTGGGGTGAAGAGCAAATAAGAGCAAATGGAGGTTTGAGTTACATATGATGGGCTGATGAAGGAATTGCCCAGAAAAGTTGTTTTTTCACTGTTGGAGAACCAAGGTCCAGATATGGAAAAGGAGATCACAAAGACTATTGTAATACTGGTTTAGGGTAATTTTAATGCATAATTATATATATATGCATTTACATACATATTTACACATGAGTATTTACACATATTGACATATATACTACATTTAGGAAAAATAAATGTGCATTGATGCATGCATGCATGCATGCGTATATGTATGCATGCATGTATGTATGTATGCATGTATGTATGTAACTATATCTCCCAGATCTAACCAGTGAGCGGGCCTAGATCACTGACACTGCAATTATATTAGTACATTGAGCTCTCAAACTGTGGCTTCTAAATCTCTTTCTCCCCTGAAAGCAACCAGGACTCCTTAGAGAAATGATTGATTTCAGAGAAAGTCCAGGATGAGTCTTACTTGCACCAGAAATCAAGGAATAACTCAACGATGATGAGAGTATGTCTACAGCACTCACACACTAGAACAAAGGGTTCCCACTGGCCAAATCTGGGACAGTTTAAGCCCATAAATAAATGATGCTGGTAATGGATTATAACCAATTGAATAAAGAAGTCATGAATACATTCTGACATAAACTAATACTGAATAAACTGAAAGATGGATAAAGAGAAGCAAATTTACTTATTAATTACATAGGGGGAAAAACTCACTTTAAAGTGAAGGAAACTGGCAGACACCCCTTTAATCAAGTGATCAAAGTAAACATCATCAGTAATAGGATACATTGAAATCTTGTGCCACCAGATAAGATGCAAGAAAAGAAACCGGTAGCCTGTCACCTCTTTGATTTCCCTGGCAAGGATTCATAACCTGAATCTAATCATGAAAACACATCTGACAAAACTCAGAAAGAGGGACACACAACCAAATAACTGCTGTGTCATTTCTGAACCCAGGGATATGAAAGTCAAGGAAAGAAAGATGGAGGCGCTGCTGCTTCCGGAAGGCGGGTGAGGAACTGGGGCCTTGAGCAGCCCACCATTTTGAATGGATTCTCTCGCTAAGGAAGACAGATGGTGCCCTAGCCCATCCTGACTGAGCTTTGGGACTCCCACAGGAACAAAGTATCTAGTTGGTTTTCTCCCTGGCCATCACCTTCTGATGAAGTGGGAGGATGTTAACAATTTGCAAGAAAGAGATACTCAAGTCTTAGGGAGGCAGAGATCTGGTCCAACACTGGCCACAGTGGTGGGAGTTGGAGATAGAAAGGGAACTACTGGCTTCATACTGTTGGAATTTTCCTGAAAGTTTCAAGATATTTCAAAAAACAATGATTGGCATCTAGTTAAATCCTAGGTAGATAAACTTTCTTCTATCTCAGCCAAATACATACTGTTTGAATTTGCTCCTTTTCTGACTGAGTTTTGGTTTCCTGTATCTGATGACTTACAAAGTAAGAAACCTGGGGAATCTTTCTTCATGCTTTATCTGTTACTTCCCTCCCTAAGCTCCATTTGGCCTCCTTAAGATCTCCTAGTTTTATTCCATCTTCTCCACTTCCCCAGCCAACACGTTGGCCTGTCCCTTAGACCCTGATACCACTAACCAGCCTCTATGCAGCCAGCTTCCCCTATCCAGCCTCTCTCCTCCAGCCATGATAGCAACTGTCTCAGTAAAATCAAGTCTTTTCCTGCCACTGAGTGCCTGAGATAAAGCCTAGTATTAATACAATGGGTTTTAAAGCTTTCCTGAACCCTAAAAAGTCCACGGTCATCGCATCTTCAGCCTTCTATCTTGAAACCTTGTGACCAGCCTGCCCAAACTCCTCGGACCTCCCTGTCCTCCCTTAACTCACATTTTATACTCATTGTTCCCATTGCCTAAAATGCCCTTCCAGGAGGGGACCTGGGTTGGAAAGCTCCACTGCAGAACATTTACCTGTCCATTCAGCACAGGGCATTGAACACATGGAAGTGTTCAGGCAGAGAATCACAATCCTGTACCACTGAGAGGAAGCGAGAGGAGAGGAGCTCTGAGGGAGCTTCCTGTGCTCCTCTCTGCTGGATGGGTTTCTCAGGGAACACGCATCACCCCTGAGGTCTCTCAGGGCTTCTTCCTCAGCAAGTCCCCACTGATAAGACAAAAATCTACCTGTTACACACTCGCGAGATTTCTGCTTGTGGGTTGCTCATCCAGAACCTGAATTCTATTCAGGGAAGTAGAGACACACACTGGAAAGCCCAAGGTAGGGGTCCAGAAATGGTTCAGTCCAGACTTGGGATGCTTTGGATCTCCAAAGGTAAAGTTTCGAAAGACTTATTTGCATAGGATGTCAGGACAGAGGAAGGTTTGGGAGGGCCTGTGGAGAAAGCTTTGAAAGCAGTTTCATATGCTTTGGGTAGGTGGTGATTCTAAATGATTGGCCTGAGCTGTGTATTTTGTCTGATATGTTTTTTGGTTGGTTGTGAAGTACAGTGTAAGCTTCTCTTTAACTTTGATGTGGCTGACTCCATTTCTCTTCTAGGTTTGCAGGCCTGTGCACAGACAGTTGGCAAATGAATTATTATTCTGTGTGTGTATGTGTGTGTGTGTGTGTGTATACCTCTGTCAGTTAAACATAACTGTCTACACACACACACACACACACACACACACACACACACACACACATTCTCTTAATCCATAAGGGCAACAAATAGATTTGTTACAATAATCAAAAGGTTTTTTTTCTTCCTGTTTAACTAAAGATCAGACTTCTGCCCAAATAGAAATGAGCAAAAGAATCTATATGAACTCACTGGTGTTGCATTTATGTTTATTTTGATGAGTTCTTTGTTATTTTGAGGGATTTTAATTAAGTTCGATCACTACACACTTTCAGGGAATTTTTAAGAATTAATAAGTGTGAGAAGCAGATGACCAGAGGTGAAGAGACAACATAGATGCTCACCAGGTGAATTCCCTGGGGCCATTCGGAGAGCTGTTTGCTCCCATCAGAAATTAGAACTCATAAAAGTCTGTTACCACAGAGGGGACAAACAGATGCCAGACACATGTGGTTCTCTTTGAGATGATCTTCTGTGGGGGTGTTCCCTGGGCTCCTGACAGCACTTTGTGTAGGTCCAACTTTTAGATCCCTTAAACTCAAACATGCTCCTGGAATTCAGTATGAGGAGGTGGTAGGGTAAATCATGAAAGGAGAGAGGGGGGTCTGGGAGAGTGGGCGTGGCTTCTAGAATAATAAAGGGGTGGCACTAAATTCCCAAGTTGGGTTTCCTGTACTTTAATGGACAAAGCCACAAGCTTCTGAATCAAATTCTGGCGACATTCAAGTTAGAAAACTTTATTTCTTCATTCTATTTTCTACTGAATGCAGTGGTAGATAGGAAGAAAATGACCCTTCAATTTCTCAAAACTCTTGAAAATAATCTTTATAAATCAGTTTGATTATTAGGGAAAATGGTGATAATATTTAACTATGTTTAAGATGGGATAATCTGTACAGACACTCTGGTGACAAATTCGAGCTCAAATAAACATTATAAGCCTTGCTTTTCCATGTGCTCTTTAAAACAAACCTGTCAATTTGTGGTGTACAAAAAGTCTAGGTAGGCACAGGGGAGTCATCCCTATAACCCCAGCTACCTGGGAGGTGATTTGGGGGGGAGAATCAAGGTTCAGGGGCAGCCCAGCCAGAAAATTCCTCAAGACTCCAGAAGCTAACTGTGATGACCTGTCATCTCAGCTATAGCAGAGAGGTGAGAGAAAGGAGGATCGTGAACCAGGCTAGACCTGTGCTGGAAGTAAGATCTATCTCAAAACCAATCAGCACAAAAAGAGCTCACCAGTAGAGTGCCTGCCTCGCCAGTCCAAGGCTGTGTTAAAATCAGTCCTGCTTCTACCCCGCTCCCCCGAAGAGCCTTAGCGATGCTGGCTAGTCGCACCTATCGGAGTGTAGGTTACGGGAGTAGGGAATCATGAGGTTTTCCTCCTTTATTACCTCACTCCTGGTTCTGAGATGCCATCAATGCAAGAGCCTCCACCCGTCGATAAACACAAAACCCAACTGCATTTAACATGCATACTGACTCAATGACAAACCTTGATTTTTAGAAATGCTGTAAAGTGCTGGGGATGGAGGAGAGAGAAACATAGTTCTAAGTAGGGGGAGAAAGATGAATACTAAGAATTTGTCCTCATCAAATTGGTTCCCCCTTTAAAAAAAAAGTACTTGTTTTAAAGGCATAGAAAGATCTAGAATCTGGTGGAAGTACAAGAGGAATTCACAAGACCCAGGGAGGCAGCAGGTTGCTAGTGACTGCAGCTTTATTATGCCATGATTTGCTTCTGCCCATCCTTCTACGTCATCTTTCTGCAAACCTGCCTGGGCACCACTCCCGATTTTTGCACCCTCCCCAAACATCTCATTTTTGCCTTTTCACGACACCAACTTTGGATGCAACGTGGCCAATGCCCATGGTAAGAGACTTGTTCACGGACTGTTATCATTGAGCATCCATCCGCTCAGGATCGATTAGTCACGTGTTAACCAGCTAACCCTCGGTGTTCTATCAGGTCTGGCTATGGAATCTGGGTCACTTAATTTTAAAAAAGGGCATATCTGATCATTTCACAAGGCACAGGTGAAGCTACTGCTGCTTGCCGTGAGAGGGAAGAGAGTGATTGTCACTGCCAAAGAATCATGTGTGTGGCAGGAAGTTTTACACAACCAGAGATTCTGGAGTCAAGCGAACCGTGCTCACATGTAAAAATGACCCAAGCCCTCAGCTCTGCTTTTTTCTATCTACCTGCACCTGTTGTATAACGTCATGAGTCTCTACCTTCAAGAGGCCTACAGTGTAGAAACTCTGCCATCTAAAATGTCACTCTTAAGCTACCTTGAGGTCATGTAATCTATGATTTGTGTGACACATTCCTTTTGCGTAGGATTTTAATTCGAGCTCCATGCATACAATGAACGAGATCTTGTCACTTGGCTGTGGGAGAGCCGACTGTCAGAAAGCTCTTTAGAAAAGAGTAGACAGAACTTTAATGACTCCGTCACTTCATTGTGAAGTTGGTGTGAGGCTTATTTGAGCTGCGATACAGTTGGTGTTCAATGAGAGCTTGTTAAGGGATTAGTTTATACTTTATCTGCATCCTCGTCATGCGTTTCTGTTGAACTTGCCTTACTGTGTATGGCCGACTTAGCTTCTGTTTGAATGAAGATTACCACACCAGTGAAAGCAAGGCCAAAGGTGTGTGTGTGTGTGTGTGTGATTTGTGAGACTCAACACAGGCTTTGTGAGAAGGGAACACGGTGTTCAAGTTGGCTGGCGAGTCCGGGTGTCTAGTATGAGTCTTGGGATGTGATGACTGAAGGCAAACTTGGAGGAAAGGTTCCTGATGAGAGGGGCAGGTTTTATTCTGTCCACTCTGGAGTAGCTTTACTGCTCCAGTGTTTTCTTGGTCTGGCTCAGTGACATCCATAGCTAGAATCCATCCCCATCCCCAGTGCACAAGAGGCCTGTCTCTTTGCTCTTAACACTGGCGGAGGAGAAGGCTGTGTGGTGGGACATATGTGCAATGCCACAGGCTTCAGAACTCCTCCCCATCCTCCAGTCAGTCTCCCATTCCCACTCAGTCCCTCTTTCTTTAGTGGTTTATTGGTTTTTAAAATTCTCTCTTAAATAGTTGTACAAAGGGGTTTCAATTCCACATCTCAGTTTACCAGTACATTTCATCTTAGCCAATGCCATAGTCGTCTTGAAGTGAGCCACTCCTATAGAATGTGAACTGAGAAAATCTCCCAAGAATAAGGTCACACATGGGTCCTTCAGAGGTGGGTATGTGTTGAGTGACCCATGTAAAGGTAGTCCCCAGTCTTGGAGAGGACTAATCATCACAGGGTCCTACAGAATGCGCCATGCTGTATCCCAGTCCTCCTTGGTTCCCAAGGCAACGGTAGGCCTGGTGAAGGGCGAGACGCTTCCTCCTTGTAGATGAGCTCAGGAAGGCAGCCATGTTTGCCTTTGGCGGGCCAGGCACTCACTCCTAACGCCTTCCTTTGAGGGCGTGTCACTGCCTGTGCAGAGAAATCACTTTAAAAAAGAAAATTTGACAAGTTGAATTTAGACATTTTTAACACAAAGTAGAAATTCTTCACAGAGTAGAGCTCAACATTTGACTGTTGAATTACTTAAAATAACTTAAAATTTCACTATTAGTGGATTCAAGATGAGCTGAAATGAGGGTTTTTGTTGGATTTCTGAGACCTCTGTGCATCTCCAACATCGTCTGTCGTGAGAAATGCCAGCAGTATTTGACACGTGTGCAGGCGCTGTGCCTTTAAAGGTATTTTGCTGAAGGCCACTGAGCTCTCCATGGGAACTTTTTTTTCTTATCACAATTCTAGACCTGTACACTGCACACACACACACACACACACACACACACACACACACACACACACACAGAGCAAATTAGTTTTGGGGGGGAGTGGGAACATTTGGAAAAAAGATTTTAAAAGAGACAGTAAAATTTGGGCTATTTGCATTTTGAAGCAAAGGTTCTCAGTAGGTCTCTGACCAAAAAAAAAAAAATCCGCATAAATGTGAATTTCTGTAAATCAATTTATACTCAGTGCTGATATTATAGTTTTAACTCACACTTCGGGGTTTCCTGCTAAAATTTGCATTTTCTAGAAATCAGTGCTGGAGTGCCCCGGTAGCTTCTCTGGCCTCTGGCCAGTCTGCGGCCTTAGTACGTAAAGTCCTTTCCTCCCAGGGCTAAGGGGTAATTGTGGGCTTATCTCCCTGTTCCAGACTGCTCAGGGTTCCAAGAGTCCCTGGCCTTGCTCCTTTAGTCTCAGGGCTAGCACAGAATGGTGGACAGATCTGGCTGCAGGGCCTGATGCATACCACTAGTCTAGCCTGGTGGCAGGGAGACTTTGTACTGCCCATCTGCCTTCCTTATCAAGCCCTCGGGCCAGTAACATGACAGGATGGGGGGTGGGCTTGCTCCTTGACCCTGGACCTCATTCTTTCCTGGAAGGGAGAAAGCTCTGGCACTAGCAAACACATGCAGGCCAAGAGAAACCTGGTTTCCTCAAGTCTTCTCCTAAGCGAAGGTACAGGAGGTGACTTCAGAGCCTTTCCTGGGAATCGGGTTGAGTCACAGAGGCAAAGCTGAAATTACTCTCTGATAGACACCTATTTAGTGTAAAGCTGGGAGATGAAGAGAAATCTGGCCTTCTTACCACCTGCCCATGTGAGGGACCTCACCGCCCTGCAGTCTGTGTGGAGAGTGATCTGGAAACAGCTGGACAAAACTGAAAGTTACACGGAAAATAAGTGAAGGTTTCTACAGCAATATGCCACACGGATGCCATCTTATTTGCTGGACATTTGGAAAAGAGTAAATGTCTGCCTGTTTCCTGCCAAGGGTGAGACACTGCAGTTTCTCCTTTGTGCTAGATGCAGGACAGACAAAGGCGGTAGCTGGAGTAGCCTGGAAAATCCTCACTCATTGATACTAAGCGCCCTTGCTTTGTCACTGCACAAAGTTGTTAAGACAGAACATTGTGTTTTATCTTAATCCTTTGATAAATCACATAAACAATCACAATTCAAACAAAGGTGTCTTGGAGGCATCAATCTGTAGGCCTTTTCCTTTTATGTTTATTTTGCTTATCTTATTTCATTTTAGCCATTATTCAACATGATTTTTATATGTGGACACACAAAAGCACTTCTTTCGTATATGAAAATGCTCATTTTCGGGAAATTTTTAATTAATGCTTTCCTGAATTTTATATTTAGTAGAGAAGAGCTTGACAAAGTTCTGCTGAGCGTGTCTGTAACTTGCAATTGGATGTGATTATATTTACAGTGCTTACTTACTCTTCAGTGCAACACATTAAGCCCTATTGTTGGGACGGCTCTCGCTGCGGCAAACTGTTATTTCTGGCATTTCATGGAAGCACGGGGTCAAGAAGAATAGAAAACACCAAACAGATTTCTCAGCAGGAATTCCAGCTTCCCTTCTCCTATATGTTCAGACTTTTGATTTCTAGAAAGAAAAGAGAATCTTATAAGCAGATAAAATTGTCTGGATGTTGCTCAATTTCTGCTCATGGCTTTCACTTGTTATTTTATTTTTCTTATCTTTTTTAGTATTATTTTTAAGTAGTTGTACAGAGAAGTTCCAATTCAATGTGTCAGTTTATGAGTATAATGCATCTTGATCAATGTCACTCCTTCTAGTATCTTCCCTCAACCTGCTAATAGCTTTCAGAGCATTCAACGGATAGCAGTCTATTCCACAGTGGACAGTTTGTCTAGTGGATGATACCTATCAATCTTCTATCTATAGAGAAAAAAATAATCCTAAAAGGAACTGTATTTTGATTCATTTCTTTATGCCCTCTCTGAATCCTTCCTTCTATAATTGTCCTCTAGGAAAATAACCTACTAAGGTAGCTCATTTCTGGGCCTCTCGCTATAGAGTCCTTTCTAAACTTTGATGTCTGAATGTCTTTAAAAATGTTTAATCATTGTAATGCATAAAACAATGTGGAACAGCCTGACATTGTGTGCCTTTGTGTGGTTGGAAAAAATGCAAAAATAAATTGTTTGTATAGTGCTGAAAATGGAGGTTGGGATTAAATTGACCTAAGGTTAATGATAGGATAAAGACCAACTGTCAAGTAGCAAGAAAATGCTTTAGCCTTGGCAATAATTAATGTTGAGCAATGACTGGAGTTCAGATTATTGTAATGAGAGATGATATGCTGTTCTGACTGTCCGAAGGTCAATGCTACTTGGTTTCCGATGGTTCAGGGTAAATAAGGAGGGCTTTCTAGTAACAACAATGTAACTGGATACAATGAGCCTGCAGTGACCCAAGGTTCATGGCAGACATTGTTAGTATGTATAAAGAGTTTATAAAATATGTAGCAACTAATGTTTTATGGAATTTGGTGCCACAATGCGGATGTGTCTGGAGGTAGAGTCAGGGGGACATTGATTTAGCTGCAGAAAACAGACTGAAATGAGAGTTTCCAGAATCCCATATGTTGGTGATTATCCTATCATTCTCCTTCATCCTGACTGGCACCATCCTTCCCAGTACATATCATCAGTTGCCCTTGCCCTGATAATGTGCTACATTAATTTATCATCAAGGCAGGAGATATATGAGAGTCATACATTACTAGAACGCAGCTCTCTGGTGGTGAAGTATTTCACAAAAAGATGGGCCTACCCTGGGAAGCAGAATCAGCTGAACAAGGCAGAAGGTCAGCCCACGTCACATGATCCTGAGCACCTGCCATTTGGCTCCAGCTGTAGGAGGTGAACCAGGTGTAATGTACACGATGGTTTCTATTGGGTCTTCATCAAAATCCTTGAAAATGGTAAGTCTCTGTTTGGAAAAAAAATAGAAGAGTAAGAAAGTCTTCTCTGAGAGGAGATTGATGGTAGGCAATGAATTGTCCAACACTATATTATTTCTGGGAGGACAAATTAGCTAGGAGAGCAAACATAAGTCTCATAGAGCTGCTGGCAAACCAGAAGATGGATTTCTTCCGTGGGTTGTCTACAGTCATCTTCATCCTCTCAATCATAGGTTTAGGAATTCAGGATGGAGGGATGGTTGGACTTCCAAGTCCTTTGGGCCATCTGTGGGAATGATGATATATTCATACACAGATAGTGCTACACTAGCACCATGTTACTGTTGAGATTTTTGTGGCAAAATGCTATCACCATTGTAGCTATTCCTATTTTTTTTTAAAAAAATCAGATTTCTTGTCCATTGACATCCTTTTCTGCTATAGGTATGTAAAATAATAGAACAAAAGTAAACAGGCCAGAAGTGTCAATAGGTGGAAAGGATTCTGTTATTCAGGATGTGGGGGAGGGGAGGGACAATACTTTCTAGGAAGTGACCCCTAAACTTGAGTGAGTCTGAGAGAAAGGGTTATTTAATTACATTCTTGCTCTTTCAGAGTCTTCTCCCAGCTGTGTAGCTGTACTGTCCCTCCCTCCCTCCCTCCCTCTCTCTCTCCCAGAACAGGCAATGAGCTTCTAAGAAGAGACTGTAGCAGCAGCCAACGCCTTGAGAAAGTAGCTCTAATTTAAAAGATGGCATCCCACAGGGGTTTTCCTCTGGCAGTTGAAGGAGGATTTGGGTGTGTCCAAAGAGAAGAACACAATACTTACTAATGTGATTTTACAGTAATTGTGACTATTTGTCACCTGTTTTCCTCCTAGACTCTCAGTATGACATGTGTCTTAACTTTGTAAGTGGATGACTTGGATGAATGGATGGATCTGTCTGTTCTTACTGGTTTGAATATCCCTTCGCTCTTCAGATTTCTAGATAGTTCTAGGAGAAAGACAGGTAATGAACTGCCGTTTTTCTATCAGTTAAAGTTCCTTGACTGAACGTTGGTTACAAAGCAAAATGCACAGGAATTATATTTTAGAAGAGGGAAGATCTCCTGAGCAAAACTGGTTGCAAATGGTAACAACCTCACACAGAAGATACAATACCAGGCTTGTGGGAAGAGATAATTAGCATGCAAATGAACTTGAGTCCCATTGTGTGTGTATATATCAGTGACCTTAACCTTACCACTTAGTACTGGATGATATGAGGGGAAAAAAATTGGAGTGTCCTTTTTAACATTTAACCAAAATGGACTCCATCCTTACAAGGGTACTGATATATCTGGTGTCTGAAGTACCATGCATCCATTGTACTTAATGGAAGGATTTTAAAGATTTCCTACAATGCGTTTTGACATTTAAAAGCCTGTTTCTCTGTGGTCCTATACCAAGAGGGATTTTACTCACACATACACTTTCTCCCACACATACACTTGTACTTCCTCTCAACTTATGGTCGAAGAAGGACAAATGAGAAAAGCCCACTGAGGGCTTCCTAGCAGGCTCCACCATGAGAGAAGTTAGTTAAAATAAAGCAAATTAATATAGGTATCTTTGGGGGATTTTCTGATGTACTCCCTGAATTTGGAAGACAGATGCAATAGCAAGGTCTCAGGTTATGAGTATATATTGAGCGCAGTTATTACAGAGGCGAATGCTCCCAACTTTCCTAGGGCACTTTGGCAGTGCACATTTAAAGCTTTGATAGTGTTCATTTCCTTTGTCTCAGAATCCTACTTATTAAAGGAATTTGTCTTTAATAACCAGTCATGGAGATTGCAAACATTCAGCGACAAGAATATTCATTTGATAATTACTCCTAATAGTCAAAATCTTCAACAATCTAAATGCCCAAAAAACAAGTGATGATTTCAATCTATTGTGGAACAGATACACAGTGGAAGCGGATGCAGCTTTCTGAAAACAATCAGGGAAAACAGTTAATAATCTGATATGAAAGAACTATGCTACAGCACAACATTGCCGAATAAAAAAGGATGCCCCTAAATTCCCTTACATACTGTGATTTCTTTGCATATGTAGATAGTGTAACTATGCAAGAAGAAAAAGAAAATCTTCATAATAATTACCTCTGAATGATGTAATACTGAGCATTTTTATTGTTTGCTTCTTTATAGTTGCCTCATTTTCTAAATTGAACTATTTAAAGCTGATTAGGAAAGAAAATGCACCAGAGTGAGTGAACACTAAGAGTCAGGATGATTGTGGAGAAGAGAATAAAGAAAATAAAGTTAAACATGGAGGTAATCACCAGGAGGGCCTTGAGTGCTGGGTACAAAGCAGAATATTTTCTCCACATGTGGTACTTTTATTGGAGTTATGTAAAAATGAATCACTGTTACCTAAAATACTGATGAAAAAATTAGAGGCTTACATTAGACAAGTCGAATCTCCCCAATAGAGAAAGATCCATCAGTTATCACTTCCTGTCAGAGCCGGTGGGCTGTGGCTTAAGCTTGTGATACCAAGTCAAGGGCCACCTTGTCTGCCACCATCCTTTGTATCTAGCCAGTGAGCCACAGCTGTTTGCATACATGGAACCCCTGGGAATGAGCTGATGGCTTCCTTTCTGTTATTTCAACATGTGTTACCATTATCATTCGAAGTCTTCTACCTATAATGCTGTAACAAGGTCACCTAAGAGTTCATTAAGTGTAGAGCTCTTAACACTCAAGAAACTGGAAGATTTGGAACACAACTTAGATGTGCTAAATCTCCCGTGAGAAGGCCAAATCGCCACCATTATGGCTCCGTGCTTTTAATTTAAGAGAGAGCACTTCAAAATATTAGAGGAAATACAGCGAAAATAAAAAGCAGCCTTAAAGTAAATATATGTTCCCACGTTTGCAGATTTATGCACTGCAAGATTGCATGGTGCTTCCTGCATACATTTGTATTCAGTCCTGTGGGAGAAGGGGGCTTGAGTTATGGAAGTGTTGAATTATATGCTGAGTTCTCCAGGCACGCATGCATTGTTTGCATAAAATGCTACCATCGTGTGCAGAGATGCGGGGGTGGGGGGTGTTTGAGGATGGTGGTGGCAGATGACAGGCAAAGAGGATGGAGTATAGAAGATGTGCCTGTTTCTCACGACTGGTATGGAGACAGAGGGTCTTTGCTGCCCTATTCCTTTCTAGCCAGTAAAGCTGGGGGTACGTCCTACCCAGGGCCCTTGAGAATTTGCCTGTTTAATCCAAGGGACAGACACAGAGTGGTGCTATGCAAAGTGTGCTCTCTTTGTTCCTTTCTTCCTGTCTGGAATGTAGATGGATCCAGCCCTTTAAGACATGGTGTACCATGAGCATGCAGGCATAGAACAAGGTGGAGAGAAGATGGTGAGGAATTTGGATCATGATGGGTCGTAAGGGGCTTGTAAGGCAAACTCAGTAACCACCTACCTTAGAGTTTCTTGCTATGTATCAAGAAATGGGCCCCTATTTACTCAAACCACATGCCTGGACCTGGCTGCCCATTGTTTCTATCACAGCTAAAGTCTATGAACTTGAGACTTGACTGAAGGGTTCCCTCTCCTAGGATTCTTTTCCATCCTTCCCCACTAACCCTAGCACTCTTAGCTCCTAGAGCTGGGTTGGATGTCTTCCTGTTTCTCTGCTCGACTTTTGAACTTGGAAGGGTAAGATCATGACTTGCTCCTCTTAAACATTGAGCAGTACTTCAGGTCAATCCTCAGAACATAATTGTTCAGTAGAGGGGCTGGGAAGGTGGCTCAGTGGTAGAGTGCTTGCCTTGCATGCATGAGGCCCTGGGTTCGATTCCTCAGCACCACATAAGCAAAAAGAAAAAAGCCGGAAGTGGTGCTGTGGCTCAAGTGGAAGAGCGCTAGCCTTGAGCTGAAGAGCTAAGGGATAGCGCCCAGGCCCAGAGTTCAGGCCCCACAACCGGTCCCCCCCCCAAAAAAAATAATTGTTCAGGTGGAGAAGAACAGAGCCCCTGGGTGCAGGCCTCATGACAATGTCCTTTAAAAGAGCCAGTCTTGAGCCCTGGTGGGTTTTGAATTTGATTTAGTGGGTTTCAGAATGTATTAAAAATATAAAAGAATAGACTAGAAAATAAATGAATCTATGTAGTAAGGGTATTTGTCTTAGATCTTCATCTATTGCCCTTAATAGCACAGACTGGCTAAGTCACCAAGAAAAGACTCATTTGGCTCTCTGCTCTGGTGAAAGGTCCAGGGACTGCATTTGAGGGTGGCCCTCTTGCTGGCACAGTCCCAAAAGATGCAGACAGCTGGGGACAAAGGAGCCCATGAGTGTCTTCTGATTGCTGTCCCAACTCTTACAAAACCACCAGTATTCATTCATGAGGATCTCACTCCAATGACCTGATTTAATCCTGATGACCCCCCCCCCGCCCCCATCTCCAGGCTTCGCCTCTAAATACCCCAGTCACATTCAAGCTGTCCTGTCATGGGGATCAGATTCCAACTTGAGTTTCCAGGTGGGGGGCAAATCATGTTCCAGACACAGTGGTGTTGCCTGTCATCCCAGCCACTCCACTCAGAAAGTAGAGACAGGGAGATTTTTGGTTGGATCTCAACTTGGGCAAAAGTAGTAAAGAGATCGTATCTGAAAAAGGTGTTAAAAAGCAAAGGTCTAGGGCTGGGGCTCAAGGCTGTACAGGCTTGCCTAGCAAGTTCAGGGTTCGGTACCACACACACCACAAAAAACCCACAGCAGTACAGTTTGATAAGGCCTTGGTCTTGGTCATACAGGTGTGTATGCATGTGTCTGCATAGATGTGAATATACGCACGTGTGTGACCTTGATGATGTACTACTTATTGGGAGAACTGAGGGCCCCGGTGCTGGGAGCATCAATCAATGCTGAAGAGAATGACCCATCATCTCAGGCATCCCCAGGGACCATGCCTCTCTCACACACAGCAATAAATCCTTGGACTGATTCCCAGGACCAGACCCAGATATTGAGCAAATCATGAATGCAAGCCACCCTAAAGTAGATGGCCCCATGGTATAAGTTGGACCAAGCAATTGTTTGTATTATAGGAGGGTAGAACAGGACCAGCCCTTAGCAACAGTATGATCTAACTGCCACCTCCTGTCTTCTGATCCACTGGGAAGGAAACCTCAGCTATCTAGACTGGGGAAGAATTCCTCCTAGTTCTTAAGAGACAGCAATGATTTGTCATGGTCTTCTGTCCGCTCAGACACTTATGAGGTTGTTTCTTTTGGAAGCTTTACATGAAAAAGGGCAGCAGCTATTGGCCATGAGACAGGGAAGGGAAATGCAGTGTCTTGCTCATGGAAAAGGCACATGTGACTCCTGGTGGCTGGCAGAGTCCTCAGATGCCTACTTCTTCAGTTAAGAGCTGAATGGCCACAGATAGGCCACCTGATGTACGGTCAGAGTAACCGTGAGTCAGGCTGGACAATTGAGGTCTGCCTCACCAGCCCATGAAACTCAAAACCCAATAGAAGTGAGCTTGCTGAGAGTGAGATTAGGAAAGGGACGAGGTGGCTCTCAGATCAGAATGGCCTGCAGCCCCTATCAGAGGCAGAAGTTGCCAATCTTCACCTTCAGTGAACAGACCCGCTGACTGGAGGGCAAAAGAGTCCCTGTGGCTACAAGGCCCCAGTGCTCAGAGCTATAGATCCTAAGCTGGACTTGCTACCAAAGTGATAAGAGTATTGGGGCTTGAACTCAGGGCCTTCACTCGCCAGGCAGGAGCTGCACCACTTGCCATGTCCTCCGCCCTCTTTGCTTTCGTTATTTCGTAGATAAGGTGTTGAGTTTTTGCCCACGCTGGTCTCAGACTGCCTTCTGCATGGCTGGGATGACACAAGTGAGCTTTCACAATCAGGATGGCCTCCAACGACGATGATCCTCCCCATGTCTGCCTCCACAGTACCGGGATTTCAGCTGTGTGTGTGTGTGTGTGTGTGTGTGTGTGTGTGTGTGTGAATCCAGTCCAGCTGACAGTGTTTAATATGACTTTCAAGCCCAGATGCACTTGGAGAAGCTAGAACAGAGACAAGGCAAAAGGCAGCTTCCTGAGAACTTGAAGTTCAAGTGCCCCAATGAGAAAGCAAGTAAATGAGCATGGCATGCTTGGACAGTGCCCTGGACTCTGGTCCAAATGCTGGTCCATGGAATCTCACTGTTGAGCTGTCCTGAGTCAGGTTAACTTCTCTATCTTGGGGAAGAAATGGACAGAAGAACAGAGAGAAAAAGAGAGAGAGAGACAGAGAGAGAGAGAGTGTCAGAGTCCCAGGTGATTTCTAAACTACTACGAAAATCAATAAGAGAGTTGAGATGGGAAGATGGTGGAAGAAGATTAATGCTCATTATGGAGAGTGCTGCCTATGACCTAGAATAGCAAATGTCCTTGGCCCGAGTGACCTTTCTCTCTCTTGATGTGCCCTTCAGTCTGTCCGGAATCCAGGAAGGCAGAGGGGGTAGAATCTGTCCCAAATATGACCAGTGTACAGCATTTGTGTTTTCTCTTCCTTTCTCTTCTCACGCCATATCCTGCCCTAGCTTAAGTGGACTGTTCTTCCTTCGGCTTATTATCCTCAACATGATGACTTTGCATATCTCCGCCCTATGCAATATGTATTGATTCTGTTGTCCATCTCACAGAGAACAATCTTATTTTCCTTCCTGATACCCAGTTCTTCCATGGAACATTTCCCAGCAGCTGTCAAGGATTTCCACCTCATTCTTATTCTAGGGGCATCTAAGAGCAGAGTCAATGTTATGTTCCAAGGTCACAGCGAGAAGATGCTCCTGGAGCTCTGTGTGAACAACCTATCAGACGCACTGCTATGTCACGGAACCCATCTGAGAACTCTCCACAACGTGGCATTTGCTGCCATCTCCTGCAGTGGTTATCTTGCTTTCAGTGGACACCGGGTCCAGCAGACCTTCTGCAAATTTCCCTTTGTAGCTAGGATTTCATCTTGTCCTTCCCTAGGCTTGCGCTTTTCATTTGGGTGTTTGTAAACTGAAGTAAGTGAGCAATACCTCCTGTCCCTCTGGGTTGCTACAGAGATAACCTCTGGAAATCCAGCGAAGGTACTTTCAAAAACATCCAATTCCTCAGTCCCAGCCCTGGGCTATTACACACAGTCACCAAGGTCCCTAGCAGGCCAAAGGCCATTTCTCTTTGCCTTTTCCCCCCTTCTATTTCCTGTTCTTCTACTTCTATTGCCTTTCACAACTTCTTTTTCTCTTTTTATAGGCTTGGCCAAGCGTCAAGAGAACTTTCAAAAGCTTTCCTTTCCACTCACCTCCCCTTGGCTGATCAAATGTATACAAATTCACCCTCCAGCGGAGCGTTCGTTCTTACTTGTTCTTATTATCAAGAAAGGAGGCCAGGGAGGCCAGACTGCTCAGGAGATTTCCTTCGTCTAGTGAGGGACTCAGTCTCCATATCTGTAAAATGAAGTGACATGAGTAGTACGTACTCCAGAGGATGATCTGGGAGGCCCAGGAGAGGGTGTGCCCCAGGCAGTGAAAATGAGCCAGAAAGAGAGAGGCAGCCTGAGAACATTGAGAGAGCCAAGCGCTCCTTTGGATTCAGACGGGGTACTTGGTACATTGAGCTCTGGTCCCTGGAAGAGCCATGTGATCCAGGAGAATTCTGGATTTATTGTTTACTGGGTTTACTCAGTTCAGAAACATTTTCTCAGCTACCATTTTCTTTCTGCAGAGCAAAAAAAAAAAAAAATACCTGGTGTATTTTGTGCAGGGGTGTCGTGAGCTAGTGCTCCTTGTGTGTTGGTCTCATGTTTGATAAGCAGATGTGCTGTTGCTTGAAGTATGCCTCCAGACCTCCAGACCTTTTTTAACTGGTCATTTTTGAGATAGAGCCTTATTTTATTTTGACCAGGCCTACCTGAACTATGATCCTCCCATTTATACTTCTTGCTATAGCTGGTCCGACAGGCACAAGGCATCATAGCCTGATTTTCTTTTTCATTGAGACATTTTATTGAGACACTTCCCCCGCTGGCATTGTACAGAGATCCTCCTAATCTCTGGTCTACCCAGTAACTAGAATTATAAGCATGAGCCATGGGTGCCCAGCTCTGTGGCTAGTTTTAAAAGGTGTTTAAATCAATAACCATTTACTTATACCCATGGGAGGTATATGCTAACTGCTCTTGTATTATATAATTCTAGCCCCAAGGTGGGAGAGAAAAATGCCAGCTTAGCATTAGGAGAGGGAAAAATTCTCCTCTTCCCACATCCAGTCCTTAATCACAGAACTGTACTTACTGTAGTTACGTCCCCATTTAGGTAATTACATGTTTATATGTCTTGTCTCCCCTCAAACACAAACTAGTGTCTGGTCCCTATCATGTTCTATCAGAGCTCGGAACACTGGCTCTACCCACCTGTGGGTATAAAGTACAATTTGCTGACAAACTGAGCTTGTTTATGCTAACCAATATAAATACACCATATATTAGACTGGTTAAAAATATAGAGGCAGTCAAATTCCCAAGAATTAAAAAAATGAAAGTTCTTTTCACTTTTTTTGCCTTCATTTTCATATATATATATATATATATATATGAAGAGTATCTCACAACAAATGTTTATATATATATAGAGTATCTCACACCAGATATGTTTATACACTTGTGTATGTATGTACATATGTAAGGTATGTATCTGTATATATATATATACATGTATATGCTACACATGTGGGTATGTGTATACTTAATGTGTGGATTAAGCTTTCAAGTCTGTACACATAACAGAAAATCAAGTAGACCCCAAATTACCTTAGAAAAATCTCATCTCTTTCTTGGAGATCCATCCTTAGAAACCTGAACAGTAGGTTCACCGTGTCCAGTTGCAGTTTGCATCTCTGTGGCTTGCTCTCTTGGGAGCACTGGAGGCTAGAGTCTAGTCTAGTCTAGTGTGTGTGGGGAAGTATAGTGGGGGTAAAAAAATAAAGTTTTCCTTTTATGTTTTCAAGATGCAGAATCACACTACATGTGAATGTGTGTAGACACGTATATATCCAATCGGGTATTATATCTGTATGTGTGTATATACCCGTGGTGTATTATAATCTAAACACTTCCTTCCATTTTACAGCTTCGTGCAGTTCTAACGCAGACCTGAAAGACAAAGTTTCCACCCCGGGAGGAGGGAAGTCAGAAGTGATTTGCTCACAGCCGGTGGGAGGCGGGGCCTTAGCTTACTGCTTGATGTTTGTCCTTAATTGTACCTTACTCAAAGCTGTGTGAGTTAGGGCAAGGAAGGGTGTCTTTAAAATGGTGGGTTTATGATATCCCTTCAACAGGACTGGGAAGGACCCAGGCTCACTCCCTTCTGTTTACAGAGGAGGGAAACTTGCCCAGGTCAGACCTTGTTAATGGCAGGACAAAGAGCTAGTGTGGCTCTCAGCTCCATCCCCTTCTCCAGCCTGTCTCCTTCCTGTTGTTCTGGGCTGATACGTATCATGACTATAATGTTGAAAAAAATATTAGTACACATAGATAACTCTACAAAGAAAGATAAAATTACCTTTAAAAAAAGGTTGATTTACCTGGTCATTTCAGAATGGTAAGTTATGAGAAATAGCATTTAGATCTCATTGGTGGAGGTTTTTATTGTTAATGGGCACACTCATTTGTTTTGAGCGATGGGACCTTGATTTGTGACACTGCACAATTCAAATGGCTACCATTTTTCTAAAAAGCAGCCAAGTATAATATTATCTAGAGCCTTAAAAACGTTCTAAGCTGTTGATCTAGTAATATTGAATCTAGGGGAAACTTCCATAGATAATCAGGTATGCAGCCAAAGGATGCTACATCCAGCAGGACTTCCCATCTCACTCCCACAGATAGCTCATGTCAGTCATGTGACTTTATGTAAATGTGCAAGTGGTCGGGGGGAGGGGACTGGGGGGGCTCTCCATGTGTGATGCTGAGGAAGAAATAAAGCCAGCCATTTCTTCTTTCCACTTGAAGCTTGCAGTCTGTATCTGGAAGGCAACTAGGCTATATTCCTAGGAGGACAGCTCAATTTCTTTCCATGTTATGATTTTAGAAAGTAAAAAAATAAGTAGGTATGTCATTACCAGGCATGAATACATTGGTGAAGAAATAGAAAAGAAAATGTCTCTTTACTGAGACCCACCTCCACTTATTTTTCACCATTTACGAGGCAGAACTTACCTCAAATGATTACTTTCTGGCAAAGGCAAATATTTAATTTTTAGTGGCTATAGGTTTCTGAGACGGAAAACTGTTGACAAACCAAAGGAAACTATGTACCCGTTAGAAGAAGTACAGTTATAATGTACCTTTTCATGAGAGAGGGGGAGGGATATATATATAGTATATGATTGCAATAAAATTATATCAATAAATATCAAATAAATATCTTCAGGTGAACACAGAGGTGTAAATCCAGTTAGTTCCAACTCCCAAGAAGCCCATTAGAACATACTGCATAGTTTATAGATGGTTGAGTTACTGGGATTATTTTTAATAGTGAGGTTAGTTGCTATTAAAGATTATTGGATGCCGGGCGCTGGTGGCTCACGCCTGTAATCCTAGCTACTCAGGAGGCTGAGATCTGAGGATCGCGGTTCAAAGCCAGCCCGGGCAGGAGAGACCGTGAGACTCCTATCTCCAATAAACCACCAGAAAACCGGAAGTGGCGCTGTAGCTCAAGTGGTAGAGCGCTCGCCTTGAGCTGAAGAGCTGAGGGACAGCGCCGAGGCCCAGAGTTCAAGCCCCACGACTGACCAAAAAAAAAAAAAAAAGATTATTGGAAAATCTAGATCTCTGATTCACATTCAGCTAATTTATATTATGCATGCATATAATCATATAAAATTTCCATACCATATTACATAGTATTTATTATATATCCAAATAATAATACAGACAATATGTTTTTAGTATAAATTGCATATTTATATATAATGCCTGTGGGTTATTTATCTTCATGATCTTTAAGCAGTTGTATGGAAGGGTTCCAGTTCAACCTGTCAGTGTGTGAGTACAGTCCATGGTGATCAATATTAGCCCTTTCATCCCAATGCTCCCAACTCACCTTTCCCATGGGCTCCAGTTACCTGGGCTCACTCTCACATATATACATTCAATGTTATGATTGTATTCACCAGCCTTCCTCTCTCTATTCATCTGCCTCTCTCCCCTTGGCCTCACTCTCGGCCCCCAAGACATATTCCAGCTTCCTGGTATTCATTTTGGCACACTGTAAGTTAGTTGTTCAAAGGCGTTGCATCACGGGAATCCTGCCCCCTGCCCACACCAGTTGAGTTTATAGATATACATATTATACGCATGTTATGTAATACTTCATTACATATGCAATAATCATATGGATTTTATGATACATTTGTAATATAAATTGTGTTTGCATACATAATCTCTTTGGATTTCATGAACATATGTGCAAGAATCAAGCTGAAAGCCTGAAACAATTGTTCAACATGAGAATGAGTTGGGCGGCTGGCTGGATCAGCATGGCGTTTCTGTGTACAAGCAAGCATCCTTGTAAGTAAACAGTGGCCTTCAAAGTCACTAGATGGGAAGAATCATCTCTTATTCAGAGTTCACACCCTGTGGGTTAGACACTGCTCAGGGGTTTCCCAAGGATCTGCTCAACTCTGGGATTTCCCACTGAGATTGTGGTCATCTGTGCTAAGGAATTTTAGATGCATCCTCATTTCCTCTTAACTTCTAAATGAAATGTTGGTGGGCACCTCCTAGATGGCTAGGTGCTGTACATGACAAGTCTTTGAGCAGACAGTTGATCAACCTGCTCCTGCTCCCAGCCAGCTCCATCAACAGAGCGGGCCATCCGTATGCCCAGGAACAACCATGCAGGAGGAAGTGCTGAGTGCTATTAGCAAACGTGATAGAATGGTAGGTGTTCCACCACTGAGCTCTACCTGAGCTAAATACCCAGTCTTGTCTGTATGTTTCTTAGATAGGGTCTCCTTGTGTATCTGGGGTTGGCCTTGAGCTTGTTTTATAACCCAGGCTGGCCTCAAACTCAAGATCCTCCTGCCTCTGCTTCCCAAATCCTAGGATTAGAAGCATGCTGCATTAGAAGCATGTCTGACACAGGTGTGGATCTTAATGTCCCAAAGCCCAGGTGTTGAAGGCTTGGTTTCCACTGGTGGTGCGGTAAGGAGGTGGTGAAACCTTTAGGTGTTGTTTGTAGCAGAAGGAAGTTAGGTCTCTGGGTGTCTGCGCTTTGAAGATCATATGGTGCTTGCTCTTCTCTCCCTTTTGTTTTCCACCTGCCGTGAGTGAGCAGCTTTGTTCTTCCACGGACTTCCTGACACAACAAGGGAGCGAGGAAGCTCTGAACCTGAGAGCCACAGCAGACCTTTCCTTCTTCACATGGTTTACCGCAGATATTCTGCCAGTGACAAAAGCTGACCAGTACCCTTTATCCAGGCAGATCACAAACATACACAACCAATACGTGAGATGAATTAAAGTGGCAGTACACTAATGAGTCATTCATTCTTATTCCTGGCATTCATTTTTTTAAAATGCTATTTTAACCCGTGCAGTACAGTTGACCACGGTTCCCTACTTTTGAAAATGGTCGTCTCCCATTTGTGAGAACAGCAATTCCAAGGTTTCTCAGTTTAGTTGGTTTCCTCATTGGCTTTAGTAGCTGTTACGGTTGAAAAGATGCTTCAGGGACACAAAGTGAGTGTGTGGGTGCCCTGTGGTGGGGTCTTTCTGCATGGCGGCTGGCGTCCTCAGAATGGCTCCGTTTTTGGTGAGAGCAACTTCTAAGTTGATCCTCTAGCTCTGTTATGTGTAATGTCAACCAATCTTGGTCTAGGTACTCACCTACCAGCTTTTCTGCTTTGTTTGGTTTTGTTACCTGAATCAGATCTTTCATCATGAGTTGCTGTTACTTTTCTATATTTTTTTCTGCAGCATTGGAGTTTGAACTCAGGGCCTTCCATTGTCTGTCACTTAAGCCAGGCTCCAACCCTTTTGGGCTCTTGTTATTTCTGATAGTGTCTTGTATTTTTGCTGGGGTGAGCTTGGACTATGATCCTCTTATTTTTACCCCTGAGGAGTTTCCAAAACAGGCATGTGTTACCACAGTAAACTTACTAATTGAGATGAAAGCTTAACTTTTTTTTTTTTTTACCCAGATTGACCTTGAACTTTGATTTTCCTGGTGATCTCTGACTCCTAAGAAGAGATGACAGGCATTAGCCATTGTACCTGGCCATTTTCTACAAGCTTTCAAGGCCGTGCATATTTTGTGCGTATCACTTCACAGAGATTAAACACCGTACACTACATAAACCCACTTAACAGGGCACAAATAAGTGTTCACATGTCCCTGGAGAGGATAAGAGTGTCCCTTTCCCAGATGACAAGGCCGGCTTCTCCTGGAACAATGTCCCCTATAGTAAGTGAAGATCACCATCAGCCTCCAATCTCTACACAGTGACAAGACTGTCAATCCATATAGTGGACACACATAGAGTATATTCCAACTCATTCTTAAGATAAAATTAAAAATATTGTGATATCTTCTTTGCGTACCCCCACTGATGGTACAGAGTCCAGTGAAGAGCTCGGGACCAAACAGAAGGCTCCCTGTCTGCAAGAAGCAGAGGGGACAGAAGTCAGGCTGCACCTCTCCGGGGAGCCCTGAAATGACACCCCCTCCCCTCCAGGGGGCAAGTAATACCCTAGCTATCTACCAAGCCAGATAACGATGAGCAACTACAGCACATTTTCTATTTCTTTGGGACCCTTTTGACAAAACAATCAGATTTCCCCTGCCTCATGCCTCAAGTCTCCCTAAGTCCTCTTAAACCTCTGCTGATGGATGAGAGCCGGCTGCCCCCCTGTTGGTGGAGTAACACATTAGCTGGTCCCATTAGCACCAGCATTAGGACCTTGATGCACAGCTCACGTGCAATCTGCCAAGGATTTGTGTTAGTAGATATGTCCAGACAGATGGTCTATCTTGGCCTTTTCTTACGTCTCAGACTCAAAGTGAAACACTGTCCCATCTAGACCTTTGCTTTCTCCAGAATGTTTCCTGGCTCAGTGCGTGACTGCTAACTCGGCCTCTTCCCTCCCTCAAAGGCCCAGTCTTCCATCTTCTCTTTTGCTAGTGAATGTGTGCCTTCACCAGCCGTAGACTCCAGCTGGGGCCAACAGTTCTCCACTCTATTGGCCTGAGAACATCTGTATGACCCCCAGGCCCCGAGTTATCCTTCAGCTGTTATGTTTGTTGCCTGACATCTTCCAAATAAACATCAACACCTAAACCCATCGTCCTTCATCTTTTGTAGGGCATCAACTCTGTTGGAAAACCTCTGCAGTATCTAACCAGAAAAAAAGATGCCCAAAGATATAAATCACACGTCCAGTTTCCAAACAGAGGTAGGTTGTAGACCTCGTGTGAAGTGAGGATCTGTGTTTATAAAGGAAGCTTATTGAGTTGATGTCTTATAAGCTATTTCATAATGAAATTAGTTGTTTTTTTAAAGTTTTTTAATTTTTATTGCTGCTTTCCCCTCTCCCGTGTGCTTTTATGAGGTCAGTTTTGAACCGTTATACAATGTTTACAGTATGGCTATTTATATTACCTGGGATGTTTAAGAGCTGTTCATTATGGCATCATGTTTATCATTAAAGATGTGGCGGTGAGGTTCTCTGCTTTCCCATTTGTTGTCACCAAAGCCTGTGTACAGACTACTAGTTGTTTACCCAAAATCAATTTCTCTCTTTATTCCTTACTAAGAGAACCCTAGTTTTGTTGGAGGTGGCAATGTGCCCGGATGAAAATTTACATTTCCTAGTCTCCCTTGTGAACAGAGGTGGTTATGTGGTTAGATTATTGCCAATGCGAATTTAAAATGCTCTTTAAAGGAAGGATGAATGAGTCATCTGAAATGTGCTCCTTTGAATCCATTCTTTCTTCTTTGCCCTGAACACAGATGTCATGGTTGGTGCTCTGATGGTCATCTTGCAATCATGAGGCAGCCTAGAGAATGTAAGTCATGTATGCAGATGGTGAAAGAGAGAAGAAAAAGAGAGAGAGGGAAAGAGGGAAAGAAAGAGAAAGACATACAAATACACACGAAGAGAAGAAAGCTGAAAAATTAGTAACTTTGGAGCTTCTAATGAGTGCTGGCTTTTCTTTTTCTGGACCTTTTGTGTTCAAGTCACTTGAAAGATGAATAAATGTGTATTTGCACACACACACTATCCATGTAGTTATACGTAAATACAAATTTCTTGTATAAATATTTTCATGAGTTATAAACATTACATGGTAAATCTTCCCCTCATTAAGAAACTGATAATTTCAACAAATTCAGTGGAGTCTTCTGAAAATGAGTTTTAAGCAGCTTATTTGTATGTGATGATAACAAAATGCACATGGACCGTTAGCCTACAAATAACACATTCTTGCATGAATTCCTAATTTGGAAGTATTAATGTTCCTTAATTTCTCTTCCCACTGCCCTCTCCAAACTCCATCTCTCCATATTTCCACTGGTGTTGTCACCAGGTAACAGATTCATGGCACACATATACACACACGCACACACATGCGCACGCACACACTTTTCAAATCTATTATCTAAAAAGACAATAAACAATTTCGGACTACGACTCACTAATTTCAGGTGTTGAGCGGAGTCTTTTGGAGACCAGAAACTGGAAAGGAGAATCTGCCTCCTTGCTCTTCTATCGCCCAGAGTCACAGAGAATGGGAAAAGTGCACGCTCGCTATCAGCATGAAGTTATCTTACTCAAACGACCGCTGTCCTTGCTCCTCCTGTGACCTTGTGTGTGGCAGCTGGTGGTCTCTGGGTGCAGTGTTCTGATGTGCTAGTTCAGGCACACGGTGGGAAGTCTCCCTGAGCAAGGGAGATGCCAGCGTTCATGCCCAGGGATGGGAAGGGATGCGCAGAGCAGCCCTTCTGCTGTGTATTGTCAGTCAGACCCAGTAAAACTCCGGCCAGGATCTAAAGGAATGCGAATTCGATTTCATACGTTACTAGGTTTAACACTGCTTTGGAGAAGAGTAATCCGGACAAAGGCTATTGTTGTAACCATCTTTAGAAGTACAATGAGTTGGGATTGCGGTGGCCGCACACACCTTGCAACCCTAGCCTCAGGGGAGTTGGAAATCAAGAGGATTACAGTTCTTGCCTGGACAAAAAGCTAGTGAGCTTCCATTACAACAAGGTGGGTATGATGGGGCACATCTATAATCCCAGTGACACCGGAAGCACAGGTAGGACTGCAATCCAAGTCTAGTCCCTATCTGAAAAATAACTAAAGCAATGGGCTGGAGTTGTGACTCAGTGGTGTGCCTGTGAAGTGTGAGCTCCTGAGTTCAAACCTCACCACTGCCCAAATCAACAACAGCCAAAACACCCTATGATCCGTACCGGTCTCATAGCAAGGACTGTGCTCTGTGGCTCAGTCCTGAGACCTGACTGGAGGTTAGGTTAGCACCCAGGCAGAGGCCTGGCAGCAGCAGACCCAGCATGGGGTCTCACCATATGAGACGTGAGCGCCAAGGACTCTCGACAGCCTCAGGACAACAGGACACCGGCTTCCGTGAACTGGGTGGAGGTTCTCAGCTAGGCTGTGCGATTCAGGGGGAAACAGTTGAAGCCTCTCCAGTACATCTACTCTGATCCCAGGTCCCAGTGCTTCCCTAGGGCTACTTCCTTCCTCCAGGGCGTAGACTTCGGTATTGCAGGTCTGCCTCCTCTGGGTCTCGAGTCTACTGTGCGCTTCTGGTATTCTTACAATGGACAAGGAGACAGTGAAAGCCAGGGTCTACTAGGGCCCGGCCTCCACGGGTCAGGCAGGGAGCCCACAACCCATAGCCAGAGGGCTGAACACCGAAAGGAGCCAGAGCCTCCCACGGTGCAGAAAAAGCAAGAAGATGACCAAGTTTTGTTGTGAAATTTATGATTTTTTAAAAAAAATGTTGACAATGATGTAAAAAAAAAATCAAGACTCAATGTGAGCCAAACATAACATGTCTATTGGCCGACACTGGGTAAGCAGGCCTGCAGCGAGAGACATGCGGTAAGCATAGGCGGAGAGAGGAAACACGTGACCCAGCTCGTGGAAAGAGATGGGGAACAGATGGTTGTACAGAGGGGTAGTAGAAGAGTCTGGAGAGCTAGATGGGGCCTCAGGTCCCGTGAACAGGTTATTCAGGAGAAAATGTGTGCAGAGAAATATTTTAGGAAGATATATTTGGGAGCTGGGGAAAGGATGAGTCAGACATGGGAGAGACTAGAATACTGTTTTATTTAAAGATAGGATTTTAAAGGATTGGGACTTCTGGGTGTGTTTTTTCTTTCTTTCTTTCTTTTTAACTGTAAAATGGGGTCAAAGTTAGTTTCATATTGAGCTGGAAGATTCTCCTCCTATGAACCTGGTGCAGGCTGAGTTCTCTGTTACCTCCTGAACAAGCAATTCTGATGTGGTTGCTGTTCCATGGCTTCATGGAAGGAAGCGCATGCATGCATGCATGTATGTATGCATGTACGTATGTATGTATATATGTATGTATATGTGTTTATTTTTGTGCCAGTCCTGGGGCTGAAACTCATGCACTGTCCCTGAGCTTTTTGGCTCCAGGCTAGTACCACTTGAGCCACAGCACCACTCCCAGCTCTGTGTGTGTGTGTGTGTGTGTGTGTGTGTGTATGTGTGTGTGTGTGATTAATTGGAGATATGAGTTTGAGTTTTCTACCTAGGCTGACTTTGAACTGAAATCTTCAGATCTCATCCTCCTAAGTAGCTAGGATTACAGGCCTGACCCATAGGCTCTTGGCTTTACTTTTTTTTTAAAAAAAATCTACAAATGGGGTGACATTTTTGTTTTTTTGTCTACAAACATTTCCTCTTTCTGCCTATGTTTACAACATGTGTCTCATCGAAGGCCTGCTACCTGCTATGTTACAATCCCTTGTATCCTATTTCACAAGCCTTAGAGGATGCTCCAAACCACAAATGGAACTGAGCCTTGCAGGGCCAATGGTTTTCCTATCCATGTCATCTAGGATAATGTTTCGTTTGTAAACTAGGAACAATAAGAAATTGGCAAGAACAACAATCACAACAACATACTGTAAGAAGTTAGTTAATTTTTGGAATCCTCCACTTAGTATTTTCAGACTGCATTTGCTTGTAGAAGCTGAGAAATGAGGTCATGTGCTCTAGGGGCTGCTTCCAGCCAATAGCTGACCATTAAAACATTCTTCCAGTTCCAGCCCAAATTGAAAGCAATGGTGACAGCCTCAGGTAGTTGGTCCCATTTTTCCTTTGCTCTACAGATATATAAACATATAAATATTTGTTTATATATTTTATGTAAACAAGCAACACATATGCTTGTGTGATGTCCTCCTGTGCATTTGGATATTTCCCAGTCCTTTTCAACAAGCCCATTTCCTTTTATAATTAAAAAAATCCTCTTTAAATATTTAGGCATATTGGAAGAAGAAAAGCAGGGAAGGAATGATTTGGCCATCAGAGGTCTCACTACCATTATCACAGAGGGGAGGAGTAAGAGAAAGGCTGAACAAATGCGTTGTTGATTTCCTGGGGACCTGGGTACTGGCGGAGTGTGTGGAGGAGAGAGAGGGTCCATCACTGGACATTACACTACAGGGGACCCCATCTGGGGACGGGGCATTCCATACGCCACTGAGGAGGTGCAGATGGAGGATCTGTGGGCAGCAAATGCAAACTCTCACAGGAATAGCTTTCTGCTCTGAGGAGGATGAATCACCAACTTCAACATCAGAAGACTCAACATCTCTTGACCAAGTGGCAATACGGTCTCCTTAAGAGAATGCTATATTGTAGGCTCACTGTGTGCATGTGTTGCTGCTGGAAGGTCAGACCTAGCAATAGCTAGGGTCCACGCTGTTGGGCCCGTGTGTAATTACCATCTCTCCTTTCAAAGCCATGCCATTCATGGAAGCCAATGACAGAGGCTGGTGAACATCAGCTGCCCAAGTCACTTTGTCTACCTGTGTATTCTGCCTTGTTGACTGCATGCTTTCTGGTAACTGGTCTACCTTCTTCTATGTTCATTGGAACCACTCAGCCACAGAGGCGGGCCTTCCTGAGCATCTTGGTTTTGCTCCTGTCCTAGGTATTTTGGGTTCATGTTCCATGCATGCTTCTCAAAATGCTGTCCATGAATGACTGCACTGGTTATCTCGTAGGAACTAATCTGAAATACACTTTCTTGAGTCTCACTCCTGATCCACTAGATCAGAACTCAGGGGCTATTTACGTTATGCAAAGCTCTTCTTCCTTTGTGGGATAATCATACCATGGAAAACTGTTCTTCCGTAACAAGAGAACCTTGTGTAACCATCCTGCTAAGTGGAAGAAGTCAAACATAGAGGGACTAATCCTGCAGGATTCCTTAAGAGATGTATTTTATATAACCAAACTCATAGGATCAGAAAGCCAAATGATAGCTGCCAGGGGTGGTGGAAGATGGGGGAATTTCATTCAAGGGATATAAAGTTTCACTGATGCAAGAGTAACAGTTCTGGACATCTCCTGCATAACATTGCACCTGAGGCTAACAATACTCTACGGTGTGCTTAATGTTTAAGAAGACCACATCTCACACTAGCTGTTGTTACCACAATAAAAATACACTAGAGTAATGGAAAATGTAACACAGAAAAAATAGAGTGAGAACCACTATTCTGTGGAACAATCCAGAACCGAAACAAACTGTTCTTGGCCACAAACTTTTCCTGTTTAATTAGTATACATTAATTATATGAAAGGGTTACATTGTCTTATTTCCATCCATACAGCATATAATGTACTTTGATCAAATTCATTCCATTACTCTTTCTTATTCCCCCTCACTCCTATTTCAAAACAATTTTTAATGGATCCCATTCTAGGAACTGTATGGTAGAGTGGTTCAATTTAGCAAATATAAACACAGAATGTTTGAATGTTGAATTTTAGAGAAACAATAAATAGTTTGCTCACATAAGGTTGTGCCAAATATCCCATGCTACATGAAATATTAATCAGTTAATTATTTTAATGGCTAATTATTGGAATTAATTATTTATCATAATCATAAAACTGATAATAGTTCTATTAGGAACTTAATTGCATGACCCAATCAGTATTTGGGACATACTCACACTAAGAAGTTAGTTATTATTTATCTGAAATTCAGAATTCACTTAATGTGACTTACTTAGGTACTGTCTATAGGAGTTATTATGAATTTTCTCCTCCATTGTAGCCCAGACAATGAGGAACGTCGGACCTTGCTTTTATTTCTGTGACTGCACCTGCTCAGTGTTCCTTCCACCTGTTTCCTTCTTTATTAACATTAATAAGAACCTTTGATTTAGGGTTGTCCCTCTCCCCTGAGAGATAATACAATTCATTCCAAGAAATAAACCTCTCGGTGATTTTTTAAAATCTCAGATGAGTACTTTGTATCTCATAGGAACTCAAGATTAGCTCACGCTCAATACATTGGCTTCTGCCAACCCAGCCTGGTCCCCATGGACACTTCTGTACAGAAACTTACATAAAATAACATTCCTTTGCCGAGTCTCATTCCCATCCTTAAGGACTCTAAGTGTCTAAGCACAAGATTTTTATTAATAAAGTGTTTCAGCAAATTAAATATTATAGACATGTTTTAGAGTGCATGGCACATGGTACTTATAGTATGTGTTTTGACACTCACATTCTGTCTGGCTTAAAATGTGCTAGTCATTAAATCTGACATCTTTCTCCTAAGAGCTCTTGGCTCAGTCCATTGCGGGTGAGTTTATAGCTATCGCCCTGTTAATTCAAGTCATGATGGAGAGATCTACCGATGGCCATACCCCTCGATTTGTGGGGAGGGAAATGTCGCTACACAGAAGTCAGAGTGATTTGCTCTAACTTTTATGTGTCATTGTACAGATTTTTTTCTCCTTTTCTATCCATTCTGGGTACTTCAAAGCCAATATTTGGTTGCAGTTTCCTGAGAGCCTTTAAGTGAAACTAGCTATAAGAAATCAGCCTAGGAAAAATACTCTGTATTTATTACAGTTCCCTCAGACCCCTGAGCAGACACCATCCTTACACTCAAGAAGCAAGCAGTAAATTCTGAGGCCCATTTCATACTGACTGAAATGATGGAAGCCGCCAGTCATTAAAGGCGATGAAAGCGATAAATTCTGCTCCATATTTCAACTGTTGATCATTGCCACTTAAGATCATCAATCAGCAAATTAATTGATAGTGCCTCTATTGATATTTCTGTTCATTTCAACAATTTATTCACAAGTCTCATAGACGTTTTCATGCAGGGAAATGTTCTGAAATTCGCCAGTTATTTAAAAGATAAATATAAATCCTGTTTCATGTTTTAGCTCCCTTCTACATCACATGTGTAAGAGTTCTACATTAAAATTAGGGGTATCTATTCAGTTACTCTCCAAATCTGGCCACATCTGGAGAGGGTGGACAGACTAAAAGTCAATGCATGGTCCAGTTCCCAAACAAGGAGGATCCTGGAGGACTGAGGTGGCATAAGAATTACTATTGGGAAAAAGAAACAACAACAACAACAACAAACCCACCTGCTTATTGAATCGGATGAAAGCAGTTGGGGAGTCTCTAAATTCAAGAGAGTATTAGAAGGAAAAGCGACAGCCAGGAACTTCTCACTGATGAGTGACAGACAGACCAATTTCACTTGTAAGTCTTCATTCACAACATCCACCAGATCTTGTAGCCAACGCAACTTCATCTACAAACTGCTGGCCCATGATAAGTGATGTTGCGGTTTGAATGTGCAGTGGAAACTTAAATCCCCAAATGGTTTCATGGTCATTCTTAAAGAGCCTGAAGTTGTGAGTTCAAGCTATTTCTCTCTCATTGTCCCTTCCTCTTCTGTTTTCTGCCATGAGCAGAAATGAAGGACCCCTCTATCTTGCATTTCCCAGCTTAACTGTAAGGAGAACAGGTATGGTCTTTGTAAATTACCCAGGAGACCACAGACTAAGATACCAGGTGAGGGTACCATCATGACTTTCATAAATATACCAGTAAGAAGCTGTTTTAGATTCCTGTATCCTCTCCTGATGCAACCAGTCGCCAGGTGTACCTCACATTGGAAAAGTCATGGGTGCAACTTGTTTTGCTTTGGTTTTTCTAACACCATCCATCCATCATCCCTTTACCCCAGACCTCTCCCTCCCACCTTGCCCCCATAGCCTCTTCTCCCATTTGGGAAATCTGAGCCCAAATCCCAGTCTGCCCTGAGTGGATGTACATGTGAACTCATGGGCCAGAAATGAACACAAGAGTTCATGCGGTGCTGGGCACCCAATTCATTCTGAAAGTCTTTCTTTTTAAAATAATCACCCCATGTTAAGATCATGGGTTTTCTTTGTTGTACTGCATCCTAACCCTTTCTATCTACTTAACTCATACATTGAATCATTACTGTCTTCTGATAGCAGCTCTCTATTTATCATTATTAAACTCATTTTATTGATCGCATCCTTTGCTCTAGTTTGTCAATTGAATTTTAATTCAATTCCTTCTACATTTGCGATTCCTTCAGCATCCTACAATCTTCACATTTTTATTAATATGGTCTCCAGTCTGTCTTCTAGGCTGCTAGTTGGTATTGTGGTGTGATGTTAATGAGTCTGTTTAAATGTTTTACTGCTACAGTACTCTATTGGAAAAATACTTTACTTTGACATAAAGCCACTAATATGAACTTTTCTGTTTAATTTTTTGCCAATTTCCCATGCAGTTTATAGTAGTCGCATGACTCATGTGTCTCTAGTCCTCTTCTGAATGTTTGCAAGGGAAAAAGCATTTGTTTTGCTGAAATAACACCATGACACCCTCTTGCATTCTTTACCTGAAGTGCTTCTAACTCCACCAGACAAATGCTCAACCTTTCTCCACTGCCATTAGTTACAGTTAAAAAAAAAAAACCACAACAAAAAAACAAAATTCAAGGCAATGTTAAAATAATATAAAGCCTTTGACAGAAAACTACAAATTCTAGACATTTATACTTAAGGCTGACACAACATCCTAAATTCATTCTGGGGAGTCTAAGTTCTAGTCAATACAGGATTTTTCAAAGGGTTCCCCAAAGACCTTCTTGTCACAGATAGTTGCTGTATGTGAAAGAAGGGGTTTGAGATAAATTAGGGGATTAAGACAGAGATAGCCCTGAGCTCCCTGCAATTTCTGTCTGAGCAATATACATCTTCATAAAGATGATAAACCTTAGCAGCATAGCTCTGCTCTTGCTTCGCACCTTCTAGTCACAAATTCTAGCAGCTTCTAGAATCATTGCATTTCAGAGATGCTTCGCTAAGCAAGGCTGTTCTCTATTTCCATATAAAGACACAGAGCTGGAAAGAGTATTTCTGCACACAAGGGGTTTCCAGCCACGAGTTCTAGCCGGGAGTTCACCCAGCTCGTTCCAATTCATCCAGCCAGGACCACACCTACCTGCACGGCTGGTCTTCAAAACCCCAGGGCCTGCTTCCAATCCGAGCTTTGACAGCATAAGCCGTTGTCAGGCTGAAGGCCTTGTCATTGCTCCCTTTCCGCTTTGGACATGTTACTTCTCCAGGCCTGGAAATGTGCAACTTAGAATCTCTTTCCAAATAGGGAGCATCCTCAGTGCTGGTAAGTAGTTTTCAGGGTCCCTAAGACAGTTCCCATCAGCAGGACCGAGGCTCTGGCAGTCAGTGGCACTTACCCCAGGCCCTTCTGCAATACCCAGATGACAAACATACAACCAGTCTAATGGAACTGAAATGAAGAATACAGTTATTCTAAATCAGTAAGTTTTGCCTGTATAGCCAACCACCTGATCGTGTCCCCAATGAAGACAACAAAGGAAAGAGAATAAATGTGGCTTTGCTCCAGGTTCGTGTGTTGGCTTTTGAAGACTGAGTGACATTTCTGTGACACTGACTCCTAAGGCAGCTGCTAGTACACCTGTGCCATTCCCTGGACTCTTGGCTCCTATGGTCTATGTCTCTTGGCAGTTTTAACTGGCCATATCTACCTTGTTCTCAGGCCCGGCAGGCCTCAAAGGCCTAGTGAGAGGTCAGATGATTAGATTGCTAGATTGCAACTGTTTTCAAGAAGGAATTAAAGGAGATGTTGGTAGAATTTGAAGTGTGAGAATTGGTGACACTAGGCCTGATCTGTCCACGTCCAATGGCAGCTATATAAACAATTTTTAAAATCCTAGTAGCCATCCCACAAAAAAGTAAGAGAAACATTTGAATTAAGTATTTCTGTTAGTAAGTCCTCTGGCTGGAGAATGTGTGCTACACAACTTTCTTGGAGTATCATCCTCTTCAGTTAATCTTAGTTAAGTATTCTCCCGAGAAGCAAAAGGTTAGGGTGCATATATAGAGGCACAAAGAGATTTTGTTGTTGTTGTTCCAGTCTGGGGCTTGAACTCTGGGCCTGGGAAATATCCTTGAGGTTTGTTTTTGTTTTTGCTCAAGGCTAGAGCTGTACCACCTGAGTCACCACTGCTACTTCTGGCATTTTGGTGGTTGACTGAAGATAAGAGTCTCTTAGACTTTCCTGCCTGGATTGTCTATGAACTGTGATCCTCAGATCTCAGCCTCCCAAGTAGCTAGGATTACAGATGTGAGCCTCTGGTGCCTGGTTCAGAGATTTACGTTAAGGAATTAACTTCTGCAATCATGGAGGCTGGTAAGTCAGCCTGCAGGGGAGGCCACACGAGACCCACAAGACAGTTGAAGTTGTACTTGAGCGTGGAGGTAGAATTCTCTTCCTCTAAGGATCACATGGACTTTTCTCTTAAGCTCTTTGAGGACCACCAATTAGTGGGGTTCATCCACATTATGGAAGATAGTCTACTTTACTCCAGGTTTGCTGACATTAAATGCAACTTACATCTAAGAAAAATGCCTTCCAAGTGACGTTCTCATCTAGGGTTTGACCAAACATTCGGGAACCATATCCTAGCGAAGTTGATTCATGAAGCTAACTTTTACACCAACCAAAAAAAAGAATTGAAGCAATGCCTTCCATGGCTTATCCAAGAAGTCTGAATGGATGTGAGCATGGATTTGACTGAGACAAAGCAAGTCCTTTTACATGTTCCCTTAAGTTGTGTATTCTCCTAAACTGTGCACATTTGAAACACTTTAGCTATTCTAACAGCAGGAAGGATAGCTTCCACATTAAACAAATCAAATAAATTAGAGAAGGATAAGCCACACGAGCAGGCTGTGTACATGACATGTGATGGTGACATTGTGATCAGTATGCCATGACATCAGTTCACCACACCATGAACAGCCTGTGCCTGGCAGTAGCTGGGATGTTTTCTCTATCAATCTATCAAATGAGTTGGGGACTGGACTCAGGGCCTGACAGTTGCGAGGTAGGTGCGATACTCCTTCAGCCACACCTTCAACCTTTTTGTGCATTGGTTATTTTATGTCCAGGTAAGCCTGGGCTGTGTCTTCCCCTACTTTTACTAACTCATGTGGCTTAGGATGACAGACTTCTACCACTTATCCCAGCTGTTGGTTAAGATGGAGTCCAAAGAAGAACTTTTATTTTTTGGCCTGGATTGGCCTAGAGCTGATCTCTGCCTCCCAAGTGTCTAGAATTACAGGCATATCTGACTTCACAGTATTTCAATATAGAGGAGGTTTCCGGGGATGAAGCCCTATGATAAGTTGAGAAGCAGCAACTGTTATTTCTATTTCTTATGTGTGTAATTTCCACAATAAAATATAACGAATCAGCAAATAAATACTTCCAAGGAAATGTGACCTACACACAAGGAAGTATTATTCAGCCATAAAGAAGATCAAATTTAATGGTATCTGTAGGAAAATGTATGGAACTGGAGATCATCATGTTAAGAGAAATAAGGTTAGAAAGAGAAACGTTGAATGTTTTCTCTCTTATGTGGAATCTAGACCTAAAACAATATGAACATGAAAGAGTGACTGCTTACTAGTAAGAAGGGAGAAAAGACAGGAAAATTGGGATGAATATGATCAAAGCACAGTATATAATACATGAAAACAGAAGAATGAAACCCACTAAGATGATTAAAACATGGGGGACTGAGGGGGGATGAGAGAATATTAGAGGATGTGAATATATGAATTTATGAATGTATGGGTATGTCAAATTGAAACCCCTGTGTGAGTAATATACTGGAATAAAAAACTAAAAATAAAAGGAAGATGAAGCTGAGCATCAGAAAGAGCTAGCCCTGTTATTTACTAGTTATAGGTCGCTGGGTGGTCAGTCTCACTAAGATGCTTCCCTCCAGCTCCATTTGTAACCACCTGTGGGGGACAAAATGGAGTTGAGGAGCTCGTGTGAAGCCTCTGATGTACAGCTTGAACAGATGCTAGCTCTTCTTACACCAAGTACTGTTTGGTAGCAGCGGATGGAAAATGACTTGCACTGAAAGCACTCACTCTTTCCCCATGCCTTACCTTAAAACCATCCTTGTTGCAATGGCCCTCCCTGAATAATTTCCCTTCCCTTCTCCCCGAACAAATGCATCCTGTGATCTTGGAAGAGAACCTGAGACCAAGACCACACCTGGAGCTGATGCCCCTCGTGGACACAGGTGCTGCTGAAACCTTGAAACTCCTCCATCAAAGTAAGATTGCTCAACTGCATCTCATCCACTTCCATTGCCCCTCCTGACTTCACTCTTTCTGCCTAATACGGAAAGGAACCCTAGTTGTAAGGGGGATGCGTCATTTCCCCCTTCAGCCCAGCTGAAAGACTTGGCTACCCCTCCCAGGTTTTCCTCCCAAGTAAAGCATGTTTGACTGTTGAGTTCGCCCTTTCTGCTCTTTTCCTTTTCTTACAACACCAGTTCAAACTTCATGCTCGTACACAAAGTACAAAAAAAAAAAAAAAAAAGCCCTGGCTAGTAGCAATGAGAAACGATACTCTTCCTTTCCAAATCATTATTCTGCCACAACCCATACTTTGTCTAAATGCATCTGTGCAAACATGAGGCCATACATCACAGTTCACAAGTGCTTTAGAGCAGAGGCTAAGCTTTTGGAGGGCCAGAACGCTGTATGTTTAGTGTCCTGAGAGCCTGAAGTGACTCTCAACTTGCGGGCCCCAAAGAGAGACAGTGCAGAGAAACGGAAAATGATCGAATGGTGAGAAGTGCTCGCTGGTGGACCGCAGAATGGATGCCCCCATTTTTGTGTGGATTTCCACATGAATGTGATGAGGACAGTTCTGTGCAGTCAGCTCTCGATGAGCCTTCCTAGAGAGATGTCAGAACCCTCAGGAAAAGGTAGAAACTTCATCTAAATCAATAATTTCAATTTGTTTCCAGTTTATCATTTGACCTAGTGGAAAAGATAACGGATCCAAGTATTAGTAAATACCACCTTTTCATCTGTTTTGATGCTGGAGAATATGTTTTAGAAGTGGGAATGTCACTTATGAAACACTCCATCTACAACGCTCCTAGACCAGGAGGCACAACTAGTAGTTGGGATTAGTGAGACCTTTTTTCATAATTTCCTCCAACAGTGATTGAGTTTTGGATACCACGGCCAATTTTATTTTCTATATGATAAGGTAAGAATGGGGACCTGTCTGGGAGCTGGTGGCTCATGCCTATCGTCCTAGCTACTAAGGAGGCTGAGATCTGAGGATCGTGGTTTGAAGCCAGCCCAGGCAGGAAACTCCATGAGACACTCACCACCAATAAACTACTCAAAAAAGCCAGAAGTGCTCTGTGGCTCAAGTGGTAGAACACTCACCTTGAGCAAAAGCAGCTCAGGGGGACAGCATCCAGGCCCAGAGTTCAAGCTCCAGGACCAGTAAACAAAAAAGAAAAAAGAAAACCATTTACAGGGATCTGATCCAGAGATGAACAGCAGGGGAAGATACAGCATTTTCCTTTCCTTGCCCGGCCCCCCCTCCCTCCTTCCCTTCCTTCCTTCCTTCCTTCCTTCCTTCTCTCCCTCTCTTCCTCCCTTCCTCCTTCCCTGGAGAGCTCCATTGTTTTGATTGACAGTGTCAAGTAAGTAATCCCTACAGGTCCTGCTCTTTCTGTGGGAAATCAATGGAATTTCACGAGTCCTTTTTAGCTTCAAGGGTCTGTGATTTGCAATGATGGGTGATGGACAAGGAAACAGAGTAGAAAGAAAGTGTCTTCACAGATGGATGATCTTCAGGATTACTGTATTTACAAGTGGTTAAATTCTGCAATGATGGTAAGACACTCCAAATGCTTTGCTCTGGATCTGAATAGAGGGCTTTTGATATAAGCAATGCCAGACAGTTGTTTAAAAGTGTGATTTGGAGATCCAGTTGTTGACCTAATATGGTCAAGGTCTATTTTGGACTCTTTCATTTGAAACTGGAAATAATAAAGATAAGTTTAAACTATGAATTCAAAGTAGAAATGACACTGTCTTTTGACAGTGTTTAACATTTTCCTCTTTATGTTCCAAACTTGATAAGTCTTTGAGTGTTAAATACTAAAATCCTTGTGCAAAAGAATCATTCTAGTCTTATAAAATGGAATGGCAGGCCTTTGGAGAGGTGGATAGCTTCCTTTCATGGCACATTGAGGGCTATTGGCTTGTGAGCCATTTGTAGGTCAAGTTCATTGTCAGTAACCACCATATTATCCTAACCCTGCAGCCAACCACAAAGCAAATGAACCGGAAGATAAGGTTCGTCCCTGGATCATTACAATTTTCCATTTTAGTAAATTTATATCTCGTCTCATGTAGCAAAGTAGCATTAAGTATTATAATTTCAAGAGCTGAAACAGGATTTTAAGACAGAAGTTAGATGGATGCTAACACAGAACTAATTCAGGTCTGATGCAGTAGTGTGCTCAGGTCTTTCAGGTCTACAGTTGGCTCTGTGTGAGGATTTGATGAAGCTGAAGGGTAAGAGTAAGGAATCAAACTCACAAGTGGTTGGTGTAAAAACAAAGTCAGATTTCTAATGATAGCAGTAAATAGTGTTGTATCATGGGCATGCCTTTTAAGGCCTGTATCCGGGGTCTGATGCCTTCAAGAATCTTGGTCTCTGAAAAGTTAGGTGAATTTCAAAATCTTGCTCACTATGTAAATGATGGTGATTTAGTACCACGAGAGGAAAAACATGACATAACAATTTAAACTAGGATTTTATTTTATCTTTGTCGGTTGTGGGGTTTGAACTCTGGGCCTGGGCGCTGTCCCTGTGCTCTTCAGCTCAAGGTGAGCGCTCTACCATTTGAGCCACAGTGCCACTTCCGGTTTTCTGGTGGTTAACTGGAGATAAGAGTCTCATGGAATTTCTTGGCAGGCTTTAAACAGTGAGCCTCAGATCTTAGCCTCCTGAGCAGCAAGGATTACAGGTGTGAGCCAAACTAGAGATATTTAATGTAAGGAATTACTAATTATAGGGCTAGGAAATGTGGCTCCGTGGTAGAATGCTTGCCTCGCATGCAGGAAGTCCTGGGTTTAATCCCTAGTACTGCAAAAATACTATTACTTATAATAGAGAACCGGATTAAACAGGGATTGGCTAGGAGGAAACAGAAATAAATATAAACTTCAGCAGTAGATAAAAGAAAGCAGCCATGGCTCCTAGGGCTGAGCTAAGCACCCAAGCAACAGCTCTTCTTAAGAGAGGGTGCGGCCACTACTCACTGGATGGTTGCCAAACACCACTAAAATGCTTCACCGGTAGAACTTGCTGGAGACATACCTGTAGGCTGTCAGGGAAGCTATCCCAGGAAGGTGTCACACCTTGGAATCCACCACAAAGTCCAACAGGAGGTGCTGGAGGAAGCACTGCTTTCTGAGACTACATCCCACTGCCCGCTGCAGAGATCTGGCAAGAAAGAAGCCATACCCATCACAAGAACCCGAAGAGGAAGACAGATCAAAATCCCCTCCTCCTGCAGCTCCCTCCTGAACCCTCAAGCGATGCATGTATTATCCTGCCAGGAGGTAAAGAACAATTCATTGGACCTGGCTCCGTTCTGAGAAAGCCGATGCTAAAGGGTGCGTTTGGAACCAGGAGTCAACAAGTCAGTGACTGGCACAATGACTAAGTCTTCCAGAGTGAAATTAAAGGAAGGTGGATGGTCTTTAAAACATACCATTCAAGCCAAGAGAAAAAAAAAAGAAAACAAAACTTCTCCTTGTCTGTCCAAACATAAAGCATACTTCTTTATTTGGGGGAAATGTCTGTGGGTTCAAGTTCATAACCCTTGGCTAGTTCTGGATAAACATGATCCCATTCTTGGCCCCTTTTCTAAGTTTTATTATGAACATTTTCCAGCTATCAGGGAGAGTATAATACAATCAGCATGGTTTTAATTTTCTCAAGCTTTTAAATCATTTTCATGTTCTATCTCCCTTACATTGTAATCTTATTACTTTGATTATTTTCTCTTGTCTCCTTCATATATTGTAATATTTGGGTGTTAGCCACAAATGACTAACTCTTCCAGACCAGAGTTATACACCTGAGATTATCTTACTTCTATGACAAAAGATCTGTTACTAGAAGCCCCTTTATGCCTTTGAAAGAAACTCTTCAAACTGACCTGAGAGCATGAACAGCTTTTAACTTTGTGGGCCAGCCATCTCTGATTTTGTAAATTTCTAAGAAAAGTTGCCTCCCTAAAAGCCTTTCTTCTTCCATGAAATAGGCTTTGTAGAGGAGAATTAGTAAAGGTAATACTGACTCACAAGAATGAATATTTACTAGCTATGTAACTTTAGACACTGAACCTTGTGAAGTGTGATTACCAAGAGCAGCCATTTCACTGGACCAATGTGCAAATCAAGTGAGTTAATACGTGTTCAACTACTTCGATCAGGATCTGGTGAGTAACTATTACCTGATGCAAAGACCAAGTAGTAGTTGGTAGAAACAATGGCCAATATGAGGAAAGAATAGTTTCGTTAAGAATGAAGACGTCATAAATTTCTGAAAAAAAGTGAGGTATCGTAGGCCTTGGACCTAGACTAAGTCTACTAGCATTGACTAGTCATATGTATCCTATTTATTAAGCACAGTCAGAACTTGTGAACGTGAAGAGAGCTGTCCACCTAGGGCCAAATCCTCCAGGAAAAAAATGTCTCCTACGACTTAGGAGGGATTGAGACACTCAGAGCAACACGCAGTGTCACTAGATGGCGCTGTAGAGCAATTAAGCTTGGTTGTTTCTAAAATGTGATTTTGAACATCTTAAAATTCGATTTTTCATACACGAACATTTTGCACAGGCCTAGGTAGTCATATGAACCGAAAACAGTATTGGTTTACTCTCCAACAGCTGGTGTGGCAAATACAAGCCACCCGGGGTGGAGGTTTTAGTCCATGATTCGTTGAGCTGGTGGTGAAGCAACACCATGGTGGAAGCATGTGGTGAAGAAAGCCTACTTATGAGTCCAGGAGTGCCCTTGATGACCTTGAGACACCTGCCAGACCCCGCCTCTTCTGAAGTCCATCAGTTACCAAGAGCACCAGCCGGAGGACCAGGACTTTAGTGCATAGGCCTTGGAATCATAATGTTCCATGTTCCAACTCTCTTCAGGACTGTGACTTCTGTGGTCTCAGCAAACGCACCAACTCTGCTTCTTTCCCAAAGCCTTGGTGGCCCAACACTGAAGAAACGCTGAGGTTTTTATGGCAGATAGCTTATAATGTGGACACAGGCCTCAGCCAGACACCAAGCATTAAAATATGGCAAGGGAAATGAGGGCTGAACCAAAGCAAAAAGAAATCAGAAGGGGAAAGCATAATCATTTGAATGACAACCAGTAATAATTAAACAATAAAGAACTAAAACTGGACATTTTCTTTGGTTATACTCTCTATGAGTAATGTTTGTACTTTGAAACTTCTAAAATATTTAAGACAAGAAGAAATGAAATGCATGGCAACCAGTTAAGGTCATACATTTAGGACAAAAATGATAAAATATTAAAATGAAAGAAATAAATGTTCTAACTGAAACACTGCAACTGTGCAGATGAATTATTCAGAGTAGGAACATGTGTGACCTCCAATCTATTATATAATAGGGGGAAAGGGGTGGTAAAGTTCAAGTGTAGAGCAATGCCAAAAAATAGAAAGTGACAGCAGGTAATGTTGAATGACATCCTAACCTTATTATTAGAATCAAAGGGAGGGGCTTCAAAGAAAACAAGTGTGGTTGGTTAGAGGAAAATATAGTTTAGAGAGTGGATGCTATGGGAGCTCAGGAATGATATTCTTCAGTCAGAACACCAAAGTTGTCAGGATAGACTACGTGATGCTGCAGTAACAAGTACCGCCAGGCCTCGGTGGCTCAAAGCAGCCCAGCTTTATTTCTTGCTCCCAAGAGATATCTATCATAAGTTGGTAAAGATCTCTGCTCACAAGTCACTTAGGGATGGAGGTGATGGCCACACATTTAAACATCTGAACTTTGCAATCCTTGTTCTAGTCCAGAGGGACCTAGAACCCAGGACTGCAGGTGAGAAGAAATGCTAAAGTCCTGCCCCTTTTGTTCTAACGCCCAAGCCAGGGTCACTTCAAGGGAAACCAGAAAATACAATCTTATTCTGTGCCTAGAGGTGGAGAAGGAACAAATAAGATTTGAAGAACAAGCCCAGGAATCTCCATACAAAGAGATGCATGGCACCTGTTGGAAGGAAAAGCTGTTTGTTCGGCTTGGGGATGGGGCTTCACCCAGTTTTTGTTCACAGGAAAAACCACCTCTGATCCCAACATTGAAGAAGAAGATGTGAATGGGAGAGGAAGATGGTCACGAACTCAGGACAACTCTAGGGAAAAGATTTCAGCTTCAATTTGCACAGACTGTGTAAATGGAAATGAAAGTCCACCCAAGCTCTATCTCACATTGGTAATAGACTGTATTTGCAAAGATGACATTCTATCACACAGACATATTTGTTGTAACCACGGAAAGTCTGTCACCCCACTCAAAGGTCAGAGACTGGAGAAGCAGAGTCGGTATTTCACCACGTCCACAGTGGCTGTTGAAAGCCCGAGGTTTTGAAAGGATAAAAAAGGAGATGGTCATGCTGCTCCAACCTAAGCATTACAACCATCACAACTCAACCTAAGTTATTACACCAGCTGCTCTAATTACAACCAGGAAAGTGCTGACTTTTGGTGGAGCCCAGAAAGTGAGCACAAGTTATATATTTACAGGAAGCTGTGTATGGGCAGAACACACAAAACCAGTCTTGGCTTGCTCAGAAGACAGAAGTTGCATATGGGCACACTTTCAAGTCCTGGCACGCAAGCCGGTGACCTGGCTGTCCGGAACTGCCTCTCTTGATGAAGACACGGAGTCTTCATACAGCAAGGGCAGAATCGCTTCAAGTAGAGTCTTGTCTCTTCCTTCTCTACCACGTCCAGTCTACGTTCTGTGTACCCAGTGTGGTTTCCAGCAACAAAAGAAAAAAAAATTAGCTAATACATTCAGCACATGAAACTAATTATGACAGAATTAAGGTTTTGCCCACTCCTTGCTGCAAACTGAATTACCAAGACCCAGATTGAATTCTAAAATCCTCTTGTCATTAGAAGAAAATGAATCACACGTGTTGGGAGTCTCCAGCATCACGGTGTCTCCGGCAGCCACTGGTGCAGGAGCTCCATGCTCCAGGAAGAGTAGGGCCGTGCGTGACGGAAACCAGGAAGCAGAAGAGAGAACCTCGTCTGGATGTGTCTGAGAGCCCCCAGGGAGCACAGAACTGGGACAATGACGTAACAGGCCTTGTAGCCCCAGAGCAGGAAAAGCCTAAGTTGGCATCAACTTATTCAGTTGTCACCAAATAAGTCACTCCCCCAAGAAACTCTAGTGTCTGTAATGTCTTAGACACTACGCACATTCCAAATCATAAAATACGATGTCCTGAATATCTGGATATAATAAGTGGCATGTGAACGTACGTGCTGCTGCAGAAGTAACTTCCTGCAGAACGTAGCTTCGGAAATGATTTCTTTGCATACAAATGAACGATGGAATACAGCAAGCCAATAGCCTGGTGTGGTGGAAAATCTCAAATGCTTCTTCCCCCTCCCCCCCCCAAGCAACCTAGGAGCCATGCGCGTGCATGCCCGCTTGTGTATATTTGTGTGTCCGTGAGCATTAATGCATTGGTATGGAGCAACACAATTAGCACTCACTTTATTAGAAGCTCTCACAGCATTAGGATTTTTTTTCTCCAATAGAGCTTTAACGAAGAATGTTTGTATCCACAACACACTGGAATATACAATGAAATTTAATAGACTCTCACACATTCCTAATATGTAATACATTAGGGGGCACCATAAGGAGCACCAATAACCAGCCCCAGACTCTACCTTCAGGGTATTTACATTCTGTTAGGAAAAACTATGTTTTTCCTGGTAGAAGAGAAAATTCAAATATAGCCACACCCCTCCTCCCCCATTTGCTGTTCAAGGTAGGAAAGCATTCTGTGCTGGAACACATTGGTAGTTAAAAACATACACACAGATGCCAGCGTAGAAGACTTAATTTAAAATAGTAGAACTTGGGGTCCCTTGTTGGATCAGCAAACCAAACAGCTGGAATGCCGTGAGCAGCTCTGTAAGGGCCCCAGTATATGAGAGACTAGATTTTTGATTTGCAGATGGAGGCTTCGATGTCATCTTGGGAGCACCAGGCTGGGCTGGGTCAGGCCTGGGTGAACTCTGAAATTCCAGGCCTCTGTGAGTGCTTTATAGCCCTGCTGGCACACCCCTGTCGTTTGTTTTACTTAATAAAATCATTCAGTTGAACAAAACTCATGGTTTCATTACGATTAAAAAAATGCTGTATTTAACTAGGAAAAATGGCGTCATGCCTTGTTGATGTTGGGGAAATCTTTGAATTTTAGAAATTAACCCAGGGATGTTTTAAAGGCATAGTATCTGATGACCTATGAACTCTGATCCTATCATCAAGCACCTAGCAGATAATCCTGTGAGCTTCTTCTACTAAAGGACTCTAGAAACTGTCTGGTTTTCACCCTGTCGTTCTAACCCTTTCTGAGAGGGAAGTCCCTTTCTCTGGATGGTTTTAACCAAGCCACTTGAAGGCCCAGAGGTATGTAAGGAAAACGTGCTTTGTGGGGACCTCCTGGAGAACGCAGGGTGAAACGGGCCCCCTCAGAGAGGTGTGCAGAACTCTGCTAGCGTTCGCCACTATCTGTGCCAGTGCTAGGAGGTTTGCAATGAGTTTTATCTCATGTGGCCAGTTGTTTTTTACAGCAGGCTGCCTCTCAGTCCCGCTTGCTAAGTCCTGGGGAGTCAGTCATTGTATTTGAAGTCAAGACGAAGATGACCAAATAGAGTTGCTCTATGGACAGTGCTCTGAGACTTTATTTCAACGCCTGCCTCCCTCCCATCCCAAATCTCAATTACTCTATAATAGTCAGCATACATACATACACACACACACACACACACACACACACACACACACACACACACACACGAGCACATGAGCCTTTTAGGCTATTCCCAAGTCAAGTTACAGTCTCTTCTTACCTGACAGGGGTGTTGGCTGGACTTTCCTGTTAAATAGTCATGGACTTTCTGGTGTGTTCCTGTCTTGCAGTGTAATAGACTAGCCACGGGCCTCTCTTACTCCCTTAATTTAATTTCATCTATGTCAAAGGAAACAGAAGCTCAGGCTTTTAAGACTTAGACCTTCACCATGAATTCTCAGGCCCAAGAATCTCATAGAAGTAGGAAAATCATATTCTCAGCATAAATCTGGTACCAAAACCCTTCTACGTTCAGTGCTCTCTCTCGAGGTAAGCAGCTGGAGGCCACTCTCCAGAATCCACGTTCTCAGTAGGGCTTGCTGCCATCCTTGCAGGTTTGACATCTCTTGCATTTGGTAGGATTCTGAATAGGCTTTCCCTCTTGTGGCATAAGCACACGCCAAGGACTTACCTAAGAAACAGCTGCAACTGGTAGTTTCCTTTTAATTGAGGATCCAATATAAAGCAAATTATTCTATTTAGCATGATCCATGTTGTCCTTTTTCCAGGAGTTCAAGCATTTTTCTAATGGAAGAAAGTAATACCACAGCAGTTTTACAAGTATGCAAAATTAAGTGAAAATATACAAGGGATTGTTTATCCACTGTGGCGTTCACTTTTTATCTATAATGCAGCAATGTGATGGCAAAAGATAGTACTTTTTTCTTTCATTTGTGTTGTACTTTTTCTTCTTCAAATAAGGACGTGAATAAGGTGATGTCTGTGAATAAGATGATGTCAGAGGAAACAGTAAATGTCTCAGAAATTATAATAAACTTTTAAAAAAGAGACAGTTTTATCAATACAAGGCTGCATGTAAAAATAGTTATTGAATGAATCTATTGGGGAAGTATGACCAGAAGGCATGATTTTTTAATGTAGTAATTTCTCCATGAACAGTTTCTGTTTCCAATCTTTACTGCAGTGCCTTTCCCCCCATCTCTGGGAGAATTTAGGCTGAGCTGAATGAATTCTCATCAATCTGGAAAGTTCCAGAAGAGCAGGAAGTTGAGTTAGGTTGAACAACTAGATCTCTTTTAATCTGAAGCTCCTGTCAATTCCAATGTGATCCTCAGCATCACCGATGTGATTCCACAGTGAAGCAAGAGGCCTCAGAAGTGGGAGCAGAGGTCGACTAACCTGGGTTGCCTGACCTCCTTTTGTTTGACTCCAACCACCCACTAGCTGTGTGACCCTGGGCAGGTAACATCTCCTGTCTTTATCACATTTCTGCATTTAGAAAATGGGAATGATATCAGTCACAGAGTTACTGTGGTGACCAAATATGTTAGCTCCCAGTTCATGAGAAATATTCTGGATTTCACCTGCATTCATGGTTACTAAAAGAATGGCCAGCTCGCTGGTTCATTTGAAGAGAACCCATCTCCAACAAGAAACAGATGGCAGCACATTCTCAGTTCAATTAGGGTCAGGTTAGGCCTTTAGGTTTGATTAAAGTAAGCAAATAGGGAACCGAAGTAAAAAGGTAAAAATGTGAGGTTTTGTTTAAAGACAGGAGAGACATATCTGATTTTTAGGGAGAGAAGGAATATTCCATAGGACAGGGGATAGGAAGGATGAAAGCAGAATAAGGAAAAGCCCATGTGCATATTGTGTCTGTGTCTGTCTGTATCTCTCTCTCTCTTTCTCTCTCACACACACACACACATACGTACACATCAGCAATTACAGTTGTAGGTTCTGGTAGGTCTGCACCTTAGTTTCTACTTTAGTCCAAGTGTTCAGGTTGGTACTGACCTATTGGCTTTCACCTGCATCCTTGCTAATGCCTGGGCTCTATGGAAACAAAGCTGATCAGGAACACAGTTTAGAAAAAGCAGCTGGACAGGCAAGTGCCCATGGTTCTCATTAGTGTGGCAAGCGTTATTACCAGTCCCAGGCCGGACACTGAAGGAACTCAAGGAGACCACTTCATACAGTGTACAGACTGGGAAGACTTCCAGGAGCAGGTCAAGGCTTACATTAGACTTGAAGCAAGTCTGGTGAAGAAAGTAAGACCAATAAAACGCAGCATAGCAAAATAAGAAACCCAAGATGTGAGGGGTCAGGCAGAGCGCCTCGTGCTTGTGGTGCTCACTTCTCAGGAGGTGGAGAGTAGGAGGGATTTAGTGGGAGAGGCCAGCCCAGGCCCCCCAAAAGTTAGATTCTACCTCAACCAACAAGTGGGGCATGATTTGAGTGCACCTGCCATTCCAGCTCCATGGCAGGATAGGTAGGAAGATCATGGTCCAAGGTTGGCTCCAGGCAGAAACACAAACATTATCTGAAAAATAACTAAAGCTTAAAGGGCTGGAGGTGTGAATCAGGTGATAGAAGGCCTAGAAGGTTGGAGGTTCTGAGTTAAAAACTGGGTACCATACCAGAAAAATGAATCCATATACATTAAAAAACAAACAGAAACACAAACATTATCTGAAAAATAACTAAAGCTTAAAGGGCTGGAGGTGTGAATCAGGTGATAGAAGGCCTAGAAGGTTGGAGGTTATGAGTTAAAAACTGGGTACCATACCAGAAAAATGAATCCATATACATTAAAAAACAAACAACCAAGATCTACGTACCTACCCATTCTACTGTCTACCTACTTTATGTATAGGTATACTTGGGCATCGGTTGGTCATAAAACCTAAGCTAAAGCTCTTGAGTTTTCTTCCACACAGGAATTTTTGGAATAAAAGCTCTTGTACATGTTCTAGAACTTTACAGTTATTTTCAGCCTTTGACTGTGCTCATGATTGAGTTCTTCCATTCTGCTTCTCTTCACAGTTTTGGTTTTTCTGTGTTTTTTTTTCAGGAATGAATTATCCACTTGCTCTTGGCTTTGGTTTCTGTTCCTGATACTACTATGATGAAATAATGCTATTCATCTCCTCTATTGATCTCATAGCTTCTCCTACCCGATGGTTTTCGCTTACCACCCTCTTTCTGGGCACGTGTCTCTTAAGACTCTCCAGCCTGCTGACTTTTAATGCTCTGCCCTCCATCACTCAAAAAGGGTTTTTAAGCCAGGAGCCAGTGGTTTATGCCTGTAATCCTAGCTACTCAGGAGGCTGAGATCTGAGGATCAACGTTCAAAGCCAGCCCGAGTAGGAAAGGCCGTGAGACTCTTATCTCCAATTAGCCACAGAAAAAGCTGGAAGTGGCACTGCAGCTCAAGTGGAGAGGGCTAACCTTGAGCAAAAGGAGCTGAGGGACAACAGCAAGGCCCAGAGTTAAGCTCCAGGACTGGCAAAAAAAAGTTTTGATTGGTTTCTTAACTCCTGTCTATTATCCTTTCATGGCTGAGCTCTTGAATTAGACTTGTATAGGCTTCGGGGTGACTCAGAGATGGCTAACAGAGGCCCATTTCTGGTCCAATCAGCTTTGACTACGGTTATAACATCACTTGGTTCCAACATTCCAACCCATGATGAGAAGTCCTTTGGAATAAATGTTGGTCATGACAGGTATTTCTCAGAATGGGGACATGGTAGGTAGTAGGTACTTTTACTGGCCTGTCCAACACTCTATCATTTTGCTCAAGGAGACTGCCAATCACTAACAAACTTTAAAGATGTAAGGGGGAACCAAGAACCTTCTACAGATTTTTGAGTTTGCTGATGAGCTAGAATGTTTTGGCCAAAAGGAAGACACTTAAAGAGACTGCCAATTAGTAACGTACTTTCAGATCCCTTTCCTCTGCTTCTCTGGGTAAGGGGTACCTCAATGGTGGACCTTCTTGGTTTTCAGTGGTAATAGGAGTAGGCTGGTGGAGTAAAAGAATACAATGTGTCCTAGGCCCCACAAACAACAAATCACTGGTGGTTGGCAAAGTGTGAGATCACTATAAAATCAGAATCCAGAGGGAGACTCTGTTAGTCTGCCTATGCAAGGACCTGTGTGTAAAGATGAAAAACATATACTCTCATTCTCTCTCCCTCCCCTCTTTCAGCAGTATGTATGGGGGTACGGGGCACTTGTACTGAGAACCCTACCACTTTAGCTACACACCTAGACTAGTCTTTTCTGGTTTAGTTTGATTTTCAGATATGAGCTTGTGCTTTTGCCCTGGATGGCCTTGGACTATGATCCTCCACATTCTGTCTCCCAAGTAGTATGGATTACAGGCATGTGTCACCACGTTCATCTTTCTCTTCCCTTTAAGAAATTTAACCTGAACATGTGTTTCTGTTTTTGCTCCTGAAAACTTGTTTATTGTAGCCCTTGGTGCAGCTAGTTTGAATCTACAGGTCTCTGTTTCTCTCTCTTTCTCTGGCATCAATTAAAGAGTTCTGCATGGTGTGAGGAGAACACATCATTCAAAATTTCTTTTCCTGGCTGTCTGTCACAGCCAGAGACAATCAATTCCTGGATTCATTCTCTCTGGAAAGCTGTGAAATTTTCTACTTAACTACTTACTTCACAAAGAAGAAAACCCTTTTCTTGATTAAATTTTGGGGCTTTCCTGATTTTATTTTTAATAAAAATAAGTTTTATTGCTTGTTACTTTATACCCACAGCAGCAGCTTATTTATGTCATTGCATATTCATGCGAGGAGAATTTTTAGCCTTCTTACAATAAACACATTAGCTCTTACTTTGTTTGCAATTTTGAAACCGAAGGTCTGTGGAGTTTAGAATATAAACTCTTCAGACAAGAGGTTCTAAGACAATCACCGGTTCCTGTCGTTAGTACTGAGTTTGTATTTCAAAGAGAGAAACCCCAACTAAGAAGAATATCTCAGAAACTCAGAAGCTATGTCTCCAAAAGGCAATATAATGGTTTCTTTCTCAAATCTAAACAGCATCCTAACAGGATTAATCCTAGTTAACGATCAAGAAAATATCAACTATGTACTATACATAGATTCAACATTCAGCTTCATTTTTCTGTAAGGAACAATATATTTTACTAGACATGCACACAAAAGCCTGTCGTATCATTCATCCCCCCTGCAAGCAGGTCATAGAGCAGCAAAGGAATGTTGCTAACAAGGAAGCAGTCTTCTGTAGTAGACAGCAATCTTTACTCTGTCGTGGATTTATCTCATTACTGACAGCAAATCTAGTTGGCGCTGACCAGAAATGGTGTTTTACTCAGCTCCCCACCAGAGCCAGAACACAAAATAGGCTTCTGACCACCCTTGATGTTGGTCACATATTGCCTCCATCCAAAGTCACCTCCTTCTTCGAATCCAAATGATTAAGGAGGATGATTAAAACAACATGCCTAGGCTTTGCTACAGAGTGCTTGCTAAGTACTGCTTTTGCAATGCCAACACTTGAATGACAAGGCAGCAGCAACCACTGGAGTATGATTAAAGGTAGCAGGACTCACTACAACAAATGAGGCCCAACTCTGGCCAGCAGATATTCTTCTAAGTTTGACTGGCTTTACTTTGTTTAGGAAAACATCAGGTCCATAAGTAGAGAAAATTGCTCAGCTCACAGATGGCCCTGTAAGGAATTGGTATTCTATTTTTTTCTAGTTGTGTTATCTATGTTGTGTTATTTCTGTCACTTAAGAAAGAGTGTATCACAAAGCCTAATGTGATGTTCATCTATTTAAAGTCACATGGGATATATCTAAGAATCTGGCAATGTATGCAAATCCAGTAAGCAATAAATAATTGGACTTGAGGCACATACAAAATTAGAGTAGGGGATGGGTCTACCAGTGAGAAAGTGATTGATTCAAAGTTGTTGAAATGAGAAGCCTGCTTTGACTCAATGAAAGGATGATGAAGTAAAAAAAGCTCCAGAAATGATACATGCCTCTGACACCGTCTGCATGATGGTATAATGAGGTACAGGTTCATGTTAGAGTAGAAGAATTCTTGTTGCCTACAAGAAACACATCTCAGTGACCAAGACAAATACTGGCTTCAGGTAAGAAGTTGGAAATAAAAGCAAATGGACTCTGAACTCAGGCAGGAGTAGTTATACTCGTATCTCACAAAACAGACTGCAAAACAAAATTAGAAGATACAAATGAAGGCACTTCATATTAATAAAGAGCACAGTCCATTAAGAGGAGATAACAATTGTTAACAAATATGCACCAAACACTGGAACAGCCCATTTCATTAAATAAATACTACTAGATTTAGAAGCACAGATAGTATCTAACACAATAATAGTGGGAGACTTCAATAACCCACTCTTACTAAAAGATAGGTCACCCAGGCCCTCCCCCTCTCCCCCAAAAAATCAAATTTCAGAAGCAAATGATATTAGAGACCAAATGGACTTAACAAACATATATAGAATCTTTCATCTTGCAGCTGCATGAAACACTGCCTTTTCAGTATCACATGAAACTTTCCCTAACATAGATCATATTTTAGAACATAAAGCAAGCCTTAACCAATATAGAGGAAATGAAATGCTTCGTATTCTATTAGAACACAATGAAATACAACTAGAAATCAGAAGCAAAAGAGACTATAGAAAATAGTCAAACACATGCATGCTGAACAATATATTGTTGAAGGACCACTGAGGTCACTAAACAAATAGAAGAAAATAAAAAATTCATAGAATCTATGAAAAGCACAGCTTACCAGAACTGAGATACTGCAAAGGCAAAGCTAAAGAAAAAGTTTATAGTTATGAGTACCTACATCAAAAAGACAAAAAAGTAAGTAACCCAATTATATACACTTCAATCTCCTGAAAAAGCAAGAACTAATCAAATCCCAAATTAGTAGGTAGAAATAAACAACAAAGATTTGGTGAAATGACTAAAAAAATACAATGAATCAACAAAATGAAATAAGTCTTTGAAAAGATAAACAAGACTGATAAACTCATAGCCACACTAACTAAAAGAGGAAAAAACAATGTCCAAATTAATAAAATGAAAAATGAAAAGAAGAATATAATAGAACCAATGGAATTCAGAGGATCATTATGGAATATTTTGTAAACTTATTGTCTAAGAAACTGGAAAATCTAGATAAATGAGTGAATTTTTAGATGCATCCGACTTACCAAAATTGAACCGAGAGGATATAGACCATTTACACAGACTTACAAGTGACGAGATAAAATTAGTAATAGAGTCTAACAACAAAGCAAAACCCAGGTACATGCATTTATTGCTAAATTCAGCCAGACCTCTAAGAACTAGCACCAATGGTCCTCAACATAGTCCATAAAATAGAGAGGTTAAAGAATACTAACCAAACTCACTCTGTGAAGCTAAAACTATTTGATACCCAAACTGGACAAAGATATAACCAAAAAGGGAAATTACAGACCAATTTCCTTGATGAATCTAGACATGAAATTCCACAATACAGTACTTTCAAACTGAGTTCAATAATACATTGAAAGTATCGCTCACCATAATCAAGCTGATTTGATTCCAAGGATGCAAGGATTGTTCAACATATGCAAATCAATAAATGTAATAAAATACAGAAACCAGATGGAAGAAAAAATCACATTATCATCTCAATAGATGCAGAAAAAGCCATTGCCAAACTTCAGCATTCTTTTATAGTTAAAGCTATGAAGAAACTACTAGGAATAGGTTAAACATACCTCATATATGACAAGCCTATAGCCTACACCATAATAAATGAGAGTAAAATGAAACAATTTCTTCTAAAGTCAAGAATGAGGAAAGGGTATCCTTTTGCCCCAGCTTTATTCAATGTTGCTGGAAGTCCTAGCCAGAGCAGTAAGACAATTGATGTCCTTTTTACTGTTATTTCTCCTTCACTGAACTTTTCAGTTAAGTATTATTTGGTATTGATTTGATTGATGGCTCTTTCTTAATAAGGTTAAGATTTAATCATTCCATAAGTGGCCACGGAGCACCTATTGTTAAGCATGGGTGATGTTAGAGATAGTTGGTGAATGAATGAATGAATGGGAGAACTGATGAGTGAGTGATAACAGGAATAACGATTTCTATCATTTATGGCTATTGACACTTCCAGAAGAAAAGAGGGGAATCCAGACTATGTTTTTGCAAGATGGCCTGTTGTCTCTGGAGAGGCATTTTGTATATTGAAAGGAAAGAAATATTAGAAGTTGTGGAATGGGAGAGTTTGGTTATGTCTCTGTAAGTCGTATTTGGAAGCATCTTTTTTTTTTTTTTGCCAGTCATGGGGCCTGAACTCTGGGTCTGGGCACTGCCCCTCAGCTCTTCAGCTCAAGGCTAGTGCTCTACCACTTGAGCACCACTTCCAGATTTTTCTGCTTTTGTGGTGCTGAGGAATCAAACCCAGGGCCTCATGCATGCAAGGCAAGCACTCTACCACTGAGCCACCTTCCCAGCCCTTGGAAGCATCTTTTGAGAAGAAGACTATGACAATTCCATCAAGATTAAAAGATACTAAGATAACTCAAATACTTATCAGATGAGAAGCCATAGTATTTTGGTTAAAAAGTGCTATTCTATGTAAATTAGGCTAGAGAAGTCTGCTTATGTCAAGAAGTATTTAGGGCTTGAGATTTTCCTCTACTTGCAAGCTAGCATGTTGACCCACCCCAGCTTTATAGACGATGACAGAAAACTTGAGAGTTCTAGGTCCAGGGTACAGAACTTCGTTACTCACTGCACATCCAAAAGCATGGGCATGGAGTATATGTGTGAGCTATCCTTGCTCCCAAATCCTGTGACAGTGGAGCAGAATCCCAGAATCTCAGATCACTGCCTGCACATGTGAATGGACTGCAATGATAGGGGAGGAATACTGAACTTAGGGACCTTGAATCATTTATATTAAGCAATGGGGGGGGGCAAAAGGGAGGAGTTACATAATCTTTATCATCCAAGGCTATAACCAAACAGACCCTTCGCTGTGGAGGGAAAGAGAGCTTTACATTCCAAGACTATTGGCTATAGAAACATCTTTTAAAAAGACAGTCTGATATAAAAGGCAACCAATAACCTTTTCAAGCTAGGCAGAAATGTGAGTTGTATATTTCAGCTCTTTCTTTGTTTTTGTATTACCTTGGCTTTGGGAGAATTTTCCCATCAGTGTGTCTTCATGGCTAACTGGAACAATCTGACTGACAGAGGCTAGGAATGAACTCATTTCACACACTTCACACAGCCTTTATAAGGCTTATGAATTAAGACTGCTACAACAATTAAGACTACTACCAAGAGTCCCAAGGGACAAATCCTATGAGCACCAGGGTTCCTACATTGACTTTCCTTTCCACCTAACCAGAGGTGTTAAAGAGGTGTAAAGAGTGCATTAGTGGCTGTAGAGATCTCTCTTAGGCTCATGAGGAAGAAATCCAGGGAAATTCCATCATCCATAGCAATGTTGGCTAGGTATCCCAAGGCAGAGGTGGTGTCACTGGTCCCTTCAGAGAAGTCAAGGACAAATTTCATAGTACCTCTTCTAAGTGGAAGGCTCCTGAAAATTGACTACAAAAGGCACAAAAATAATGAGTTAATCATCTCCCCAGGAAGCAACCAAGGGTAACCAAGTGAGGCCTCATGTCTGTGAGATTTCCATGGTTATAAGAATGATGCATGATTTCCTGAAAGTATTTTCCAAAGCACTTGAAGGCATCTTGGGGCCATCCCTGCAAGCCTGGGGAAAGATGTATCCACACAGAAAGTATAGTTTTGGAATGCACATGGTGCCATGGAAATTAGCTTTTTTTACAATTGCCAGGGGCGCCTGAGTGGGAGCTGATAAAATTCCTTGTCAGTTAGGATACTGTGCAGTGGACACTTCAATCCTAATAACTGATTCTAGCTCTTGTTTTGCAGAAAATTATATGGGACTAGCTAGCTATATTTGAATATATATTTTATAATTGAATTTCAATTATAATTATCCATCTAACATTTCATTAAGAATTCATCTAGAAAATATTTCAAGTTAATTGAATGCTATAGAGATAATCATGCTATTTTTCTCCTTATAGGTATTAATATAGGAAATTACATAAAAGATTTCTAAATATTCAAATTGCCTCAAATTTTTGAAACAAATCTCAACTCGTCACAGTATACTATTATTTCAATATGTCCCTAGACTCTGTTGAATAATACTTTATTTAGGACATGTTCATTGGTAGACATAGTGAAGTTGGCTTGTAGTTTAATTCTCTTTTTTATTTGTGTAACAGTACAAGGCCTTGAACTAAAGGCCTTACCTGGTCAGTTGGCGTTCTACTACTTGAATCATGCCTCCAGTTCCAACTTTTGCTGGATAATTGAAGCTTAGACTTGTAGATTATCTGCTTGGGTCCATTTTGAATCATGGGCCTCAGCCTTCTGAATAGCTAATATTATAGGCATGAGTCACTGACACACAGCTGTAGTTCTCTTTTAGTTAAATCTCTTTACCTTTGGCTGTTATGCTCATATCATTAAATAAAGAACATTTCCTTGTAAACAGACTTGATGGCAATGAGATTTATCTTTTTAAATAAATTTGCTTAAATTACTGTGTGAAAGTACCTGAGACCATTTTTGAGAGACCTGGAACCAAATCCTTAATAAACTTGTTTGTTTCTGAATAATAAATTGATCTGCGTAGATATGTTTGCCTGGAATCAGTTTCATTTTCTAATGCAATTATTCACATATATGCATATGCACAAATAAATATGCAAATGTATATATTCATATCCCTGTCCTCCACCTTTTGGCACTAGAAGATACTCTTTTGTTTGTTTAATCCTTTATCTTCTAAATTTATGACTTCTGATAGTAAGATTATAACCCTTGTTTAATTTTTTTATATTTTCATGGATAACTCTGTCCTTTTTCATTATTCAATTTTTGTTAAATGCTCCTCTCTTAAGCATTTTATATATACATATTACAGATAATTGGATTTTCTTTAAATCTGACTTGACAGTTTTACTAATGAGTGGACTTAACTCATTCACATATCTGTCATTTAAAAACTACTATGCTTTCTAATTTTAGGGCTTTGAATGGTTTTTCACTTTTGGAGTGTGCTTTCTCTCTCTCGCTTTCTGTATTTGTATTACAATTATTTAGAAGATTTTTGTCCTACTGGTTACTGTTTTAAACAAATGATTATAAAATGCCTTTGGTCTTATATTTCTTTAGGTAGAAGGAAAATTCAAATATTCTAAAAAGCAACATTGAGTCTGGTAGCTCATGCCTTTACTCTTACTCAGGAGAATGAGATCTGGAGGCTCATAGTTTGAGGTCATCCTAGGCAGAAAAGTCTGTGGGACTGTCTCCAAAATAATTAGTAAAAATCTGAGCTGAAGGCATGGCTCAAGTGTTAGGTCACCAGCTGAATAAGCAAGCCAAGCAAGGGCAAGGTCCTGAGTTCAAACCCCAGTACTGCCAAAAAGACACAGCATGGTCTATGTATAGCATTTTGAAGTTAAGTTTTTAAATGACTTGCTACATAATGTACTTTCAAAAACTGTTCCATACGATTTGGAGAGAATGTGTAGTTATGTATATGGGAGAGTTTACTAATTCTATGGAATTTACATTTTCTATAATGTTCTCCTCCCTGCCTCTGAGCCTTTCTCTTTTGATAACCAAGGTCAGTGGGTTCTTGTGAATTCTCCCAGGAAGCATATTTATGTTTCACTATCACACATGTAAACATATTGTTTTATTAGTTGTTTTATTACCTATGCTTCTTAAAATTTTAATTTGGTGACACAGTCAAAGCCACACATGTAGTTGTACCTTATTCTGAAATTCTTTTTAGATTTCATACTTTGGTCTTAACATCTAACTTTCCTTGCACAATGATTAGAGAATGTAGCTACATGCAATATTTGCAGTTTATTGAGATTTACTTTATGGCCTGATAAATGATAAAAAAAAAAAAGAAAGAAAGTGCTCTGTGGGGATCTGGAAAGAATGTCTAGCTTTTGTATTTTGGCTAGTTCATTAATTGCTTGTGATTCAAATGCTCTATAACGTGGTAGATTTTTGACTGCTTGACCTGGCACATTGTAAAAGGTATAGTCTGCCATTAAGATTGTGGTGACCATTTTTCTTGTATTTCTAACATCTGACTTTCTATACATATTTTGATCACCATTGTTTGGGATAAAATGGGCTTTGGCTACTATATTTTTTTTGTGTTTTGTATCTTAAAATCAATATAAAATATCTCACCCCACTATCTAATGAGTTCTGTGTTAAAATGTTAATACATTTTTATGTGTTATCTGCTTACATTTGGATGCTTTATCTTTACTATTTTTTATGTTCAACCGATGGAAGTTTGCATGGAAATAACACAAAACTAGATCTGTCTTCTATAAAACTGTGTGTGATGTATAATGGAATTTGGGGGAACCATTCAGACCCAGATCAAAGTCAGCTCTATCACTTGCTGCCCATGTGACCTCTTCCACATGATCACTACCTCAAGACTCTTGTTTGATTATTTATAAAAGAGGACAACAGACTCAACTTAGTGAGAACTCCAGCTTGTGACAAAAATAAATGAGCCAGGCATGGTGGCACATGTTTGCAATCCTAGAACTTCAGAATTTGGGAGGATGAGGCAGGAGGATCACTCTAAGAAAAAAAATTGTGCTACATAAAACAATCCCATCTCAAAAATAAAAAGACTCAGGAGAGAGAAAGAGAGACAGAGATAAAGACCAAGAGACTGGTGCTATATATTATGTGTTACTAGAAAGTATTTGTATACACACAAATACTATACAATATATAATACAGATCAGATATAGAGAGAGTTGCTTCCCTCTCTATTTTAGCCCATGGATAACCAATTCAAATGGCAATGAAAGAATTTTGAAAACGAACTTTAAAAATGTCTGTAAAGCACTTTCTTGAACCCAACCAAGTTGTCTTCGTATTGTGGCTTTGTATGGTCTCCTGAGACACGTGCCTTTATCGAGGTGCAGATCCCATGCTGTTTAGGATGATTCAGTCTCTGTCACTAAGGGTTATAGTCCTTTTGCATGTTGGCCACAAGGTTGCTGGAGATGGCCACTGCCAACCACAGGGAGAAAAGCAGTGTGGTCTCTGCTAACGTACGTTCACAACTCTCTCTATTATCTCTCCTTCTGATATTGTCAAATATGTCTCTGCTGCACTAAAATAGGGTTGTTCCTGAGCTGTCCTTCTGGGGCCCCCAAAACTCTAAGTGATGGAAGGTCAGGAGCACTGGGCCATGCTCCTGGTGGGAGGCTGGCCCGCTGGGTACACTGATGCTGAGCGAGCTGATCCCAGGTGCCCGGGGGCATGGAGGGACAGGCATTTCCCGGCAGTGCCCACTGCGATGACCTTGGGAAGCGCAAGGGGCTCTCATTTCTCTGTGTGCCCACTGCTTAAACAAAGCCTTCTTGTGTCCCTGTTGGCAAGCACCATTCCTTTTTAAGAGTCAGTAACCTTGGCCCTTCCTGCTCTTTCTCAGGCTGTATCTTCCTTGCCCTTTTCAGCTATTTGGAGCATCTAAAAATAAATCAAAGCTATGGTGGTGACACAGATACAATCTTCTCCTTTGCCCCAGCACACAAAGTCAGCACGCTGGACCTTTCTGACACTTCTGGGCTGAAGCTCTTCTCCTACGCACACCTGATGTAGGCGCTGGTCCTCCAGTGTGTCCATGCTCAGACGTATCCATTAGTATGAGTTCAATAAGGCAATGAGCCAGCCAATCCCAACTCAGATGGGGGCGGAGAGCTGGAGGAAGTGACATAGCATGTGTGTGAAGGCCCTTGAGGGTGGCCTGCTCTGCCAGAGGGGGACCCCAAGCTTCACTCCAGGCAACTCGTCCCCATGGAAATCATCCAGCAGCAGGGCATATTGTTTTCACCCCATTTTGTTTTTCTGGTTAGGGAAGAAACTAGTATTCTAGAATTCTGTAGCTTCGAGATTCTTTTAGTCACATGAAATTTTCTCTTGGGTAAGCACAGACAGTGTGGAAATACGAAAGACAGCAGGCCAGGATCAGGGGGCATCTTTCCTGGCCCAAGCTCCTGATGTCCCCGGCAATGACACAGTCACACAGACAGGCTTCTGTGTGCTAGTGTTAGGATCATAAATACACAGTGCTGATTGTTGTAGACAAGAAAGTGATGCCAAAGTGTCATAAAGTTGCACTGGTCAGCAGGCGTGGTATTCAGGCTCATGGAGGTAAGACATCAAAGGGAGAATGGAGGAGGAGGATTGGAAAGTTTCTCCGGCTCTCACCAAGAGAAACAAAGCAAAACCCAGACCTGCCCATCCACTTAAGAACTTTGTTAATAATAAACTTCTTTAACAGTGACAGAAATCCTGGCACCCGGAGCCGCTCACAAACAGGCAAACCAGCAGTGCTTTGCATTTCCGGGGGCAGGGTCAGTTTGTATCCTTTAAAACCATTTCCCCTGAAATAAAAGCATGAGAACAAAGGCTAAAACCAAGCTTTCATTTTGGGGGGAAAAGAAAATAAGACAACATGGTTATAAAAGCAAAGCCAAGTGTCATCAAAGGCCATTTGGGAAGCTTGAAGGAAGTTCACTAGGCATTTCTGGCCAGTAGAAGCCCTGACATAAAGGAAAAATGGCAAGCAGGAAGAGATGAGGGAATGAAAAATGACTTCCTGGGACCTGTTCCACTGTTAGCTCCTGTCACAGACTAGAAAAAAAAATGAAGCCTCACTCACAAAAAGGAATGAAAATTGTGGACCCTTCCCCACTGAACCTAAGATGGGGTCTCTTTTGGTTCATTGGATGAGCATCAGCCAAAACCCTGTGCCCTGGGAGCTGAGGGGCCCAGCCACGGACCCCGCACTCACGGCTGCCCAGGGCTAGGCCTGCCCCTGGCCAGACACTGTTGACAGTTTCTTGTTCCATGCTCAGCGACTTTGCTGTGGTTGTTAAACGCAGGCATTATTAAAAACTAAATTACAGAAACCAGCAATTAACTAAACTATTTTGAAAACAAAACCCATAAATACGCACAACTCACCAGTTCTGAATTATTTTACTCGGATTTATAGACTTATTATTTTCATTTATTGTCTCTGTAAAGTGAAAATCTTATGCACGTCCACACCGCTCTCGAGCTCCTCCCAGATCCGTGTGTAATGACAGAGAACCGGCAGCCGGACACTGGACGTTGTCCGGGGTAAGAATGTTCACACCAGGAAAATCACCCAGGTCGACAAACTAAAGCTTTTGTTGTTGTTGTTGAGAAAGGTTCTTACTTTGTAGCCCAGACTAGTCTTGAACTGTGATCCTCCTCCTTCAGCCTCCTGAGGACTTAGATGACAGACGTGGAAAATACATTTGAGACCATCAGGGCTTTCCTTATTTTTTGCTAGAGAGCCAGTTGTTGAGTATTTACTAGTATACACTACCCGAAATGAATACAAGCTAAGCTTGCGTGCTCTAGAATGAAGTGGACCGCATCTTTCACATTATTCCATTGTGTCTTAGGGAACACCCACCCCCTTATGTCTGCCTTAACTGTAAGTACAATAGAAATTATTAGGGACTGGGGAGAACATGAGTGGGAATGGGGAGAGAGGTGACTATGTTGGCTTGAAATGCTTCTCCAAAATAAAACACACTCAGTGGAACATGAGTGGTCTAGGGGCTGGCTGCACACCACAGCCCTCCAATCTCAGCCTCCTGAATGACGAGGCTTACAGACAGGAGCCACCAGTGCTTGGGTCCTTCTACATTTGTTAAATGGTGGTGTTCTCCAGCATACATCTGAACTATTCCGATATAAAAGACACCTCATAAGCTGCATGAATGGAGATAAAATTGTCAACAATACATAATATATGTAAGTACACTATGAAACTTAGGACATGACATTATTTATTCTAGAGCAGCAGGATGAAAGCGAAGTTCTCATTAGAACACAGAATTACACCAAGGAAGAAATAAAGGCACTCTGTGCTCCCTAAGCTCTCCGCACATAGTGTGTGCAGCCACGCCATGCCCCAGCCTTCAATGACACCAACATGCCAATGTCTCCAAAATGGTGGACCAATGAGTCCTATGTTCCGCATGCAAATAAATCTGAGATACTTTGCTTGGAGGCTTGCAGTACAACCTACAGTAGCAGGAAGAACAACTTTTGGAAAATGCTGCCTTCAATTTCATTTGGAGACTAGGTCTCCTTTTGTTTGACAGTGGTGTTTCCAGCCACTTCACTGAGATGTCCCAAGTCAACTCAAACATCACATGATCAAAATAGACTCAAAGCTTCTCTTTATATGTCCCTCTCCTTCAGACATCCTAAGTCATTTCCTGTGGTCAGTTCTTTGGGTCTAAGAAACAGACCTGAGAAATCACGTGGACTCTCCTCCATATGCTTACAGCTAACTTACTGTCATATGGTGATCTATCTTTTCAGCATATCCAATCCCATTCCTCTTTCCCATGTGCATAGCACATGTTGCATCCAGAACTACTTTGAATCCACATGGATGGTCCTGAAGTACAAAAGTGATGCTGTAGGCTTGCACTCAGTACTAGGGGGCTGTGGTAGAGAAAACCATGATTCCTGGGCCTTGGATGGGGTGCAGTATTTAAACGATAGATTCGTGAGTGATTTAAAGAAAAAGCCTCCTCTACCTTCTTGCAAAGACACAAATGTGTCTCTCTTGGATTTGAAAAGGCATTGGAAGGCAGTGAGGTTTGGGGAGCATTCATTAATATTTAATTTTTTTTGGTCATTTGTTTTTTGACTATAGAAAATTAAGAGCTGGCTACGTTGGGACTCACTAAACCAAACAGTGTGAGTCAGGCTCCTGGCTGAGTTAGAAAAATGCAAAATTTATTACCATACATTGACTCGGCCTGCATGTCAGGGCTGAAGCTAGAGCTGGATCACATCTAGCATGCTAGATGTTAGCACCAAGATCCTGGGCTCCCCCACCAGCACTGAAAAATCAACCAACCAACCACACAAACCAACCAAATTAGCCCCCGCATGTCAGGAATAATCTGGACTGTTCTCTCACAATGTTTTAAATCCTTCTAATGATACACGATGTTTGACATCTTGAAATAGGGCTTAAGAATATTTAAAACATGATCTCAACTTAGAACTTTCACCTTTATCTTCAAGTGGTAACACTAATATAATTTCTATGCAAAGAAACAAAATATATCCTAAACTACTAGTAGAGTTGATCTCTGCAGAGCGTGTATATATCACTTTCATATTCTTCTATCTGCTCGTGTTTTCAAACAAGTCTATAATGAATATGAATTATTTTGTGGCAGGGAAAACATACAATGAAAACAATTGTAGAATAAATCTTAGCAACCTAGCTTAGTCTACTCTGTCTAATCTGTGACCTTAATTTATCTTTTCCTCCATGTCCCTTGCCTTTGTTTTTCTTCCACAGAAGCAAAATGACAACTTTACATGGTCAATAGCATACTTTCAGTGCTACAATAACATACTTTCAGTCAATAGTATGCTTTCAGACCAATATGGTCTGGCATTTGCCATAAACAACCAGCCATGATGACAGTCCTTCTAAAAAGACCCTAGTTCCTGTGTTTCACAGTTAAAAAAACAAAACAAAACATGGCAAGTGGTTTAATCTCAAATGCATCAAGGATACATTTGTGTGTTTACAGGACACACAAAACCCATTTAAAGACCTTGCATTAAAACTAAGCTTGCTATTTGCTTTCATTATTTGTTATACCAACCTACTCTAATTTCCTAGATATTTTATCAACACAGCATGATCGTTTTCCCTTTTTGTCAAAAATGATTTTATTAAGGCTGGGTTGCCTCATGGTACACTTTCTTTTTCAATGAAATTTCAAATGCAAGTACCTAAAATATTAGCCATTCTTTACTTTGAAGTAAGTTGGTGTAGTATCTTTACGTGGTTCTGTTTTATTTAGAAGGTATATTTGCTTTTAATATGCTAGAGCAAAAGCAATTTTTAGTTTAGTATACTTAGTTTTAGAGACGTTATCTTCATCAGAGAATTCATTTCCAAATCAATTTGGTTCCCATAATGTTAATTTTAGTAGCTGAGAAATGTATCTACATACATGTATGTACATGTATATACATGTATCTATGTACTACATAGATACATGTAGTATATATGTGTAGTATATATACATGTGATGTATATGTAGTATATATACATGTATATACATATGTATATATACATATATATAAGTATACCTATGTATGTCAACTCAGTTGAATAGCTTCCTGTTTCACTGTTTCATTCAATAAATTTAAATGAGTAGTTTAAAAGTTCATGAAATAAACCACAAAGTCTTTTCTCTCCTAGAGGGCTATAAACGGAATTCTTGTCACCACACATTCATACTTTAATGAAGTTTTCTGGTATCTGATAACTTACTGTCCTAAAGGTCAGTAAATATGATTTTTTAAAAATACAACATGATGAAATAGAAGGCGAACTCTCTTAGGAGCAGTGCTGTCCAGCAGAACATTCTGCAGTAATGGAGTCCTGGTGGAGTTATCTATTCAGGGGTGTGCCATGAGCTACATACAGCTACTGAGCGTTTTCAATTAGCTGGTGTGACTGATGAACTGAATGCTTAATTGTATTTAATTTTAATTAATTTGAGGGTAACTCACCACACGTAGTTAGCAACTAGCATATTGGACTGCCCATCTGCAGAGTTAAGAGTTGGTTGAATTATATTCAGATAAAAGTGTTCATGGAAGCTTGCCACTTAGTAATGTGCTTTTTGCCTTAATAAAAATCAATGTTGGGATTTCTCTAATTTCCCAAAAAGAGTAAATTAAGCTATTTTCATTACCTCTTCCCTTCCAGTCCGTCCCTGGCAGATGGTAGGAAATGAGAGCTCCATCTCTCTCTCTGGCTGCTTGAGAATACCACTGCCATTTCACGATAGCCCAGAAAGTGTCTTGTCGAACTCCAGGGCTTCTGTTATGAACCCCAAACTCACTAAAAATGAGGCCTTTTATTTTCCACTTCTAGGAGAACAGTGAACCAACAGTGCAACTTTTATTTCTGGTGTATGACTAAGGGGTACTCACTGGTAGTCTATTAACAATTACCAGGGCTTACTTTGTGGGTCCCAAAGTGACAGCTATGTTTCTGCCCTCCCCCCACTCCTCCCGCTCCCTGTATTTCCTAGAGCCTCGACAACAAACAGAAGGCACACTTAACCTTAGCCCAACTTGGCCTTCGGTTCACAATTCTTTAGCCTCAGCCTCTCAAAAGTCCTGAGATCCCAAGTAAGTAGCACCGCATGCAGCACAGCTAGCTGAGTAACTCTTCTACTGTCCACATCGGGTCATCAGTAATTCTTCAATTATAACTTAGTTTTCTGACCCAGCACAGGTTCTTGTGGAGATTTCTGCTCCTGGGCTTCTGCTCTAGAAAACTACAATCCTTTGTATTTACTTCTTAAGTCTCTCTACTTAGAAGAAGTTTGTTCTGCAATCTTAATTCTCTGATAAATCTAAGAATTACAATTTTGGCCGGGCCCTGGAGACTCACACCTGTAATTCTAGCTACGCAAGAGGCTGATATCTGAGGATTGTGGTTCAAAGCCAGCTGGGGCAGGAAAGTCAATGCGACCCTTATCTCCAATCAAGTACCAAGAAATCGGAAGTGAGGTTGTGGCTCAAAGAGTTCAGGGACAGTGCCTAGACCCTGAGTTCAAGCCCCACAAATGTAAAAATAAATAAATAAATTATAAATAAATAAATTATAATTCTGTTTAGCTTTTTTTGTTGTTTTTTTTTGGCTTCTTACACATCAAACTGGAAACTGGGAAATGACACTGCGGTTTATCATCTACGTAATAATATTTTGATGAAAAGTTTTGATCCAGTGTTATATTAATAACGCTATTATGCTCTGTAATATTATAAAATCCTTTTTTGTATATGAATGCAATTAAAACAGAAAACCAAGGGCTGACTGAGTATGGACCATGGGGTCTTGTAGTCTGCTTAAGTGAGCCATTATCAAAGTTGGAGAAATACTATAGTACATGATGGTCTAATCTGTTATGTCCCAAAGCTGCTGTTTGTTTTCTATAACTCCACTAACTCTAAAATCTCTCCTGGTACCCATCTGTAACTTAGGCCCCAAGAGACAAAGACAAAGGAATCATGATACTCTAGGCTTGTGCACAATCTGGAGTATGGTGTTACCCTTCCTACTTCAGTGAAACATCAAGAAACCTTTACCTCTTTCCTTTAGAACCTAGGAAAGAAATGCTGGAAGATCTCTGCCTTCTTTCTTTTTCTTAGTCCTTCACATCTGAAGCTACCTCCTAAGCAGAAGTCTCTCTATGAGAGGGAAAGGAAGCTGCCTATTTTTCTCCCAGAAGTTCATCTTTGTATCCTTGGTAGGTGGGAGTTAGGCGTTGTCTGAGCTCTAGTATGCCATAAAGTTATATATCGCCTCCACAGAAATTAACTCAAGTTATTTTTTTAAATCACAGGGGTCTCTGGTCTAGGCAAACTTAATCAGGTCAGAATTTTGGAACCTATAAGCTCTCTTGATTTTTTTTGTACACATCAAAATTTGAGAGTGACTAGGCTAGAGTCATATGGAATATGAGAGGCAGGCATGAAGAGTCATCGAAATTTGTAGCATCAAGGTTTGGTACAGAGGTAAAGTGATTCTTCTCATTTTACATATGATACCAAAGAAAAAAAAATGAGACCTAAAAGAGATTAGGAAACTTTTCCAGCCCTGGGTTTACTTATGAGCAACAGAGATAAGAAGTGTCCGTCCAAGCTCATAACCAACCTCACTGCATTAAAATTAATTAGATAATAACATAATAAAAAAATTATAGTCCTTTGTGATATTGGTCAATTCTGACCCTTGCCTTTGCTATTTGGCTCCTTTACACAATAAATCTTGGATACTTAATTTTGAGCGTGTAGATGGCTGAATGTGCCTATGTTTAATTAAGAAGTACATTTAATCTTGCTGGCAAATCTTAAGTGTGTGGCAATCCTCTGAGCTGGCAAAACTTTCTAAGTTCTCCAGTTAACCCTTGGACTTCCAGAAGTTTTGCACCCACCCATTTTTGAGTATGAGAGTTTTCTTTGCAGACCCCACACCAGCCTCAGTATTTAATATAGTGGAGGGGGTTTTATCTTGGCATGTCACTGGAAATGACTGTGAAAAGACTATTTCCAGAACTTTCTAGACAGGAGGCACAGCACTCTGCAGTATAGCCATTCTCAGATTATTTAAGGGGAAAAAAAATCCTTCCTCTGTAGTCAAAAGTCAGTAGCAAGTTGAAATAGAGGCTCAGGACAAAGACATTTGAATTGCAAGTATTTAAATCTTTTTTTCAAAACCAGAACCAATGTTATCAACCCAAAATGCTAAACCTTTGACAGCCTCGTCTGCATATAATAAAAATGGTAAGTTGCAGGCATTTTCTTCCTGTCATTTCTCCAAGAGTGTAATAATTGAGCACTCTGCTAATGACAGTGTGACTGTCGTTTACCACTTTCAAGTTAGGAGACCTCTGCAGGGTAGGATAAAAGGGGAAGAAGGAAGATGGTCAAGGGATAACCCAGCTTTCATTTTATCACTCCCAGGAGGACTGTCATTACCCTTCAGCACCAAGCTTTCCCTTTCCCCTTCCCAAGGTCAGCTCTGTCTAGACAGTTCCTAGCTCTCACTTCCTGTAGCTAATGCACATCCACAAGATGCTGGTGGCCACAGCTTGACACAGTGCCCTTGGACTTGGGTCACAGAATCCCCACTCTTCTGCATTACTGGTGACCTTTTTGGAAGTAGGGAGGTCTCTTGTGTAGCAGCCAGGTCTGACATGTCATGGTGATTGCAACTGCAGAAAGCGGCTTCCACCTTGTCAGAAGTGACATCACTGTGCATTAAAGACCTTGTATCTCCTTTCATATTAAAATGCCTGTCAGTTCTCCTGCTCAGAGGTTGTAAATCTGCCAGAATGGCGCAAGCTTGGGGGGGAGTTTTCATTATGAAAATATGAAGATAAGCACTCTGTTTTACTGTCACCGGCAAAGCGGTAGACTTCTAGCCATGACATTACTTCAAGAAATAAATATACATTTCCTTAGCTGAGTGTTATAGAAGCAAATTTTGCCAAGATAACTGTCTACTTTTTCCCCCCCACACCAGGTTTTAGCATTCAGGCTTTCAAAAAGTTGGCTGGCATGGCTCGAATAGGAACCAGAACTAGAGTAAGATTGATGAAGGCCCCCCCGCTTCACACTCGCTGCTGTAGTAAATCATTGGACACAGCCAATGATTTTAGCTCTTCATTTTTAGTTGTCCCCTCTGAAACATCGCAAAGGAACACTTAACCCACGACTCACCTTCAGTTCACACATGAAGCAGCCTTTGTATTGGATTTCAAAGAATTTCCTGAATATTTTCTAAGACGACCACCAAATCATCAGTAGTCATTCCCCAGACTCCCTCCATGTATATAACTAAGTGAAACATTGGAGCCTCATTCATAAGTAGTGGAAGTTCAATTTTAATCTAACCACAAAAAGACTTTGGGGGGAAAACTATTGAGGAGCTCAGAACCCTCCCCATCACCAATTACCAACTGCCTTGATGAATCTGAAAATTGTGTTTTCAACATGAGCCTTTTCCAAGCAGAGACCTTCACATCTGGGAGAGGTCTCACATCAAAGGCCTACCGTGGAGCCCAGGAAGTGTGAGAGATCATGACTCCATCGGTGTTGGAAACTGATGAATCTTAATTCAGCCTGCACGCTCATCTCACAAGTTTATTCTGTATTGAGAGTTCTGAAGAAGGTCAGCTTCCAGATGCTATTTCTCTCTGCAGAAAGTGACCACCAAGGTCAGTGCGGGGTTACGTGGGGCACCCTATTAGGAAAAAAAGTAGCAGAGCCGTGTGTTGCCGCCCGATCAGTTTATGGATTCATATACAGACATAATTCAGCTGCTCAACGCTGACTAACTGGGAAATTGTTGAAGGGCAATATTCGTTTCTTTTGCATTCAGAAAAAGTTTCTCTAGGCTTTCCAGCCTGCCAAATGAATAGCAATGACACGATACTGGCTTTCTCATTTCCACATGGTGCTGCAGAAACTGTTCATGATAATAACATCCCAAGAAAAACTTCGGGAGTGATGGTATGCATGGTGTTTACCTATTGTCCACTAAATGCAAGCTATCGGCCTTGTGCTAGGATGTTATGAGTGTATTAATGGATTAACTCAAATAAGAAGTCACACTCACATAAGCCTGAAAAGATTTGGCTATGCAACCATCTATCTAATTATGGAGAGCAAAATGAAATAATAAAATAAATAAAGCCTTCTTTGGAGATGGTGGAGTCAGACACTTTGTAGTAGTTCTGTCTGAGGGTCCCCATGCGGTATGCCTCAATGGAAAGCCTTATCTACCTGGACCTGCTCAGTAGCTACGTTAATAGAGAAGGAAATCAAGGTAAGGTTCAGTAGCAGCACTGGCAAACACCTAGAAATCAAACTGAGGCAGGAAACAAGATTCTACCTTCCCTCTAGGCCAAGAACTCTCTCTCTCTCTCTCTCTCTCTCTCCCTCTCTCTCTTGCAGCATTGCAAGGTGAATTGTGAGCTATTCTGTGAGAGGAAGCAATGCTTTCTCAACAGAACCGTTGTTCTCAACAGGAAGTTCACCCACTCCCCTTTCTCCTCTTAGCAAATTGAGACCATGTTACCAAAACGAACGACTCAAAATGAATGGCAGCGTGGAGAAGCTGATGGGGAATAGCAGTTCAGATTCTGTCACCCAGAGAACTGCCTATGAAAAGTTGGGAGCAGAGAGGTTCACCATGCAAAATGAACCGAATCCTCACTGGGAGCATCAAGTCTGATCAGCTGTCAAGGGAATCCCCCACTGCACGATCCTCCACTGGGAAAGGGGAGAGTTGTTTACTTTCTGGGTTTCACAGGGTTTAGCTTGGGCCTAGAAAATTCTTAGCTAGGCTAAACTATCTAATCTGGGGGTGACAACTGTTACTATTACTTTGTTTCCCATCATTTCCTGTTTCATCTAAGATGGGCCAGTGCTTGATTTCCCAGGCCAATGTCCCAACACGTCAAGCAGAGGCCATTGGAGACCAGTTAGGACAGAGAGACTGTGGTAGTGCTGCCAACCCACCCAGAAGTGCAGGTCACTCGTCTGACATCAAGGACAAAACATATAATCAAACAAACCTACATGACGAAAGCCAGCATGGCAGAAGGCACAAAGGAGCAACTTCAGCACTCCAAACATTGCCTTTTAAGGGACCATTACCTATTTACCTACAGCCCCAGAATAAACAGTATTGCATCCTCCAGCCGTCATTCCTTGGCATGGCCTTGTTTGGGAAAGAAAATCATAACTGGAAGAGGGGAGGCGGCTGCAGAGAGCAGAGCTGCCAGGAGAGGAGGTCGCTTGCCTTTCCCTTCTGTTCTAGATACTTCATTGCTGGCTCACTGCCAGAGGGCGACACTTCACTGAGTATCAGCGACCCCACAGAGGAATGCACTTTCAATTCCTGCATGTAATAATAATAATAACAACAACAACAACAATGACAAAGTTTTGCAATCAACAATTTGTTAGAAGTAGAGGAAGTGTTGAGATTCTGCAGATAACTTGAAAATCCTGAACAAGGAGGCCAGAGTCCCAGCCTTCATTTACATACAGGCGAGTCAGTTCATTTTGTTCCAGAACCATAAACTATTCCACCATCCGGGAAACACGCACTGCCACTGTGTCGTCTTGTAAGTATGTCCCATCAATCAGAAGAGCAGGTTGCTGACAAACAAGAATGAATCAGCATACGCATTTTCAGCTTGGTAGCAAATGTGAGTTTTAAGGCATGTTGGATGGGCTAAAGAAATTTTACTTTTGTGGCCAAACTGTATTTTTCAAACTGGGCAGGAACAAGATCTCACCCTCACATGTTATTTTCCAAGGTGACTTTGGTAGTCCTCTGGGTAAGAAGTGTCCCCCTGAAATAGGTGGTACTTTATATGCTTGTCTTGGTTAGCAGATGACGGCAGAAGTGACACCATGTGAATTCTCAGGCTGGGTCATAAAAAGCGTCTCTGCCTTGTTTACTAGAACACTTACTCAGAAGTCCTTCATCAATACAGAAGCTGACTGCTGAGGCTGCCATGATGTAAGGAAGCACAACTAGCCTGCGTACACAGGCCATGTGGAGTGGCATTGGGACGACACACCAAGAGAGGCTCAGCCAGCTTCTAGGTGCACACTCCCACTGTTAGTTTTATCTCTAGCCACCATCTGACTGTAGCCATGAGAAAAACCCTGAGCCAGAAAATCCATGCCTGTTCCAAATTCTTACAACAGGCATTAAGAGATAATAAAACGGTTGCCATTTTACTTAATGATTATAAGTGCAGTAATAGGTTAAGTGAAAAGAAATTAGCTATTTGACCCATGACTGCTATGGTGCACAAGTTGGTACCCGTGCAATTTAAAAGAAATCACAATGGTTAAATATGAATTCTGGAGGTCAAGCACCTGGGTGTGAATTTTAGAATTGCAATATACTAATCATGTGATCTTGGACAAGTTACTTTTCTGAGACTCAATCAACCCATTTATAGCTTAGTGATAATAATTAAAGTAACTTCATAGGGTTTGTACTAGGGTTCAATTAATTTATACTCATAAAATGCCCAGATAACTCCTTTGCAAATAAGAAGTGCTTACCAAGTGTTAGCAAGAGAATTCTAGGCTGTATAGCATATGAAGCATATACAGTTTAATGGTCCTTAACACAAATATGTATAATTACAAATACTAAGAATGCTAAGGGCTGCTTAGGTATGTGACTAGAAGCCATGAACATTAGAGTGACTAGACACTCTCCCTGGGCTAGAGGAATTTATGTTCCACAAATGAAGGCAGAAAAGCGTTTACAAACTATTCATATTATTTTTGAAATATAGCTGTCTTTAGGCATTCTCATTTGTTCAGAGGAGGTACAAATCAGCTTTCTTAGGGTACTGCCTATAGCAAAATTCCCTTTAAAATTAATATGCAAGTCAATGGAAATAGTGATTCTGTATTGAGAAATTTATCTAAGGATGGTTTTAGATACTACATTTACATATGTGTGCAGTATTCCTTTATTTCTTATACTTGGACCACCATGAAGGAAAAACTGTGAAATGTTCAAGAAGCATAGGCAGTACTGTACTCTAGGTTCTTGAATTATTTTCCCCATGATGCTGACCATGTCCCCTGAAAACATACTGCCTTTCAACAAACCTAAAATTTCACTTTGTTGCTGAAATTAGGCATGATATCTTTACCTTGTTGTTTCGAAACCACTGGATTTGGGGAAGGCAAATTTTCTCAAAATTAAGGACAGAGAAATACTCAGGAGGTGACACAATGATTTAAACACAATTAATGATGTACAGGACCAACTGAGGGTTTCTCTGTTTCCACTGAGCTGTGGAATATGTAGACATACATTAAAAATCTTGTTTTTCACGTTTCTTTTAGTTTTATTAATTTATTATTACTATTGACTGCCCTTGATCCAAATATATATTCAATAAATCCACAAATATGGCAGGCTAGTTCCCTCTCCCTCTCATAAACATATATATTTATACATAGGTGCACATATATTATCTATACATAATGTCCACATGCACATATAATTACATATATGTTGTTATACATGGCATAGAATTAAAAAGACATGGTCATCTAACAATGAGAAGTTAACCAAGCTGTTGAGTATTATGCTACTATGAAAATGGTTTGATATTCCTAGACACATAAACATCTTCACAAAGTGTAATTAAGGACCAACATTAGATTATAAAACTGTGTATCATTGCCGGGCGCCGGTGGCTCATACCTGTAATCCTAGCTACTCAGGAGGCTGAGACCTGAGGATCGAGGTTCAAAGTCAGCCCAGGCAAAAAAGTCCATGAAACTCTTATCTCCAATAAACCACCAGAAAACGGGAAGTGGCGCGGTAGCTCAGGTGGTAGAGTGCTAGCCTTGAGCTGAAGAGCTAAGGAACAGCGTTCATGCCCAGGGTTCAAGCCCCATGACAGACAAAAACAAACAAACAAAAAAAACCTGTGTATCATGCTGACACAAGGGTTGGAAAGTTCCAACCTCATATACTGTTTTCCTGCAAATAGTTAAATAAGAGGCAAGATTTCTAAAATCTTTTTTTTAATCTGCAATTTCCTCCAATTTACAGAAAATCTACGATACTTGTGTGCTAAACACAAATAAAACTAAAAAGAAAGCAATGAGCACATTTCATTAAGGGTTTGCCTCATTCCTTAACAGCAGTAAATCTGTCTCATTAAATGTTCATATTTGCCCTTAGTTCTTAATCCACCTTCAATGAAAACACGTATTTAATAAACCATCAGTTTTTCCAGGTTTTGAATAGCCTTCTGGCTGGGGTTTGGATGTGTTGGAACTGTAGGCAAATGCAAGTATGTCAGGCAGGAGGGAACGTGAGCTAAGAAGACACCAGTCCTTTCTGGAGGGCCTCCTGCCCTTCTCTCCACGTCCAGGCCTGGGTGAAGCAGAACTCCCTGTAGTGTAATGGAACTGAGGGCCTGGCAGGGGATGCAGGTAGGAGGTCTAGCACCTGCCTAGCTTGTGCACAGTCCTGAGTTCAATCTTCAGCCCCCAAATTAAGTGATTTGCTAATGGTATGAATACAAAATAAAGCACCTTCACTGTGCATGCTCAGAAATCTCGGTGCCCATGCCTTCATGACGGCTGCTACTTTCTGATGGTAGGGTGGAGGAGGCCTTTCAGTTTTCAGGAGTGCTAGTGAGGGACTTAAGTGTCTTGGCTTACAAATTTGTAGAGCTTAAAATGGAATGAAATAGAACCCACACCACCCCAAGTCCTTCCTTCTTTCTTCTTTTTTTGAAAAATAGTAATTATTGTTGTTGTAGTAACCTGAGATCCACTCTTTAAAAAATTCAAGTATACAGCATTGAATTACCAACTAGAGATCTCTAGAATTTTTCACCTTGCACAAACTCTCTCGAGCACCTTCCAGTATCATTCTACTTTTTGGGTTTGTTGGTTTAGCTACTTTACATACTGCTTGCAAGTCTGACAATGTAGTGTCTATCCTTCTGTGATTAGTTTGTGTCACTTAACATAATGTCCACGAGGTTCATCCATGTTGCTGCAAATGCTAGGGTTGCCTTCTTTTTTATGGTTGAATAATATTTCAGTGTAGGTATATGCCATATTTATCTTCATTCATAAAATAATGGATGTATAGGTTGCCTTCTCATTTTGGTTATTATTAATAATGCTGCAAAAATATGGGAGAAACATGTCTTACAGATCCTGACTTTAGTTTGAAACAATATCCAGAAGTAGGATTATTCGATTATATGGTAGGTCTATTTGTAATATTTTGAGAAACTTCTTACTCATTTCCACAGCCACTTCATCATTTACATTTACATCATTTACACCAACAGTACACAGAAGTTCCGGTTTCTCTACATCCCCACCAAGGTTTATTTTTTAACTGGTCATTCAAAGAGGTAGTTTTCCCTGGTGATTAGTGAGCTGGAGTAATTACTATGGTTGAGTATCTGTTGGCCATTTGCACATTTTCTTTGAAGAAATGTCTATTCAAATCCTTTGCTTGTTTTCTAATTGGGTTGCTTGGGTGTGAGGAGTTTAATTGAAGCCATTCTTTCTTGATTTGGTTGAGTTGAACAGGTTAGTGATGTCAGCTCCTGGGCCTCTATAACAACAAGGTTGTACTGTGCCTTCGGCAAATGGTCACATCTCCTGTTTGCTTGGGAAGGACCATCATATCTCTTCACACCTCAGTTCACTATCTCTCCATTCACTCAGTGCCTTGCCCGCTTACTGAGATGAACAAAAATTTGCAAAAAATCCATCCTGGACCCTGAGTACACTGGAATCTGTGTTTGTCCTCTTTACATTGTGTATCTTTGGTACATTGTCCACCTCCCTTGTTCAGCATAGAACAGGAGATTGTGGTTGGTTGTTCAATAGAAGGCAACTAAGATTCATGAGGTGATAATGTCTTTGGGAACTAATTATGTCATCAGGGCTCCAATCTCTTGACTGGAGTTAGTAACCTTCTAGTCAGGGCTCCAATCTCTTGACTGGAGTTAGTAACCTTCTAGTCAG
>NW_012267335.1:2158405-2196614 GCF_000151885.1 Dipodomys ordii | reverse complement strand
TCAGGGCTCCAATCTCTTGACTGGAGTTAGTAACCTTCTAGTCAGGGCTCCAATCTCTTGACTGGAGTTAGTAACCTTCTAGTCAGAGGCTGGAGTGAGTTTCCTTATCCACTTCTATGAGGACAGAATGCATGTAGATGCTATTCTTTGGGTTTTTTTGTTTTTTGTTGTTGTTGTTTTCAGTCGTGGGGCCTGAACTCTGGGCCTGAGCGCTGTCCCTCAGTTCTTCGGCTCAAGGGTAGCACTCTACCACTTGAACCACAATGCCACTTCTGGCTTTTTCTGCTTATGTAGTGCTGCGGATTCAAACTGAGGGCCTCCTGCATGCAAGGCAAGCACTCTACCATTGAGCCACCTTCCCAGCCAAGACTAGATTATTTTTAACAAAAGAAGTACATTGCTCACAGTTCTGGAGGTGAAGAGGTTCAAGGTGAAAGCACCAGCAGATTTGGCTTGTAGTGGGGCCCATTTTCTCTGTCACGAATAGCATCTAGGGGCTGGTAAGATGGCTCAGTGGCAGAGTGCTTGCCTTGCATGCATGAGGCCCTGGGTTCAATTCCTCAGCACCACATAAGCAGAAAAATCCAGAAGTGGCACTGTAGCCCAAGTGGCAGAGCGCTAGCCTTGAGCTGAAGAGCTGAGGGACAGCGCCCAGGCCCAGAGTTCAGGCCCTATGAACAACCCAAAAAAAAAAATTAAAAAAAAAAAAATCTAGTCTTTGGTATTTTGTCATAGCAACTTGAATGGTGAGTTGGAATGGATGGATTGAGATGAACTGAGTAAGAAATTCCACCTTTCATATTTGTAATTTTCAGTTACATTATACTCACTAGTCCAGAACTGGGAAGAATGGATTCTAATGTTAAAAGTCAATAGTAACATTTGTTCTTAATTCCTTGCATTCACCCTAGATGAAGTCCTGGAACTCTAAAGTTGTTCTTGAACCTGACCCTGATAGTTTATAATATGCTGCTTTTTAAAAAAAACTACACCAATGGACTGGTGAAAAAGCCCTATACCAAAAAAAAAGCATATGGATTTGATATTGCACCCTGGAAAATTAAGGACATCTGTTTCTTGCTATAAACATTTTCTGAAAAGTCTAAACATAAAGTACTGGTCCAATTCATCAATATTTTGGAATGAATTTAGTTTTTATATGCCATAATAAAAGGAGTTGTGTGGTTTTTTTCTGTAGTAAAAAATAAATAAAAATTTTTATATTATCAGTTCAAACCACATTAGAAGGAAACATTTTGAAAACTGAAAGTAAATTTATTTTTAAATAAACTTGGTAGAGGTATTCAAGCAAAGCAAAACCCTTGGGGATATAAAAATGCATTTGAAGAGTTAATAGAATCCCATACCTTGGCAACCATTTGATAGCTAAAATATTCCTAAATTTTTATATACTGTACTTTTAATTTAAATTGGCCATACAGTTTTAATTAGTGGTAGAATTATCTTCACTGAAATAGGTAAGCTCCGTGGCAAACCAAATATCATGCTATGTACCAGAGATTTCCATCATAAACTATAATTCACGAAGGCCAATACAACTCTTTTCTTTGTAGCTGGGTAACCATTTATGTTCGAGGTGAAGATGTTAATATGGAAATTTTCTGAGCTAGGAAAGAGGACGAACACTATCATTCTAATTTATGACCTTTCATATAAGGCCAAATGTAAAGGCAACTTCAATTGTTTTATATCTCAGGGCCAGCGCACAGCAGATGTATGAAATTTGGAGTGTTAGACATAAACTTTTATTACCAAATTATAAATAATTTCTCCCACTTAGAATGTTCACCTTTCAAGTTCATCTTGATTAAAATACAAGGGCAGTTTCACCTGATTTCACCGCACCTTGCAGTGGCGAGAGGCTGGTTGGTGAAGTTCACTGTACAGCGTGAAGCATCACAGAATTTGGAGATTTCCTCATGGCGGGCGGGGGAGGGGAGTCAGACCCTGAGCCCATCTCCTTTGAAATTCAAAGTCATCCCAAAATGATGACCAGTTAAGTCTGGACACGTACATAAACATCCCAAAAATTATACCTAAAAGTTAAGTACCCATGATGCAGAATATAAGCCTCTTTTTGCAAGAAGTAAAAACAAAAGACATTCTGTCTTTCCAGAGAGAGTTGCCTATCAATAAGCTTATATTACTTCTCAGAGGCTATTCAACAGCTACAAGTGTCTTTCATCTCCTTTTCACTAACAGATACTTGGGGGTGAGGGGGAAGTAGGAGATTTGAACTCAGGGCTTCATGCTTGCTAGACAGGTTATTCAACCTTGTTAACAAATAAATTTTGCAAGCCTTGATGAATTGTAGATCCTACTATCTCAAACTAGAGCTGTATGATTTAAGTATGTTTATTTTCCAAACTGGATGTTTAGGAAACATCTGGGTATCACTTCAGACAAGTAACTAAAGTACTCAAACAAAACCAGAAAGTTCCTTAGAAGCTAACACTAACGTTAGATATTTAAACCTGCATTAGAGAGTGTTGGGCAATCTATTCAATGGTTGTACTTATCATACCATCATCTAATCATTCAGATGTTCACAGACTTCTCCAGTGGTTTATAAGATAAACCACATACAAGTCAACATGGGGGTCACTTGGGAGGCTAAGATCCAGCGGGCCAAAAGTTCCCAAGATCCCATCTTCACCAATAAAAAGCTTCGTGTGGTGGTGTGCATCTAGCAGCCCAGCTATATGGGAGGCATAAATAGAAGGATCATGATCAAGGCTGGCCTACACATAAACATGAGTCTTGACTCAAGAAATAACGGGTTAAGATGTGACATGATGGTAGAGTGTATTTGGGGCAGGCACGAGGCCCTGAGTTCACACTGTCATACTACCAAAACCAGGCCAGAAATGATACCACCTCTTATGAACATGCAATATTGATGGAGACAACTAATTGAAGTCATAGGTACAAAACAACTGTAGAAGTACAGAACAAACAAGGAAATGGAGTTTGCCTCGGCAATTTTACACCAGAATTTGTCTGATAACAACATCTTTAAGAGAATGAGAAGGTAAGAAAATAAACATTTGAAATACTTGCTGCTTTTGTTTTCTTTTCGTCATGTTCTTTTTGTTAGTTTATATGTTTTGTGTTGTTTGTTTGTTTGTCATTTGTAGGGCTTGAATTCTGGGCCTGGGTGCTGTCCCCCAGCTCTTCAGCTCAAGGCTAGCATTCTACTACTCGAGTCACAAAAACACTTCTGGTTTTCTGGTGGTTAATTGGGGATAAGAATCTCATGGACTTTCCTGCCCAGGCTAACTTTGAACCTTGATCCTCAGATCTCAGCTTCCTGAGTAGGATTACAGGCATGAGACACTGGCGCAAAGCTTAGTTAATATGTTTTTGTGAGTGTAAGGGGAGGCGTAGAAATGGAGGGACGAAGCGTAAACAAATGCAGCAGTGGTAACCACCAGACACTGTGTTGAAAATGAATTATAAAACTTGTAGGTGGGGATGGGAGGGAAAAACTGGGAGACAGCAAGCAAAGGGGTGACACTGTCCAAAAAGCAATGTTCTCTTTATCTGACATATGCAACCCCTCTGATGACCTCTAAATAAAAAAATTAAAGATAAAAAAGGAAAAAATTTACAAAAAGACAAATCTGATAAAAGATTGTTATCTAGGGCTGGGAAGGTGGCTCAGTGGTAGAGCGCTTGCCTTGCATGCAGGAAGCCCTGGGCTCCATTTCTCAGCACCACATAAACAGAAAAAAAGGAAGTTGTGCTGTGGCTCAAGTGGTAGAGCACTAGCCTTGAGCTGAGGGACAGTGCCCAGGCCCAGAGTTCAGGCCCCTGAATGACCAAAAAAGAAAAAGAAAAAAAATGTTATCCAACATACAAAGAGAACTTAAAACTCAACAATAATACAAAACAACCAGATTGCAAAATGGGCCAGAGAACTGAATAGACACATTCCCAACGAAGACAAACTGAAGAAAATAAATATCTGAGGAGATGGCCCACATCATCCCACACTAGGGATTTGTACTTTACAAAATGAGACTCCAAACATGACCGTAACCCAGACCACTGGACACATCAACTGTTAGTGAGGATGTGGAGTGAGTAGAGCTTTATTCATCACCAGTGGGCATGCAAAATGGAGAAGCTACTTGGAATACAGCTCAGGGTTTCTTACAAAGCTAAACACACTCCTGCCATGTAAAATCCTTAATATCTGCTCAAATGAGTTGAGAATTTAATTCACCACAAAAACTATATATATCTCAACTTGTTCTTAATGGCCTGAACTTGGAAGCAACAGAGACACCTTTTAGTAAATGAATGAACAAATAAGCAATGGCACATCCACATGGAATATTATTCAGCACTTAAAACGACCTGGAGAAATGTATATTCTAAATGAAAGATGCCAATCTGAGAAGGCTACATGCAGAATGACTGTGACTTTATGACATTCTGGAAAAGGTAAACCCATGGAGACAAAAAGCAGAGCAGCGTTAGAGAGTGTTTGATGAAGCATGGGTAGGGGAAAGAAGACAAACAGATGGAGCACAGGATTTTTAGGGGTATTCAATCATCTGTCTGATACCATCATTGTGGATGGGTGTTACTATGCATTTATCAAAATCCACATCTGTGCAACTGCAACCTCAAGAGCAAACTCTAATGTAAACTGTGGACTTTTCATGGTAATGTGCCAGAATAGGCTCATTAAGTTGGAACAACCAAGCTAAATTAAGTCAACTAAACTTTGCCAAATTACTTGTACAATTTTACAGCTCCTCAATTGAATGATGGTTATGTTCAGGGTTTTGAAGACTAGTTTTAAACTAGCATTCAAAAAAGGTTGTACATATTTTTTGGTATAATAAGGTTCTGGAAAATATACAAAGGAAAACATTGCAATATGATTTGAGTTATTAATGGCCAATTCTAAGCTGCTGAATGGTTTCTGGGACAGTCGTGTGTGTGTGTGTGTGTGTGTGTACATATATATATATATATATATATATATTGGGCTTAATGGCTCATGTCACTTGTGAGTTGGGCTCTCCCTTGGAAAATGTGGCAAGGGCTCTGATGATGAACCAGGCCTTGAGAACTACTCTCCATTTCCTGGCACAGGCACAAGGTCAGGACTCCACCATGGCTTAAGCATGGCTCTGTGGCAAAGCTTAAGAAACTGTAAATGAAAGCATCCATTTTCCTGAATACATTTTTCTGAAAACGAGTGAAGACGATAGTAGAACTTCATGTCTTTCCCAAAGAAATGTTTTGGTGACAAGGCTATATATATTGTTTGTTGTTTGAAGCTTGTCATTTGACTTGTGTGGTATGTTTAAGTTCCTACATTTATATTTTCTATTGCAAGGACTTCAAATACAACTTTCTCAACAAATCTGTAACATTTCGTCTTTACCCAAACGAAGTTTCGTAGGAGAGAAGGAAGTTGTTTTTCTTTATCAATCAAGCCTGCTGTTCTCTTCCATCAAAGGTCCATTTCTTGGGCCTTTAGCAAAAGGGCACATAGAAGAGGGAAAATCTCTCACCACCCAGAGGAATCCGTGTGAATAGGTGAATAGGTCCTGTGAATAGGTCCAATTCACACTTAACAAGTTTAAGGATCTGTTGTTTGAAGATACTGTCACTTTACTCACAGTGTTAAATGTCATAAATAGAACTGAAATATAAACTAAACTGATGAGGGTATGTGTGTAGAGAAAAAAAAGAGAATTATCCTGGTATAAAGATTTTCTTTTTTCTCTCCTTTTCCATTAGTGGCAAAGAATACTGGGAATGCATGCAAGACCCCCTACCTCCTTCCCACCGCAGCGTTTGAGGGAGACCCGCCATTCACGTCCAATGACAACTAGCTTAGTTTGCAATGCATCACCATCTATGCCATTTTAAGTTGAAGTCACTGTAGTAATTTTTTCCCCTCTATCAACACTGAAGGGGAAACAATCTCTTGCTAATAGGGTCTTGCATTTCCCGCATTTAACTCATATCCAAAGGTGGACCTAATCACTTGCAGCTATTTAGTTATCTACTTATAATTATTCAAGGGCATTGGTAAACTCAAGTTACTCCTTACGTTTCCGTAAAGAAAATCTGACCCAAAAGGCCGCTTCCAGGCTGTTCTGCTCCTGCGTTCTGCTTTCGGGCGAACGCAGGCCCGCCTGGTCCGCTTTCCGCTCCCTGCACGGACGGACGCTCCCCCTCACTTACCAGGGTGCTGGGGAGCGCGCTGCGGCGCGGCCGGGCCTTTTTGGCCCCCGCGGGCTGCCGTAGCGGAGGAAGGCGCTGATTGGCGGACGCGGGAACTGGCCGCAGTCTGCGCGGTCTCGGCTTTCGGAGCGTGGGACGCGGAGGCGCCGGAGGTGCGGGTTCGGATCCGGGCGGGGAGGTGAGGCGAGGCCGGCGGCCGCGCGGACGGGGCGGGGCGGTCGGGCGAGGCCGCGCGCGCGCCGCTCCAGGCCCCGGCGTTCCCGGCGGCCGGGCCGGGCCGGGTCCCGCGGCCCGCGGCCGGGGTCGCCGGTGGGAGGCGCCGCGGCCGCGCGGGGGCCGCGGAGGTGACTTCCGGGGCGGCTCCCGGGGGGAGGGGGCGGCGTGCGCCCGACCCCGACGCTGACCCGGGGTTTGGCGGGAAAGCGGACTCGAGCCGGGGCCCCGCCTCGCCGGGCTGCGGGACCCGGAGTGCGGAGCGGGCTCGCCACCCACCGAGGGGTCAGGCCCGGATCCCCGCGGCCGGGCCCGCCGGGTGTGCAGCGAGACAAGTGCAAAACGATGAAAATACGGACGCCTGGGAGAAGCCGTGTGCGCACGCGCAGAGCGGGAATCTGCAGTTTGGGGTGTCGGATCCGGATGCTGCCAGATTGAATAGTGAGACACACACAAACACACCAACACACTAGACACACCACAGTGCCCAGGACCCCGAGGCAGATTTGATGGTGAGATGCCAGACACACACGCATGCACACACACACACACCCTACCTTGATGCCCAGGATCCTAATTTTGCAAGGTTTAGTAGTGAAACAGACAGCACACTTACACACTACACACCCCGAGGCCTGGGATCTGGATAATGCAAGATTTGGTAGTGAAACACACACCACTCACATAGGGTTCTGATGATACATGATTTAGTGACACACGTGCTTTAGGAACAAATACATGGTTATGGTAGAAAAAGTGGGAATGCAGAAGACTTAAGTGAGGAAAATGATGTTTGATGGAACCTTTCTGACTCCAATCTTTTTCTCTTATATGTGCCACTTTCTAACTTAGCAGAGTCATTTTATGACTGAATAAATATAGTTTTTGACTTCCCTTTAAAAATGGTTCTTAAAAACCATGGGGCTTGGAAGTCTGGGCCTGGGTGCTGTCCCTCAGCTCTTCAGCTCAAGGCTAGTGTTCTACCACTTGAACCACAGTGCCACTTTCTGTTTTCTGTTGGTTAATTGGAGATAAGAGTCTCAAGGATTTTCCTTCCCTAGGCTGGCTTTGAACCACAATCCTCAGATCTCAGCCTCCTGAGCAGCTAGGATTACAGGCATGTGCCACTTGGCTCCTGACTTTTTTCCTTTAACTGGTCCCATAATATAGTGAACATCTTTCCCCTGTGTTTTGAGGTTGCCCTTGTTCTCAGAAGTAAAATAATTAGTTGAGCTAGTAAGTTGCTTTAAGGTCTTCATATATGTTGCTAGGTTTTAGTTATTTTTATCATCGTCATTGTGTTTTGTTGGGACAGGGTGTTGCTAAGTAGCCCAGGCTGACCTCAGGTTCATTGTTCTGCCTCCTGAACACTGGGATTGAAGCTGTGTGCCTCAAATCCTAGCGTTATTATTCTTGTTGATGGTGGTGTCTGGCAATTCTGCCTGTTTGAATTTTGTACAGGATCTTCAGGGGTGTGTGTGTGAGTGTGAGTGAGTGATATTGGGGTTACTACAGAGGCTGTCTGACTATTAGAGCCAGAAAGATTTCAGTGGTCACCCAGCATAACTCCCTTATTTTGCAGATGAACCTGGGGCCATGAGAGATGAATTGATGCCTTACTCAAGTCACACAGCTAAATAAGTAGCAGAGCTGGGATTAGAACTCAGGTTTCCTGTTTTCCAAGTGAGTACCCACCCATCCATTAGGTGTTTTCTCACTAACCTGTGGTCTACTAGATGCTAGAGTTTTATAAGATTTTTATAATTCTTAGCGTGTTCTCTCCTTTTATAATCATACTAAAAGTGTTTAATAGTTTGATGAACCTGAAACCCTGAAAAATAGAAAAGTAACTTTCTCATGTTCAGGCCTAGAAATGCATTATTTAGAATGGCAACCCCTTTGAGATTTTGACAGTTGCTTCCAGATTCTCTTTGTGCTGGGATAAAATATTGCTAGTACGTTACACAGTTGTCCCTCAGTATCAGAAGGAGTGGTTCTAGGACCCACCTCACTACCATAGTCCATGGATTTTCTTACATAGATGTATAGATTTGTGTATAACCTGCCCACATCCTCCCACGTGCTCTAAGCCATCTCAAACTTACTTAAAAGTAATTCCAAGTAAAATGTAGCCACTGTACATAGGTGTAATAGAGTATTATTTAAGAAATAAGGACAAGAAAAACATTCCATGCCTTTCTGGTTTCATGCTGTGAAACTCACTGACATGTAGAGCTGATGGTAATTTATAATTCTTTATCTAATTAAACATAGCAGTTGGTTCTCATCTGCTGTACCTTAAAAATTTTAGACCAGAAAACAATGGCTTGTTTTTCTTTTTCTTCTTTTCTTTTTTAGTTGTTGTTTTCAAGGGCTTACTAAGCTGAGCATTGTCAATGTTTAGCAGCACCTCTGGCTTCTATCCTCCACATGCTAGTAGCACGCCTTCCTGTCATGACATTTTAAATGCTTCCACACGCTTCCAAGTGTCCCGAGAATAGGCCACAAAAATTACCCCTAGTGCAAACCACTTAAAGGAATGAACTGGGACCTGTGTAGGTCTGAGAATCATCATTTAACAAGTATCTCTGTAGACTTGGGGTGTGTGTGTGTGTGTGTGTGTGTGTGTGAGAGAGAGAGAGAGAGAGAGAGAGAGAGATACTGAGGTTAGGTCTTGTCCTTGTGTTTGCTGAGCAGGTGTGCAATCGCTGAGCCACACCTTCAGGCCTTGTTGCACTGGTTATTTTTGACATAGGATCTTGCTGCTTTCCTGGTCACATGTCTGGACCACAAGCCACCTATGCCACCTATTTTAGGCTGCTTGTCATAGTTGTATTACCAAACCCAGCTTCGCCATGGAGATGGAGTCTCTCAGCGTTTCTCCTGCCTTTGCTGGCTTGAAACCTCAATCCTTGCTAGTCTTAGACTAGGGTGACAGGTGTGTCACCGTACTCAACTAGATTAAGACTGGGGTCTGGCATGTATGCTGGGCTGGCCTCTAACCATAGCTGTCCTAATCTCAGCCTCCTATGTTGCTGGGATTACAGGAGTATATTGGTGCCCAGCAGCTGCTTCATTTTCTTAAGCAGCACAGAAACATTTCTTTTCCCCGTCTTTTTCTATTTGGTGGTCACAATAGAGGCATTATAAGTTAGTAGCTGGTGAAGTACATGCCTGGATCTGTAGGCTAGAGTTGGGACAGGCATTTTGCTTGGCATTAGTCTTGAATGTCTCTTCCACAGACTTGGGCATTGAGGATAAATTAGAATCCACTGTGGGAGAATGGTTGACAAATGGAAGAATGACAATTTGGTCTAAAAAGACTGTGACTGGGAGTGGAAAGTTGTTTTGTGAATGGATTCTTTTGGCCTTTGGGGAGGAAATGGGGCTGGAGGGGCTGATAGATGTTTCAGGACGGCAAGGCCCTCCCTCTCTCAGGGAGCTGTTTCCTGGTAGTGTTTCAAGTCCTGATGGCTTACTGCAGAGCTTGGCCTGTAATGTTCCTTAGATTGTAATGTTCCTTGGGTTGTAATATTCCTTGCACTTTTTTGCTTTTCCCTCTTATTAATTCTTTATGGCAGACACTCTGGGGATAGGTAAACATTTTTAGGTAAATGCCAAGAAATAAAGATTTTCCTGTCTTCTGCTCACTAGCACAACTCACAGTCCTATCTGATGTATTTTTTTCCCCTTCCCTATATTTATTTGCAGGCTAATTTACACTGTTTTGTTCTAGTTAGCTTGCCTCCAGTGCCATTTCTCTCCAGCCAAATCCCTTCTTGTCTCCATGTGTGTTCCCCAGACAGGAGCCTTGATGACTTCTAAAAGTCAAGTGTGTGATGTCTGAAAGGGCGTGGGCGTTGGGGTCAGATGGGCTCTGCATGCGATCTGCCTCACTGGTTTCCATGTGCATTGAATGTGAAGCCAGCATTGGTCTGGCACATCCTTGGATGAATAAAATTTGTTCCCTGCAGTTACTAAAAACAGCAGATCTCTGCAGGGTAGTTTCTACTAGACCGCTCAGTAGCCACTGACAGAAAAGGTACTGCTTTTTACTTCATAACCATTTATGAAAATACGTTGTTTAAGTTGAGGAAGGGACCACAGTCAACGAGGATGATTATGCGGTAATTTTGAAGAGAGAAATCTTGCCAAAGTGACCCTGCAAAGGGAACTTTCCTTTCTTCCTGCTTGCTTACTTTCCCGATCAAGACTCTTATCTCTTGCTTCAGACATTGTCAGAACTGCTCCTTCTGCCTTATCCAATTAAAAGGATGAAAACTTAGAATTACTTGAGCCAAGTGATAGGAAAAATTGTGGTGTCAAGACCAATTTATTCATACAAAGTGGATTTATGGGCAAGTCATTAAATAACAGGGAGGAACAGGGAGCCTAATGAAGACTAATGTAAAGGATGTGGCTCTCCTAAAATGGTGGGTAAAATGCACTGAAGGCAGCCATACTCTTACCAAGTCACTCTCAAATGTATTTTCAGGAGATCCGTGGGATGGAGATATTCTGAAGAACAGATAAGAAGTTCATTATTAGCCCCTTCTTTTATGTGGCTTACAGTAGTTTGAGAGAGAAGAGATCTTTTTTTGTTTGAGAGAGAGAGAGATTTAGGAGGGAAGGGTAAGGATATGAAAGGAAAGGCTGCAGAAAGTAGATTGTGATGGGGCTTATTAAATATTAAATATACCCAGTGCCAAAAACTAGATGATGCCAGAGCTGAGTGGAGATGGCCTGACTCCACTCACATTCCTCATTCCCTCCCCTGCTCCCTGTCCCTGACAATGAGATTTCCTAAACTTGCCACCTCATTAGAATGTCGTAGGGTTATGCAGACTGATTCTTTGGCCTAGCTCAGAACTGCTGAAGAATAGCTACAAGTGACCCATATGTCTCCCCTTGGAGAAACTGACGGAGAAGTCAGTGTGGCTGGCTCCTCTCTGCATGGAGATTTTGCCTTGTGCAGTGCCTCTGCTAAAATGCTCCTCTATGCAGCTGGTCGACCATTTGCTCCAGACCTGGCTCAGGTGCACCACCAGAAATCCTTTTCTCTGTCTCTCCCCACTGTTCTCTATACCTGCTTCTAGGCAAATATGCACAGCCATTGCTGCGTGTGCCAAGCCCTTTGGAGTGTAAACTCTCCCAAGGCCCAGGGCCATGTCTCTTGTGCTACGTACCCATCCTGAGTGTCAGCCACATGGTAGGTGCCCCGTGAAATGCTGAAGTGTGGATTGCCTTCAGGAAGATAAAGAGGAGTCTGGATGTCTGTCTTTGGCACACTTGAGAGAACATGACTGGCTTTTGAAAAAGTGTAGAAAGTTATCGTTCCAGTAACAAATGATGTCAAACAGCTGGTAGTCTAGGCTTATTTTTCATCTGTCATTAGCTTTAAGCCACCTAACTTTATTTTAGACTAAACTGTGACTACTCTAGGATTAAGTTAAGGTACTAATAATTAAAGTAGTTAATCTCCATAGTTATCGCTGTGAACTAGGTTTTCCACATCACAGTGCATTGTAGTAGGTGTTTTGTGTTAGCTTTCATTTGGGGATTTTGTTTTGTTGAGAGTGGACGGCTAGTTCTCTCTGGACTTGGATCATGAAGAGACTGGCATAGCAGGATTTGGCTTGGGCTGTAGGAGGTAATCCTAAAATTCAGGAGGCCTTTCTCTACAGGTAGCCAGACACAACACAGCCATATGTAAGGCATAAATAAGGTGGTTTATGGATGAGCAAGAAGATCTGTTTGTTTTCACTCAGTTAATTAAAAGGTATTGAATCTGGTACAGTATTTACTTTGCCATTTTCCTCTTTACACTCAAAACAGCACAAATAAAATTGCTGTGTGGTCTGAGTCTCTGATGAATAGTAGTTGTAATTCCAGTTATCTGTTGAGACTGGATCTAAAAAAAAAATAATAGAGAAGCTGGCAATTGCCAGTGGAATAAAATTTGCTGAGAAAAGGCATCAGTTAATATTCTAAAAACATCATTCAAGCCTTTAGTGTAGGAGTTGTAGATGGTCCCAGTGATGATTCCTGAAATTTGTATTTTAACCCAGAATGTTGACTTCTCTAAGGAAAATATTTTTTCTTACATTATGATCCCTTTTATTCATTCATGCCCCTTAAAAAAGTTTTAAAATTCTTCTAGTTTCCAAGGTCCTAAGTTATAACTTCTGGTGTGACATGTTTTTTACACAGTGTGTACCTGACACATTTGTTGAGCAAATGAAAAAAAGTAACCTACAATTACAGCCTACCCAAACTGCTCAACCTGCACATTGACCTTCAGAACATCTTCGATTATCCTGAACATGAATTCAGATTGTTAGTATGTTTAATGAAGCAATGTTTATTAACTATTTCGATTAAAAACATAAACTTGAATTCTGGGGGGAGAGTTCTGAAAATGTTTTTGTCTGTATTAATTTTTAAAGCCTATTCACTAATAGTGATACTGAATTTTACTGAGTAAAATCTGATTTCCAAAGTCTCTTTACTCTGCTTAAGTGATGAATGTTCTATTTATGCTGAAATGTTTTAGAGACATAGTAGTTGTACAATATGATAGGTTTCAAAAGAATCAATGGGGAAGTGGTGCTGTGGCTCAAGTGGTAGAGCGCTAGCCTTGAGCTGAAGAGCTGAGAGACAGCGTCCAGGCAAAGAGTTCAAGCCCCACAACCGACGGGAAAAAAAAAAGAAAAAACAAAAAAAGGATCAATGGCCAGCTTTTCTGTCTGACTTCTTTTTTTCTTCTGGCACTGGGGTTTGAACACAGGGTATGCGCTTGCTCTGCTGATGCTCTTGAGCTAGTCCTTCAGTGAGTCTGGCTTTTTTTAAAGAAATTATCTTTTGAGTAGTTGTACAAAGGGGTTTCAACAAGTCCAGCTCAGCTTTTTGATGTCATATTGTAGACTCAGTTATTAGCTTTTGGTTGTGATGATGTTATTTTCAGAAGTAATGTTTGGACATTAGTTATTCACAAGTGTGCCTCTTCCTTTTAATGTGGACTTTAAGGCTGATTAGAGTGTTCTATCACATTTTGGTTTATTTTCATCAGCAAAATGGGATAGTCAAGGCCTTCCCAGCCTTCCTGTACATATTAAATGTGATGGCTAATAGCTAATAATGTTAATAGAGTTGTCAGCATAAAACAAGAGTTCACTAAATGGTAGAGGTGCTGTGACAGGTGTCCAGCAGTGACACGCAGCTGGGAGTACTTGTCTATAAACACAGCTCTCTAATGAGGCTGTACCATGAGCTGTAAAGTGCTTAGCATAGTGTTTGCTTCATTGTCTCAGTCTGCACCTGACAGCATGCTAGCTATGATATACTTGTAGAATAATAATAGTGAGGCTCTGTATACAGTATACTTGATTTCCTATAAATATGTTAAGGGCCCAAGGGTTGGTGGTTGTTCTTATTGAATAATTAACTTTTGCCTTTAACGTTTATCACTCCCTTTCGTCTTTCTGATCAGGATTGTTAAAATGAGTCTGCGGAAGCAAACCCCTAGTGACTTCTTAAAGCAAATCATCGGACGGCCAGTTGTAGTAAAATTAAATTCTGGAGTAGATTATCGAGGTAATATTTTCATGTTTCATCTGCACTGATAACTAAATAAGTAAATGTGACCTGCTGATTTTTATTAGCCTCTTAAATGTACCTGATAGGCCAGGAGATGCATTGGTTGCCGATGTCCCTTTTTCAACCTCTCAAAAGGTTCCTTTTCAAGAGAAACTTCTGCCAGCAGAGCGTACATGCTTCTGTCTCCCGTCTTTGAGATTCTGACTGCTCTGTGAGGATCTATACACAAATTCCCAGTCGTGACTAGGGACCTATTCCCAGTCACCTCAGGCACGAGTAGCTGAACACCAAAGAAGGCCTTGGCAAAGCAGCACAGTGTTGGCAAAGTGTTTGAGACTGGCTAGCAGCTCCTTAACTGCGTATCATCTTACAGCATGACCTTCCCACCTGAAACGTGGCGGTATCCAGAGGGTCCTACAGCTCCTCATACCAAATTCCCTTTTTTAAAGTTACTAAGTCCATAATCTTCCAAAATTAAGATACATTCCATTACCTAGACTATTTCACAGATAGAGATAACTAATTTACTAGACCTTTTCTTGGTCTCTTTAATAAATAATTAATTAGTGATAATCACCTCTCTTTTTCTTCTTTCTACACATATCAGTTTTCTGCTATTGTAAGCAATTGTGCATCCCCCGCCCTCACTTCTACCCCCCCCCTTCCCCTTCTATCTTGAGCATTAGCCCAAGTATCTTGTTAGGGTGAATCCCCTGGGCTTAGGATATCTGTGTGCCCAGTGGCCCACCAGTGGGGCTCAGATTTAACTTCCTATTCTCAGCAGCCCTTATATTACTTTCTTTGTTTAGTGATGAGGTTGAACGTATTTTCCTATGTAATTTTTCTCCTTTGATGAACTGTTAAAATGTGGTGAGGGAGCCTTATTAAAAGAATGAACTGCTCTTGGTGGTGATTGCTCTTTAGATTTGAAGAAAGTTCAAATTTGAAGAAAGTTCCTCATTGAAATAATTTATCTCTTGGAGAAGGAAGGGAGTTATAACTTTATGCTCTAAGCAGATTTTTTTTTACTTTTATATGAATAGATGTTTTGAATTATAAGCATTTTTATTTTAAATGTTTTTTTAAAAACTGTTTCACATAATTTACATGTGATGTCTTAGATATTTTATAATTGTGGGCTAGATGTAAGATAGCCCAAACAGGAAAGAAGCTATAAAGTTGTGTCTTCAGCTTTGTTTTCCTGAGGTATATTAATAGTTCTTGATAGTGTCCCATCCATTTTGATTCTTTTAAGTTTACAGCTCTCAGAGTTCCGTTAGCTTAATGTCTTGTGCTCTCATTACACACGCGTGATTTTGAAAAGAAACTTTTTTTGTTTAGAGGATAATGGGGGCAGAAGCAGAGAGTGAGGAGCATATTAATGATGTTAAGACTTTAAATGAAACTGTTGACTCAGTTAATCGAATTGAATCTGTGGTACATGCTTTTAAACACACACACCTCAGTGTGCGCACTAGAAAGTACCACTTTAAAGTAGAAGCTGAGCGTTAGAGGCTTTCATTTCTTGAGGGAAAAAAAATGATCTGGTCAGATTTTTTGAAATCTGTACCATCATCACACAATTACAGTGATTCACTCACATTGTTTCCTTGAAAGCTCTCTGGAATGTGTTTAGCCATTTTTCTCTATTAGTTTTGATTTGAAAATATTTTAACTGTAACAGAACAGAATGGGATGTGTTAGAATGCAATATGTCGCCTTGTATTCTCAAGCTGCTCTTCACTGTGAGTCACAGCTTTGAGATGTTCTTTCAGGAGCACCTGCTGTCTCCTCTTGTATTATTTTAACAGATTGTGGAGACTTCCTCTTAACCCCAGAGTACATTCATCTGCTTCAGTAGCTGTTGTAAAAGAGTGAAGTAAATCTGCCAGGTCTGCATTTCACTTAGTGGCAAAAGTAAGAAGTGCCACTGGAAAGGAGGATGGTCTGTCCAGGCACAATTGCCGGCTCCTGTTGGTAGCTGCCAAAGAACAGCATTTTCCCTGGGCTCCTCTTGAACATTTTCTCCTGTGAAGGCTTTAAAAGTTGCTGTGGTGATCATGCATGCTAGGAGGAGAGGAAAGGGTAGTTTGCAGTCTGTGCTGGGTAGTGGGCGCTGGCTGCTTTCATTGCTTGGACTTCCCAGCCCCATTCAGACTCTCGCTAAGTGAACACACCTCTTGTGCTTAATTTTTATCTTATGCACCCAAGAGTAATAAACAATGTTAGTTGTAAGTTATACCCTGTAATGTCCAGCTCTTGCTTACTTTGTGTATCTTGCTTTTGACCAAATCTTGCCCCCAGGGGTCCTGGCTTGCCTGGACGGCTACATGAACATAGCCTTGGAGCAGACAGAGGAGTATGTCAATGGACAGCTCAAGAATAAGTACGGGGATGCATTTATCCGAGGAAACAATGGTAATATTTCTTCACTCTGCTGTTGGGCAGTGTTCGTAATAAACCATTTTTGTTTATAATCAGGAGCAACCGAGGGCTTTCTAGATAATTTAAAAGTTGACTTTTAGTTGTTTTTGTCTTTTGTTTTTAAGTGCTTCTAAGATCTACATTGCAGCTAGGTTTGTTTTGGGGTCAAAAATGGGATTTTTTTTTAGCAACTAGAAATTCTCTAATTTGCTCTTTTTACTGATAAGCATCTGAGGGGCTTTGTTAAGTTGATCTAGAACTTTGTTCTCTTAAATATCACTTACTATATTCCCCTAACATCTACTCGTGTGTCTTATAGTCTGGAAATCAGGGCCGTAAGAATGGGTGCCACTTCCCTACTGTTATTGTGAGGATTTTAGTTTATATAATTTGGCATTTAGCTCATCTTCTTTGTTAATATTTGCTTAGTAGTTAGTTTTGTGGAAATGTGTACCTTTTAATTTGACAAATGGAACTATAGGAAATACAGCCCTGAAGTTATACAGTTTCTTGAGACCTACTACATTGCTATCTACAATTATTGGTTTGTTTGTTTGTTTTACAGTCACTTTATTTTAAAGCACAAATTATCAGTAAAATCATATTTGAACTGGGCGGGGGTGGGCAGAGTTTCATTAGATTGTCTACACTGGTCTCAAATGCTGGATTACAAATATTCACTACTATACCCCACATTTCATGAATATTTAGCAAGGAAAGGAAGACATCAGAATTTCAGCAATTACCCTGGACTAAGCCCTACACTTTCTTTTGGTCTCATCCCATTCAAATGGAGCTCTGGTATTCTTGAGTTTAGATTTTATATTGAGCTCTTTACTTTAGATTAAGAGGATCCTCAGCACCTTAACAGTTGGGCCTCTTCGCTATAACGAGTCTTACATACGTGTTTGCTTCCTTTCTTCTCCTGGTTCTTGTATCTTTCTAATTTGACTTTCTCTTTTTACTAAGAGGTGCTCATCTCTAGACAGCTGGGAAGTCTCTGGGCCGGGGACGCTCTGTCCTTTCGTAAGCCATTGTATATGGGGCTGTGGCATTCCTGGAGTGGCTTGACTTGACTTGTAAGGAGTCCCTTCAGACAGCCGTCTGCAAGCTGTGGTCGGGACACTTCTCTTTAGATTCCCAGATTCACTGGTGTGCTCTTCGAGGATCCTAACTTAACTCAGGTCATTTAGGCTGGGTTTGTGTGCTATGTCTTAATGTTCACTCTAATGAGACTATCTGAGCACACAGAGGAAGGGAGTACCTCTGCAGAAAGCTTGCATGGTGATCCTGGCATTCCGTTTGTCCTTCGTTTTCATGTGCCACGTATCCTATTGAATTCAGTTTGGCAGTCTTAGCTAAGCAAAACTTTGGGAAGCTCTGGAGTTTGATATCTTATTTAAAAAATACTAGCTTCTGGGGCTGGGAATGTGGCTTAGTGCTTGCCTAGCATGCATAAAGCCCTGGGTTCGATTCCTTAGCACCACATAAACATAAAATGCCAAAAATGGGGCTGTGGCTTAAGTGGTAAAATGCTAGCCTTGAGCCAAAGAAGCTCAGGGACAGTGCTCAGCCCCTGAGTTCAAGCCCTAGGACTGGCCAATAAATAAATAAAAAACATTAGTTTCTTCTGTTGAAATTAAAAAGGTAAAGAGTAAGTTTGGAGCTTATGCTGGGGAGGTAAAAGGAAGCATACTACTTATTCTTAATCTGAAATTCAGCCTGGTAGATTCACTGACTTATTTCCTTAAAAGAGTAATTATTGCACACTTCATTATAAGGCATTCATAGACTTCAGATGCTTCACTTTTATTTGAATTCCTTCTCACAACCTGTAAAGTCAGCCAGATGCATAGGTAAGATTAGATGGAGCCATAAGACATGAAACCAAGGACAAGGTTAGTAAAACTAGTCTTTTAGTGGCTCCCAAATTAATTCCATGGTGAGAGGGCTCCTTTTTAACGTACAGAGTTGTCAGTCGGGTCCATCTGCATTTGAAACGTGTTGCCATGATACCTAAAATTTATTTTTGTCTTTTCAGTGTTGTACATCAGCACCCAGAAGAGAAGGATGTGAAGGCACCAGGAAGCAGCTGTTTCATATTTAGACATTTTTTATGAAATGTTTTCTATTTTGGGGGGTTCTTTTGTGATATAATTTGTCCAGTTTTCATAATAGTTGGTGATTTTTTCACTGACATGAGTAAGAGAGAGACAAAATTATGATTGATTTGTAAAGAATTGTTCATTTAAGTTTCATTTTCTTTTACATGTGTGTCAATATACAAAATGCTAAAAGAATTAAAAGAAATACCAAAACCTATATCTTCCTCCAAGATTATTTAACTGAAGGTTCAAATGGTGTCATTTCCTTATATTTGCCTGACTGAGATTAAACTGGTGTGTACATGGTGTGTCCTAATGGAATTGGGATCTAGTGGTGGTGCTTCTACAACAGGAGTATCTTAGTTGAATTGGGTTAAAATTCTAGAGCACAACCCTATTTCAGTTTGTAAAAACAAAAACTCCATCACAGCAACCGTGCCATGTTTGTGCAGTTAAATGAACATCTACCTGGTCCCTTTTAAGAGCCTTAGCATTGATACCTCTCAGTTTGCCACACAGGAGAGGAAAAGCTGTCCTGTGGAACTGTGACAATCATTTAGAGTAAAGCAAAGCTCAGAGTCTAGACTTGGTCAGATTCTAGTGCTAAAGCTACAATTGCAGAGGATTTCTCCTACTTCCTATTTACAGATTGCTTTTGAGAAAGCCCTTACAAATCAGCCATGTTCAAGTGAGACATTCCCCAGGAGAGGAGCCACCAGGGTTTTCTTGGCATAACACAGCTTCTCTAGTGTATGACTCCTGTTGAGAGTCATTAGTGCTTCATTTGAACACTTGCATACTATGTCCAGGAGCGACAGTATGTCTGGGCACTGTGATTGAATGGATGCTGGACAGTCGTGTGGACCTTTATATTAGCCTTCCTTCCCTAATCCCAACAGGAGTCCTGATAGAGATGCTAGTGAGGGGATTTTAAACAATTGTTGGCTGAAGGATTTGGGACCTGGATGGGAACAGGGAGGGAGTAGGTCCTGCTGATTTTTGAAGAGGTGTGTGGCATTTGTGCTTTATTTTAAAGATCAGAGAGTAGTTGGGAACAATGATTTTTTTTTAATTACTGCTTTGGGAAAGATGACCAGAGCCATTTCACAAGGTTTGACTGGGCACATGGAAAATAGCATGCTTTATGCTATGCCTCAATAGTTTATCACTTCTTGACAGGAGCTGGAAAAGGGTCCAGCTCGAAAAGGGTGCATTTTTATAAATGACATCTTTTTGGAGAAAATAGCTGTCCCTCCGAGCTGGGGACACATGTGCTCCCTTGTTTTGTAGAGCGTGGGGTGCTGCTGGGTCACTGTGTCCTCTCCTTAGAGCAGTATCATCCCCTCCACCAGTCTGTGGCATCCTATGTTTGCTAAGTTGTTCCCTGACGCCTTCAGTAGATGAGTCTTCATTTTCCCCTTGCCATCTCTCCATTTTTAATAGCTCCACTAGAGAGTGTTTCCATCCATACAACTATTCTTAAGATGGACTTGGGGAAATGCCGCCATTTTATGGAAATGAGCGCTGCGTTGTGCACTTGAACCCGCACACCTTGTCCCTGTGTGCCTTCACACACACACTTGAAGCAATATGGGATTTCTACAATGACCTGTTCCTTAGCAGTTAGCTAAAGGTCGGTGAACCAACGCCCATTGCTTGGTAGCAGAGACATTTGTTCATGAGTAAATACATTCTCCCCGTGGTGTTCCCACAAGCCCTGGCAGTCGCACTTTTCTCTTGGGCTGTGACAAATCAATGTTTAGCGGGGAAACAGAACTGTGCTAGGTTGTTTTTGTGTTGTTGTTGTTTTTTAGAGTATCTGACTTCACATTCTTGTTTTGGTCTTTGAGCTATTCCTTGGCTAATCTTCCAACCAGTTGAATTGCTTCTTCAAAACTGTTTATCCCCAAACAGACCTGTTGACAACTACAAATACAGATGGCCGACATGTGGTCTGGTTTTCATGTTCTCAGCATTCAGGGAGAGAATGTTACTGAGAGATGGCTTACATCTTGAGCTTCTTGATCAAGGCAATATGTAGCATGGTAAGAGTTGTGAATAACTGACATGGGAACAAATGCCTGCGGGATTTCCTCAAGGTAGGAAGCCATGGCGCCCCCAGCCCCACCCCCAAAGCATGGACTTGTATGTAAGGCTTATCACCCCGAAGGCTGTATTTATCTGCTGCTTAGGAACAGACTAGACTCTACCTCTGGGGAAAATTGTCCTTGATAATCCCTGACTCTCTGGTGACCTGCAGCCTCACAGGCCTGAGGATCCAGTCTGCTTCCTGGCTGTGGAGACCTGCCCACTGCTCACTGACCTTTGTCCTCTGAGCAAAAGAGCCTCCTGCATGTTGGCTTGCTTTTGTATTGGGGCAGATCTAGCCTGCTGTGACCTTGCTATTGTTCCCAGCCAAGCACCTTAGCCATTGTGCTTTTCTGCACAAAAAGAAATCAAAGGTGAAAGGAAGACAGTGCAGTTTGCTCCCTGACCTTGTTCAGGAGACTCTGCAGGGTCAGTCATGATATATCTGGAGGCTGAATATCCAACAAAGGCTTTAATTCTGTGTACTAGTACATGGCCATGACCAAAAGTGACTGAAGCCAATCCTGACTCCACTGGGGCCCAGTTATCCTACTTACCCTAAGTCAGGGTAAGATTGCAGGTATGCACGGTGAAGCAGGCCATACATCTCAGCACACTGGAGATAGCCCTGATGCTGCTCTTTCTCTCTACCTGCTCCCTGCTTTTAGCAGATGAGGGAGGTGGCTAGTGTATTGATGCTTGAGAAAGAGGTAACAGAAATCAGTCCATCGTCTGTTGAGTGGCAACTGTGGGCAGGTAATTGCGTGGTATCTTACCTAGGATGGATCTGCAATTCCTCTGGGAACAATGGAGGCTTGCTCACAGGCTTGGATTATTAAGGGAGGGAATGGTGCCTACCTCTTTTAAGGTGGGACAAAATCGTGAGAATTGTTTTTGAAGTGCCATCCTATGGATGGATTTGGTCATCTCAGCCGTGTTCATATTTTGAGATTCCAGATAAACAGTACTGGGTAATTTTGAAGTCCTGATTATTTCCACCTTTATCATGGTTCTCCATAAGCTCATGTATGTCAACATCCCATCTTTCATATATACATTTGATTATTTCCACTCAGCAAAAGCTACATTTTCTGTGGCTTAACTGAAACCATAATAGAGTCTTTATATTTTATGGATAATACTGGTTTTGATCCGTCTGTAGTATGGAAGCATTTTCTTTTCTTAGTTTGAGAGTTCCAGCAGAGAGAAAGATGGTCAGATCCTAAAATTTTGTAAAATCATACAGCACTGGAGCCTTTGGGACAGGCTAGTTTTCAAGGATTATGTTCCAAAAATGTCCGAGCCCAAATTACACTTCCTTTATTCTAGGATTCATAATTGAATGGGTATTGGCAAGTTTGGCAAAATGTACCTATAATTGGATCAAAGAATAGGTCAGTTTGGGAAAAGTTGACATAAGTTAATTTTAGAGGTACTTCTGTCATCTTCATGTATATGCAGTATTCGAAGTAATGATTCAGTGTTTTCTGTCCCATAGAAGTCATTGATCTTGTAGCTGTGGGGAAAAAGTTAAGAACGTGTAACATGTATAGTTGAGTAGGTGTTGCTAGGATACCAGAGAACGTTTTTTCCCCCAAGTGATGTATTCTAGACAATCTCCAAATCTCAGTGGTTTGAAACAAGTGATTCTCAATCACGCTCCACATTCACAGGAGCCCGGCGGTGACCCCTGCTCCTTGGGGTCATCAGAGGCCCAGGGGGGTGGGCAGCGTCTGGTATTTCCACATCTCAGCGTGAGGACCTGGGGCTCTGCTGCCAAGGGGGGAGTGCCAGGAACACACTCCTTCCATGCTTTCGCTTAGACGTGACGCCAGTCACTTCCACTTCACATGACTGTCCAAAGCCACTTATGTGGCCATAGTTTTCCGGGAAATGGTATTCCTTTCACAGAGGCAGAGACAGCAGAGAAAAACCAGAAATACTGATCAACACAGCAACATCCACTGCAGTGCTTATTCATCACACCACTCCGTGGAAACGGACTGAGGGGATGGATGAGTGGAGCGAAGGACACATCAAAGGACTGACTCACAGAGATGGAGGAATATCCAGTCCAACGTCTGCAGGGTAGGCCTGCAGGCTGCAGATTGCAGTTCAAGTCAGGGCCATCTGCTGGAAGAATCTTCCTCCTAAGGAGGTTTATGTCTTTTATTTAAAGTCTTCAACTGATTGGATTAAGCCCACTCTCAAGGGAGGGTGACGGGATCTGCTTAATTCCATCTACTTATTTTTTTCTTTTCTGCCAGTCCTGGAGCTTGAACTCAGGACCTGGCACTGTCCCTGAGCTTCTTTTGCTCAAGGCTAGCACTCTACCACTTGAGCCACAGCACCACTTCCAGCTTTTTCTGTGTGTGTGGTACTGAGAAATAGAACCCAGGGCTTCATGCATGCTAGGCAGACACTCTACCACTAAGCCACATTCCCAGCCCCTACGCTGTCTCCTTTTTAATTTTTAAATCTCTTCTAGAAAATATTCACGGCAATATCTATATAATTTTTGAATAGACTACTGGGTACTGTGGCCTAGCCCAATTGACAAAATTACCCATCTTTATCCTTTGCGTTATAGATGTCTTTAAAACTCCTCTGTAAAGCATCCTGAAGCATAAAACACTTATTGCACCGAAGAATCTGCTTTATTAAGATTGGAGTCAACAGATCAGTGCTCCTGTGTCTTAATCTACTTTAAGTCTAAAGAGGTGCCAAGTTCCACTCCTTGCTAGCTTCAGAAGCTCCATGTGGAAGGGCTGGTTTGGTTTGGTTGCTCCAAGTTAAAAGTTCTCAGTGAATATATTTCTGGATGTCACAGAAAACGCAGGGAATAAGAACATTCTTTCCACTGACCAAGTACACATCTCAAGCCAAACAACTCCATGCGCTCCCTGTACTGTGCGGAGATGACCACAGGGCCCTTGATTTACATCAGAACCACAGGTGCTCTGTGGAATGTTTCAAAGGTAGGGGATCTATTCCATCAGAACTGATGCTTTTACATTAGACTGCCATGGCTCACTTTTCAGCCCAGTACTCCAAACCCAAGTGTCTTTACACTGAGAAAGTGAATGTGCTGCTCTAGTTCAAAGCTGCGCCAGCAGGAGCTTACGCTCCAGCTTGCTTTCTTCTCTGTCCTAACCATGGTATCTTGGGCTGAGCCAGCTTCCTGCCCCTTCTTCATTCCCCTTGGAGTTCTGAGGTAGTTTCTCCACTGGGGAGGGAGGAGGGCCAAACAGAGAGCACTCACACACACACACACACACACACACACACACACACACACACACACACACGCTGACATCCTGAGCTCATTAGCCTCTGAGCTAATCACGTTCTTCCCTCATGGTCACTGAACCACATCCTTTTGTTCCAGATGAGGAAACCTGAAGCAGAAGAGGTTAAGTGGTTTGCCCCCGTCACCTGGGGAGTCGATGCAACCCTGGTAACTGGGCTGTGCGCGTTGGTCAGGTGCGTAAGTGATCCCTTGATTCCCTCTGCTAGCAAGCACTGAATCAATAAATCAAGTTTCTCTCCTAGTCATAGGAAGAAAAAGGTCTGTGTGCTCACAGACCGCTGTCCTCCACCTCCAAGATGCTGCTGCGGACACTGGTTTGTCCCTGCTGTGGTTGGGGTGACAGGGGTGATCAATAGGTCTCCACAGCCCTTTGTGCACTACAGCAAGGTGGGAAACTACTCCCCCCCCCTGCCTTTGCCCCCAGAGGCCGTTTGCAGAGACTAGCATTTCTTATTTCCTCCCAGTCTCCCTCGTCCTAATTACTATTCAACCAGCAGGCCTCTCCCCGCAGCCCTTCCCTGTGGTTCATCAGGCCCAGAAGGACCGAGAGAATGGAGATACTGTGCGTGGAGTGCCTTTCTCTTCAGGTTCAATCGTTGTCCTGTGTAATAGGCTCATTGGCTCAGATGTTTAATGAAGACTGAAGTGACTGGGAGCCTCCTTTTTAGTGAGATGTAGAGTGTTTCATTATTTAGATCTTTTGGGAGGGAGGGAGGAGGCTGTACTGGGGTTTGAACTCAGTTCCTAGCACTCAGGAGTCAGGTGTTCTACCACTTGAGTCATGCCCCTGGGCCATGTTTTTCAGATAGGGTCTCACACTTTTTTGCCCAGGTCAGCTTTGGACTATGATACTCCTCGTAACTATTACTCCTGAGTAGCTGGGGTTACAGGCATGAGCCACTAGGTCCTGAGGGGTACAGCATTGAAAGAGGGTATTGGAATCAATGCCCCTTGCTTTTTTTTTTTTTCTTTCTTGCCTTCCTGGTCCAGATAAAGTGAGAAACTTTGCTTCCTGCCCTGATGAGGTCTCCAGGCAGTTTGAGAGTGACAGAGACCATCATAGCCTGAACATTCTGGAGCTGTGTGTGAAAACCTTTCTTCCTTAGAATCTGATTTTCTCAGGTTATTTTGTCATAGTAACAGAAAGTCACATGATGCCTCCGCTGGACCCCTCCCTCCCACCCATGGCCCTAAAACTCTCCCAGCTTCACACTCCCGAAGGAGTCTTACATCCAGCCAGGCCATGTTGTGTATTTCATGTCAAATATATTTCACAAGGTACAATTTCACTTTCTCCAGATCATTTTTTTCAGTTTATGGCAAAACAAGAAAAATCTCATTTAATTTCATCTTTCATGAAAACTGATCACCGTGAGGATTATGAAGAAAACCTCTAGGATTTCAAGAGATGTAAGCCTTGATCAAAATGCTGCATTATAAGCGTACATGCTTATAATTCCAGAACTCAGGAAATTGAGGATCATGAGGATCCAAGACAGAGGGGGTTACATAGTAAGACCTTATCTCAAAATAAATTAAAATAAATGCCATGGTGGGATTTTTAAAGGAGGGGGGAACACATGTATTTTAAGAATAATTTTAATTGATAATAAATGAGAGATGGGGAGAATGGACCGTGTGCTCCACAATTAGAACTCTATTTTCCTAAACAAATTCATTTTGCCTATGCAGCAAAGTGGGAAATTACAGTTTTAGCCAAAGAAAACCAGGATTCCTAAGAATGTCGCCATCAGGAAAAGAATTTAAAAATCTGTCCTTTTTATTAAAATCCAGTGCAGACTTTTCACATGATTACTTTTGTTACTGCCACTCACTCCCCCTCCTTCACAGAAAGGACTGGCCTTTAGATGGTCGTTCCAATTTCTCACTCCTAACCCAGCCCCCTAAATTATCCAGGCATCGTTTCTCTCCTGAAATCCTATTGGTTTCTGGAGGTTGTTCATAGACCGCAGTCCATGACCCCCTGGGCACCTGGGGGGGTGAGCTGAGTGCTTTAGGAATTTCATACAGGCCTGTGTGGGGGAGAGATGTGTCACTACTGTTTTAAGTCTAAAGTGGAGACGAGACCAATTGCAGTACCATTGGACACTGGCACTTTTTATTTCCAATGCCTGGTGGTACTGGGCACATTGGTGTTTTTAGACTGGTTTCCTGCTGGCAAGCAGTCATCAATTGAGTTGCCTGGTAAGCAAGCAACTCAATCCTGGTGTTCAAAAGCATTTGTGTTGCCTACTAAAATTGTTCCCATGTTCAGTGTTGGGCCCATTATCAATATTTGAATGTTGGGGAGGAGGGAATGAATAATAAAAAGAACCCACAGCTTAGGCAAGGAGGCAAGAAGTAGAATATGCATGAAGAAGAATATGCTGGAATCTCATGCAATCTGACCATCTCAAGCATTTTTGGTTCACCCTGTGGGTGGCACTTTGCTTAGGAATTGGAAGAAACACGAAGGCCAAGATCCAGGACTCATAAGGAAGAAATGCCACTGACAGGGAAATGCCAAGAACTGGGGAAAGAAAGTTGCTCTCATCCTGTGTGCTCAGATGTAGTCAGACACATAACCCAACCTTTATGAAAATGGGTATCAAAGGTTTAGGGAAATAAATCTCTTGTGGGATATACTCCCAATTTTAGTTACTTTTATAAAGTTTTAACCTGCATCCAACCTGCAAAGAGAAGGCAAGAACTCTTTAATGAGGTCTAAATAATGGTAACAAGAGCTGACACACATTCAGTTTGTTTAATATTCACAAGAGCCCTGTCAAGTAGTTCTGATTTCTCTTGCAAGTGAGGAAACAGAAGCGCAGAGAGAGGAGCAAACTTGTTTCACATCACCCAGCTAATTAGTGGGAGGACTGGTGTTCAAACCAGCAAAATGGCAGCCACCAGCCGCCTGAATATGTCAAGCAACTGGAGCCACTGCGTGTGCTGGGGCCTCTCAGAATGAAGCAAGCGCCAGCGATACGGACTCACTTACGCATGAGTGCGGCCTTATAGCCGACAAGAAAGCGGGCTACTGTGGTCAGATATTGTTTCTCTGTTCTTCAACAAATGAAGTCTCCAAGCCAAAAACATTTCTAGGAGGAGCCGCACAACTACAGAAAAGTAGCTCCTGGAGGTTAACTCTGGTGTCTGGTGGTATTGAGTTACGTATGTCCCAGCACAAAACAACGTCCTGGTGACATCCTGGTGACAAACATTGTGAGAAGCCTTTGAGAGAATGAAGATGAGAAGTGCGCCAATTTCCTTCTGAAAGATAGGAAGGAATGACAGGGAAACAACCTACCACTCAGCCTCCTGTGAAGACCTTGAAATACTCCAAAGAACTAGAAGGAGATTAAAAAACAGGTGAGGCTTTTTTTTTAGGAGCCAGTATGGGTTCATTCATGTCAAGAACACAGTATTGCAACAAGTATAGTTTCTAGACCGCTAAGCTTGGGGAATATGGTAAAGATAACATCTTCAACATCATCACAAACCTGTCTACACCATCCTGGCAGTTCCCACGAGCCAGGTGCATGGAACATACCACTCTGCTTAATTTTTACAGCCAGCCCTGTCCTGTCATAGTCATGGTCTCTTTATAGAGTAGTTGTTAGTGTGCTTGGAGAATCTGTCATTGGCTTAAAAAAAAGGCAGGTCACATAAATGAACACAGCTGTATGAACCAGTGTCACAACCTTCTCCTGAGGCTGTACAACTTAATACTCTTACCAATTGTTCTGGTAAAGGAATAAAGGATTTCCCCTATGATTCAGGATAGGCAAGGACAGGTAATTGTAGGAATAACAGAATCAAGAGTGAAAAAGTTCAATAAGCCAGCCAAGAGAATGAGAGCAGCAAGTTAGAGACAGCGTTTCCATTCAGGATTTGGAGGTTTGTCTTTTCTAAAGCTATAGAACACAGTTTGGGGGATCTAGAGCTATTGCATCTCATGGTCAGAAGTGATCTTTGCTCTCTTAGCTCACCTGAGCAGCCCGCAAAATGGTTCTGTATTTGAGTGCACGTCAACTTGAGTGATACATGGCGGGGGGGGGGGGGAGAGGGGAATGAAATCAGTTTAGGTAAAGGTCAGCACTGAAAAAAACCAAAAAAGAAATAGAAAAAGAATTTAAATATAATATGTGTAATAATAGTAATCATTACTGTGTTACACTTTTGTCTCCATTTTATTGTTGGTGAGTGCACTTGCTTGGAGGTAATACAAAATACATCTTGTGCAGTGAGTTGTAATAGAGAAATTGAAAAACCACTGCTATGATCAATTCTTAAATTTCTTTCTTCTATTGCTTCACTAATAGACACTGTCTGCAGGAACATCTGGAGATATCTATTTCATCTTTGTAGAGATCTGACTTACAGGGACACTTTTGCTTTTAATATTAAGTTGAAATGGCTTGCTGTGGTACGAACACCTTGGTTGTGCTTTACGACGTTCTGCTTCTTTTGTCCAAAAGTTCCCATCTATGAACAATCGGGTTATTATTAGTAGCAAACCAGTGCTTTTGAAACCTATTATGAAGACAAAATCACTTTTATAAAAGAAGGCATTCTACAGGCTGGAAATGTGGCTTAGTGGTACCATGCTTGCCTAGCATGCATGAAGCCCTGGATTCCATTCCTCAGTTCCACAAAACAGAAAAAACTGCAAGTGGAGCTGTGGCTCAACTGGTAGAGTGTTAGCCTTGAGCCAAAGAAGCTCAGGGTCAATGTCTAGGCCCTGAGTTCAAGCCCCAGGACTGGAAAAATAATAATAATAACAATAATAAATAAGGCATTCTAAAAGTTTTGAAGACTTTGCCAATGCTACTGTTTATAGTGCTCAACCAACCCTACTGTGGACAGTCCTAATCCTTCCTTATCAACCTCTTAGCTACTGCAGCTCATGACTGTGGAGCTTCTTCCTCAAGATGAAACTCCCATTGCTAAACTACTCTCTAAAAATGCACGATCAGGGGGCATAAGCCACCAAGGCCCCTGTCTTCTAAATGCACTCTTGTTTATGTGAGTTTAACCTATTTTGTTTAGTGTAATACGAAAGATTAAAAATAACATGTAAACAATGAAAATTACTGTGTCCTGTAGAAAAGCTTTTTGATAATTGCTTTACTTTTTTCAAAAATTATTTTATTATTATTATTATTTTATGCCTGTCTTGGGCTTGAACTCATGGCCTGCGCACTGCCCCTGATCATTTTTTGGGGAGGGGGGAGGGAATCAATGCTAGCACTCTACCACTTGAGCCACAGCTCTATTTCTGGCTTTTGGGGTAGTTAATTAAAGAGTCTCATGGATTTTCTTTGCTGGCTTCAAACCATGGTTGTCAGATCTCAGCCTCCAGAGTAGCTTGGATTATATAGCATGAGCCACCTGTGCCCAGCTTTAAAATTATGTTTAATGGTGCATTGTCCCTTCTTCCATAGAAATAAAGGAGGATGCCCAGAATCTAATTTCAAAGGTAGCCTAGTAACTTTGGAGTAGAACGGACAATTCTATCCCTTGGTGAGGGGGTAATGTGGCATCAAAAAATGCCTCATTTTTTTTTTTGTTGATCTCTTTTATTTTCAAAGTAGCATGTTTTCAGCTCAAAACTTAAAGGTGTATGTGTGTTTTCTAAGTGTCTACAGGTTGAGCCGTATCGCCCTCGTTCTTAGTTTATGCCATTGGTTTTTTTTTTCTCTGACCTGAGCAAAGCATTTAACATTTGTCCTTGTTTAATTTTGTCTTGTTAGATCCAGCTCATTGCTCTGGCCTGTCAAGATCATTTCTCATCATCACTCTGTCTTGCAGTCCTCTGCTGCGCCACCCAGTGGCTGATCACCCACAGGACACCTGCCAGTCCTCCCTACCTTCCTTCTTCACCCAGCCTGGAAACCACAAGAGTCCCATCCAGGTCAAAGCCAGCCCAGGCAGGGGAAGTCCGGGAGAAGTTAAGCAAGGTGAGGGGAAAAGACAGCCTTAAGGAGGTATTATTCGAGTACACCTGTTAGCCTCTTGCAGATGCTGTCATCATATGGATTTTGCTCACTTTCGTGATTGTCTCTACTTCTGCACTGGGTAATTAAAGGAACGTTTTATTGTGTTTTTTGGTTCTGTTTTTTAATCTGTACGATGGGGAATGAACTAGAATGTCTCACAGGGTCATTATGGTGACAATTACATGACGGTGTGTCAGTCCCTGAGTCACATGGACATCTGATCAGAGGGCTGCATGATTCTTGGTCTTTACCTTTACCTATGCTAAGTCATGCAATAGGTGCTAGTTGAGTTACGCTGCTCACGGTCCTGTGCAATGATTCCCACCCTCCAGAGGTTTCAACCGGGGACAGTCAATGCAGGGTAGAGGGTGGAGTCCAGGGCCTGTGTGAGCATAAAGGGTATGCATGGTGTAATATCTAGAAAACAGGCATGTAGAGAGATGCTGCGGTCACTGCAACATGGGCCTTTGAGACTACTTTTGGGCATTCAATCATAAGATAGGAATGTTAAGGATTATTGAGAGGGAAAAGGCAATTCTTTACCAACTCTAAGATCCTTGTTTTTTCTCCTGTGCTACTCAAACAGTCTATGATCACATCTCCCCTAAGCATGTAGCTCATTGTTTTGTAATTATCTGCTGGTACATTTGTCTCCATTACAACCCTGGAGGGGCAAATTATGTGGTGTTCATCGTTATAGCCCTGAGCACATGGACTTCCCTTGTATGCACTTAGTAAAGGTTGGCTGAAGGCGTGAATGAAAGCGGAGTGCATTTCCAGCCCTCTAGAAAGGAGCCACCGCCTTGCCTCTTTCAGATACTGCACAGATTGGACTTGTCTGGGCTCTCTAGATGCCAGTCATTTTTGCTCCCTCCTTGGCTTCCATACAAGCCATCCCCAAACCTTCTGGCTTCCTCCTCTTATTTCTATTTACTCCATTAGCACCTCAGTCTCCATCAGCCTACTCAAGGGGGTGTCATCTATGTCTGTGTCATGACAACAAAGACACCTGTACATCTGCATTCAGGCTTTCCCTCCATTGAGAATGCCCTTTCACCTCTCCATCTATCCACACCCAATTCTTGCTTCTTCTAGACTCTGGTAACCTGACTTTTTTTTTTTTTGCTTGTTGGTTGTGGGGATTAAACTCAAGGCCTGGGCGCTGTCTCTGAGCATTTCAGCTCAAGGCAAGCGCTCTAGCACCTGAGCCACAGCACCACTTCTGGTTTTCTGGTGGTTAGTTGAAGATAAGAGTCTCATGGACTTTCCTGCCTGGGCTGGCTTTGAACCGCGATCCTTAGATCTCAGCATCCTCAATAGCTAGGATTACAGGTGTGAGCCCTTGGCACCCAGTTGATTACCTGACTTTTAACTCACTTCTGATAGTAGCTTCTTTCATTTACTGCTATGCCTTGCTGCAAGTGTGTCTCATTCTTACAACATCCTCATGAGAAATCTAATAGTTTCCCTATTTCACAGATGGGAAAACTGGCTCCTCAGGACATGCCCAATATCACACAACAAGCATGCTGCTACATTGTTAGCTCACCCCAAGTAAAATGTCACCATCCCTTGCCAACAGTAAGTATTTAGATCTGAGCCAAACCCCTGTTTGTCTGTGTTGCTTATATGCAGGGAAAGGGGAAGAGAATAACTGGCAAGAATGGAAGCTCTAAACCTTTCTTTTTAAGGGATGACAAAAAGAGAGGGGGTCCTGCTAAACGTCCATTGATTTTCCATTTTAATGCAAGTTATAGTGAAATTTAAAGAGAACTATGGGAATTTTTCTTTCACCTTATATAGATTGTCCCAGCACTCCAAAATATCTGGAGATGTTTTTACTTATTTTGACTGTCTAAACACCATAATAAGGATTCTAGGATAGTCAGCCTGTGTTCAGCACAGGAATCAGTTACAATGGCAATTAGTGATCAAGGTAGGAAGAAGGAAACACATTTGAAGAAGGAAAATGTGCAGCTCTGGAACAGAATCTCAATGGGGTTTTCCTCTCTGAGGACTCAGTGGATATTCTCGGACCATTTCAGGCTGGCTCTTCAGCCAGGAGTGATGTGGGAAGGTGTTGGTGAAGATGATAATTATGAGCCAGACTTTGGTCCACAACCTGCCAACATGCTTCTCAGCAGCTTATTCTTATACGTTTCGTGACTAAATAGAACATTAAAAATATGTACAGTTGTCCAGCTGGGAGAAATCTAAGGGATTATTTCATTCAAATCTTTCATTTTAAAACAGGAAGTAGCCCAGAGAAATTAAGTGATTTGCCGAAGGACACAAAAGGCCTGATTTATAACCATAAACCCCAGCGCTAGACCTTCCCTGTGTGTGACATTAATATAACTGTTCTAGTCAGGGCCAGGGATGTTAATGTAATGGATTTAGTTCTGCTAATATATCAAGACGAGCCAAATTGCTAGTGTGAAATGACTTCAAGCAGATTTGTGGCATAAAAACACTGTTTTCTCACTTTCAGGGAGCACACAGCTGGGCCTCCGTCTCATCACGGGGTGAGAGGGAAGGCGCGGGGGGGGGGGTGCGGCAGAGCTCGGCTCACTACTGCCTCTCTTGCTCTGGATTCGGTGCTTGCTTGCTGCCTTTCACATTCGCACACTCTCTCTTACTGGCTTTGGCAAGGGGCTGTTGGCTGCCTACTCTGTGTGTGCAGACCCCATTTCTTCCTTCTCTGGACCAAGTTCCTTGGTGTCAAAGCTCTTGTCTAGTGCTAAGCGTCTGTTACTTAGTGCCTCATTGGAAATTCTTCGTGGGGATGTAGTTATCCTCTTTGTAGATGAGGCTACAAAGCTATTCAGAAGCAAACCTGCAGTGGGAAAACCCATCTATCATAGCCTGAGAATTGGGTGAACTTGAGTAAGTTACGGAGATCCTGGGACTCAGGATCTTTGCCCATGCGCAGGATAACAATGATGCAGAATGCATAGTGCTGTGATTATGAATGAGGGAACTTATTGACTTTGTGGCCAGAACAGCCTCTGGTCTGTACAAGCACTGTACGGGTAGATCTTCTGTACCATACGCTCTTGATCATTCCTTCTATTCCCAGTCCCTTCATCTTACTTGGAACTATCAGCTGTCAGACCTGACTCCATATCATGACCTCTGCTCAGCCACTTTCCCTGGTCTAGACCTGTGATGTCTACTGATAACAAACTTACTGTGTGTGGCTCCTGGGGGGGGGCGGGCAGACAGCTAGTCTGAATTGAGATACATAACTGAGACACGCAAGACACACCCTGGGTACTAGAGTTCGACTGTGAAAAACTGCCAACTCTCTAATCATTTTTACACCGATTGCATGGGCAATAGTACTTTCAACATAATGACTTAAATACATACAGAAAAATAAACACCATTTGTTTTAGCTTTTTAACTTTTTCCTACAGAACTACTAGCAAGTTACGTATATAGCATATTATGTAAATGTGTAGCTTTTAACTCTTTTTTTTCCCCAACAGTGCAACTGGGAGGTTTTAAGTTGTAGATGTGGGGGCTGGGAAGGTGGCTCAGTGGTAGAGCGCTTGCCTTGCATGCCTGAGGCCCTGGGTTCGATTCTTCAGCACCACATAAGCAAAAAGAAGAAAGCCGGAAGTGGCGCTGTGGCTCAAGTGGTAGAGCGCTAGCCTTGAGCTGAAGAGCTGAGGGACAGCGCCCAGGCCCAGAGTTCAGGCCCCACAACCGGACCCCCTCCCCAAACAAATAAACAAAGTTGTAGATGTGGCTCATATTATGTTTCTTTCTTCTGGGGATCCTATATAGTGTGCCCTTCTGTATGTTTTGCAGTTAGATTCCTAGCAAAAAGAAGGAGAAGCAAGTAACAGCCCTGCTGCCGTGAGCTCTGCGGTGAGCTGGGCGTGGGGCTGGGTGATGGCTGGGGTCTGGCAGGTGGTGAGGTCCGTATGTAGCATAAAATGTCGTCCTGCTTTCCAGCATGGAGAGACAGTGCACAGGCGAATGGAACATGCTGTTCTAAGCCTCTTCTCACCCCCTTTCTAACCCAGGAGCCAGGCTTTTCTGAGAGTTCCTGCTGCAGGCTCAGAGAAGAGGGGCTGGCAGATTCTCCTCTGTCTGCAGCAGGTGTCTCGTCCCAGGGGGCTGGGGGACTGTATGAGGCTGGGAAGAGGGAAACAGGAAGGTTAGGAGAGTGCTCTTCCCTTGCTAGGCAAACGACTTACCAACGGGACCATGGCCCCTGGCCTTTTTGTTTGTCTTTTCCATTTTTGAGATTGGATCTCACTAGTGCACTGGGCCGGCCGTGCACTCCCAAGCCTCCTGTCTTTGCCTCCTGAGTAGCTGGGATTACAGGCATGGCACACCTTGTCTAGTATCAGGAGATTCTTAAAGGCATACCAGTGTGTGGAATCTGGCTTCAGCACAACCAATAGGGGACGCGTCCGGAAGCGGACTCCTAAGGTGTGTTCGATCCTAACAGCTTCTGCCAAGGCTGTCAGTTCCAGCCACATGCCCGCCCCAGCTCCTCCGGCTCTTCTTGCAGGCTCGAACAATGCTGTGGTTGGAAACAGAGTGGATATAAATGTGGTTTTGGAGCAAACTACGGTGACTTAGGCTGGATTTAGACCCCAAGAGACGGTTTCCTGTCAACACTGAGGATTAATGGCAACAGCTGCTGCTTTGCCCATTAGGGGAAGACTCGGGGAGGAGAAAAGACTTTTGTTTAAAGGATGTATCTGTGCAACTGCAGGGACGCTGTTCCACCCAGCCGGAGGGGACGCGGGCCCCTGGGTAAGTGGGTGCTGGTGGGAAGCAGAGCCCTCTGGGACTAAGGCTGGGAAGGTGGGTGTGTGGCTCGCTCCCTCCCTTGGAAAGGTCCCATTGATAAGGACTCAAGGGACATCTCTTAGGGACCCCTGTGAAAGAACATGGCCTGTGCCCTGGGTCCTCTCACACAGCATTCTCTCTGTGTGTCCTGGAAGCTGAGGGCGCAGTCCTTGGTAGAGCAGGGGTGTCTCTGGCTTGTAGGGCCTCGTGGAAGCAAAATGCCTGGTCTGAAAGGCTCTGAGGACAGGCTGGAGTTCTGGGTGACAGGTCAGATTCATGTGTCTCTGTGGGTAAAAGGTGGCGCTGGTGTGTGAGGGTCGAACGGGGCTGGAAAAGGCAATTATGGGCTGTACGGATAATCACCTGACTCTACTGCTTTCATGATTTTGTTACTGTTTGATTTTATGTTTGCCTTTGAAAAGCCATTTGTGAAAAGAGCTCCGCTTGCCTCCTTCCTTCACATCAAAATATTGGTCAGACTTTCAAAATGTTTGTGTATAGGACCACCAAAGAAAACAATTTTTTAAAAAACCCTTAGAACTATTGAGTATGCCTGAAAAAATCCTGAATATTTATCCAGCACTTCCTTTCCCCTTTCATTTGCCGCCGTTCACTTTATTTTTAGCCGTCATACTCCTTGATGCTCTCGGCTTTCTGTTGGTTCTGTTGATCGGCGTTAGTGGTAATGAACAGAAACACAATTTACTCTGTCATTGCAGTCTATTCCTGAGCCAAGGCTTTTATAGGGTATAGAATAGGTGAGCTTTGAGTGTGATTGTTCTGGTCGTCTTCTTTACTGAAAGTTGTGAACTAATGGAAGAGGGTAAGAGAACGGTCAAGAGGACACCAAGGTTTGCAAACTTAGTACGCTGAGTCTGTGATCATAGCTGTAAAGAGAAGCACACGGCTTCCTGCTGCGATGGCGCTGTCTGTGGCCGCAGCTCCCCGGCCACAGAACAGTTTGTAAAGAGTCTGCTTCAGGACACAAACATTTTCATGTATTATTGCATTGACATATAGTGGAATCATTCTTTATAAACAGGCGGTGTCGGGGCTGGGAAGGTGGCTCAGTGGTAGAGTGCTTGCCTTGCATGCAAGAAGCCCTGGGTTCCATTCCTCAGCACCTCATGAGCAGAAAAAGCCAGAAGTAGTGCTATGGTGCAAGTGGTAGAGTGCTAGTCTTGAGCTGAAGAGCTGAGGGACAGCGCCCAGGCCCAGAGTTCAGGCCCCACGACCAACGCCCCGCCCCCCCCCAAAAATAGGCAGTGTGTGTGGGGGGGGATGGAAGGGATAGTAGGAGAAGAGCAAAGGAGGGGGTAACAAGGCTGGACAAGAAATGTGCTCATCACATTCCTCATGTCGTTGTAACCCTCTGTACAGCATCTTTACAAGAAAATACATTTTTTAAAGAAAGATAACAAAAATAAATAATGTAAATAAAAAAAAACAAAAAATAGGCAGTGTCATCTTAGGAGAAAATGATAAAAAGTGCTTAGTAGTGAAATACTTGCTCTTACCTGGCAGCCGGGCATCTCTTTGATCTTGACCTTGGTGTGTCGGCATGGAAAGTATCACTTAGGGATGTCACTGGAGAATGTGCTTCCATAGTTAGCGGATTGCAGCTCTGTTCTGTCCCTTTGCAGGAGCGGGCGGATGAGGGTCGGGGCTGCTCTGGAGCTGGGCTTGTGCCGCTCTGATCCTCGGCCTTTTCCCACGGGGCCAGCACGGTGGCCTGTGAGGACAGGAGGACAGGCACACCCAAGCCCAGCCCCAGCGGGCCAACGCCCACCAGGCCACCTACGCCAGCAGGGCCTCCTATGCGCAGGGACCAGATTCCAGGTAGGTCGGGGAAGGGATCTGAGAGATGGAAGAGCAGCCCGAAGGGCCTCATGCAGTCTTAAGCTATGTTTGTGCCAGGCAGCACTGGAGTTTGGCTTCATCCTGGGAGGCAATTAGTTAGCCCAAAATGAGATGGAATGTTTGTGTCATGAAAACCACACATTATCTATTGTCTGTGGCGTTATTAGAAAACATTGCTTTGTCCTTATCGTAAGATACGAATTTATCTTCTTGTAAATATATATCTGGTTACCCTAAATAACCCTCCTATGTCACGTGTGTATAAAAGTTGTACTTTTTCTCTTGTTATTTAAAACTAACATTTAACCATCAACAAGTGCTTGGTAGAATGATGGCGCTGTTAATTTGTTTGATGTAACTTCATGTTATATGCCTTAAATATATACAATGACAAGCTGTAGTACAGGGCTAGCGTACAGCTCAGTGGTAGAGTGCATACTCAGCATGAAGAAGCCCTGGCTTTAATCTTTTGTTGTTGCTGTTGGTTGTGGGACTAGAACTTGGGGCCTGGGCTCTGTCCCTGAGCTCTTTCACTCAAGGCTAGTGCTCTATCACTTTGAGCCACAGCTCCACTTCTAATTTTCTGGTGGTTAATTGGAGATAAGAGTCTTATGGACTTTCCTGCCTGGGCTGGCTTTGAACCATGATCCTCAGATCTCAGCCTCCTGAGTTGTTAGGATTACAGGCGTGAGCCACTGGCTCTCGGGTCCTGGCTTCAATCATTAGTATCAGAAAATATGAAAAAGTAAAACCCAGCTCCTGCTAACCTCTAATTTTTCTTTCTGCTTCATCCGCACCATCACTGTATTAGTCTAAGTATCTCACACAGGTGGAAAGGAATAATACCTGTTATTCTGTATCTGGCTTATTTCCGTTACTGTGTTTTAGGGGCCCGTGATGCTGTCACATATATCAGAAGTAACTTCATTGTAAATATGGAAAAGGTTTCGGGTTATCTCAGTGAGATGCACACAGGTCTGGCACTAGTGAACACGTACCTTCGTGCGCCTCTACTTCTAGCCATCCTGCTTGGGCTCACATTTATTTTTATATATTTTTTTGTCGGTTGTGGGGCCTGAACTCTGGGCCTGGGCGCTGTCCCTGTGCTCTTCAGCTCAAGGCGAGCGCTCTACCTCTTGAGCCACAGCGCCACTTCCGCTCCCACATTTTAATACTTGTTAATATGATACATGCAAAGTAGTGTCTCACTTGCAATTGCTTCGCGTTCTGATTGGGCTTGTGTCGTTTTCCTTCTTGTCCTTTCCTTGTCAGAGGGATCACTGTCACTCGTTCACCTAATGGGATGCGTAGCTGTGTTATGAGTTACAGGTAGTTTCCTCAGTTAATTGTTTGTCTTCTGACTTGGTCTACGTTCCAATCATTTTAAAATAGAGAGCTTTATTCATCTTTTCCTTTTATAGCAGCTGAATTTTACTTAAAGGGACTGATACTTGAAGGAGAAAAGGAAGGAGGGGGACGTGGGTTCCTGTACACATGGACGGTGCTCCACGGTCAGGGGCGGGGAGGGGAGAGGAGGACGGGGGTGGGGGAGACGGGCGTCGGAT